>NC_092766.1:27640136-27941936 GCF_047496795.1 Chiloscyllium punctatum | reverse complement strand
CGTCCTCATCAAAAGTTCTCTCAGCCACCGTTATACTCTCCTCGACTATCATGACATGCATGGACCCCTTGTAGTGCTTCAAACTCCATGAGGCAGACAGACTCAGTCTGTAACCTCCTCTGCCCTTAAGACCTTATGCATTGCCTGTGCTCCTCCATTTCCCCTTTGCACGTTCCCTTTCCAAACCATCCCACCTGCATCACTCCACGAATGGTGCTGTCAAGGGCAGAAGTCTGTGGAATACCCTCCCTTACCTTCTCTATCTTCCTTTAAGATGTATTTTAAAATCATTCTCCTTAATCAATGTTTTGATCATCCATGAAGCACCTTAGGAGATTTGCCATTGTAAAAGATTCTATTCAAAGCAAGTAGTTGTTGTTATTGCTGTACATTCGGAGAAACAGGAATGATGCATTCAAAATTCTAACAAGAACGTCACTGACAGGTGTGGTGTGCAGGCTACCAAATAATAACATCACATTGGGATGGGCAATAAACAAAGAAATAACTATTGTCTGTAAAAATGGTGTGGCTAATATCATGGATGATTTTAATCTACATGTAGTTTGGTCGAACCAGCTCAGTCAGCGTAGCCTTGAGTTTATGAAGTGTATCCATGATAGTTTTCTTGAACAGTATGAAATGGAACTGACAAGGGAGCAATCTATCCAGCATCTGGCCCCTGTGCAATGAGACAGGAATAATTAATTACCTCAGAGTTATGGATCCTCTTGAAAGAAGTGATCACTGTATGGTTGAATTTAGAATACATATGGAGAGTGTGAAAATAAAATGTAATACCTGGGTCCTGTGCTTCAACACAGGGTACTACAATAGAATGAGGGAGAACCTGGATAAAGTAGACTGGAAACAAAGATTTTATGGTGGGACAGTTGATGAGCATTGGCAGATTTTCAAAGGCACTTTACAAAGTGCTCAACAATGGCATATTCCAGTGAAAAGGAAGGACTTTAAGAAAAGGCATACTCTGCGATGGGTATCTAAGGAAAACGATCAAATTGAAAAAGAAGGCATGCAAAGTGGCTAAAAACAGCGTGAAACTAGAACTGGGAAAACTTTAAAAGTCAACAGAAAGCAAGAGAAGAGTTATAAAGAAAAGTAAGATAGAACATGAGAAAAATAAACTAGCACAGACTATAAAGACAGATGGCAAAATTTTATATTGAATAAAAGAGTGGTTAAAGTAAATGTTGGTCCTTTGGAAAATGAGAAGGAATATTTAATTATGGGATATCACAGTGAAGGAAACTAATATCTTGCCAATAATTAGCAAAGAGACAAAGATAGGTGAGGATTTGGAAACCATCATTCTTACGGAACAGCTAGTGTTGGACTGTTGGAGTTAATTGACCTAATGACTGAAAAGTCTTCTGACCCTGATGGAATGCATCCCAGGATACTAAAGGAGTTGTCAGCAGAAATAACAAATACACTGGCAGTAATTTTCCAAAATTCACTGGAAACTGTGGCAGTTCCACCAGATTGGAAAGCAGCAAAAGTGATGCCACGTTTTTGAAAAGGAGGTGGACAAAAGGTGGGGAATTATACACAAGTTAGCTTATTCTCTGTAGTGGGAAAGATGCTTGGGTCTATCATCAAGGAAGAAATAGCAGTGAATCTCTATAGAAATTGTCCCATTGGACAACAGAACATGGGTTCATGTAGGGCAGGTCATATCAAGTTGCATGGTGTTAGAAGTAGAGTATTAGCATGGATAGAAGATTGGTTGACTAACAGGAAGCAAAGTGTGGGGATAAATGAGTACTATTCCGGCTGGCAATCAGTGACTAATAGTGTGCCTCAGGGATCAGTGTTGGGACTGCGATTATTTAGAATTGATACAGATGATTTGGAGTTGGCGACCACATGTAGGGTGTCAAAGTTTGTATATGACACTAAGATGAGTCACAGAACAAAGTGTACGGAGGACTGTGAAACTTTGCAGAGGAACAGAGATACATTGAGTGAATGGGCAATGGTCTGGCATTTGGAATAGAATGTTCATAAATGTAAAGTCCTACTGTTTGGTTGGAGTAACATTAAAAAGAGATTATTACTTTAATTTTAAAAAGTAGCATCATTTGCTGTGCAGGGGCACTAGAGTATCCTTGTGCATGAAGGTTGGTCACCAGGTACAACAATCAATTCAGAAAGCAAATGGAATTTTGGCCTTCATTGCTGAAGGGATTGTGTTTAAAAGCAGAGGTTATGTCCCAGCTGTATTGGGTGCTGGTGAGGCCACACCTGGAGTATTGCATGCAGTTTCTGTCTCCTTACTTGCTCAAGGATGTACCGGCACTAGAGGGGGTGCAGAGGAGGTTAACTATGTTGATTCCGGAGTTGAGGGGGTTGGCTTAACAGAGACCGAGTAGATTGGGATTATATTGATTGGAAATCAGAAGAATGGGAAACATATAAAATAATGAATGGAATGGATAAAACAGAAGTAGAGAGAATGTTTCCACTGGCAGATGAAGCCAGGACAAGAGGGCATCACCTCAAGATTACAGGCAGCAAATTTAGGACTGAATTGAGAAGGAACTTCTTGACCTCGATGGAATTCATTGCCCAGGGAAGGAGTTGATGCAAATTCAGTAAACGTTTTTAAAGCTAAGGTAACTTTTTAAAAAAAGAAATAACTAATTAATGAAGGAATATGGTGAGAACGTTGGTAAGTGGTTCTGCGTCCACGAAATGATCAGCCATGATCTTAATGAATGGCAGAGCAAGCTCAAAGGGCAGGACGGCCTTCTCCTGTTCCTAGTTCTTTTGTTGTTCTGTATTGAATTCCTCCAGCACTCTTGACTTTCAGGTGCTGGTGTTGGAATTGGATGGACAAAATTAAAATTCACAGAACACCAGGTTATAGTCCAACAGGTTTATTTGGAAGCACTCGCTTTGCAGCTTCTTCATAAGGTGGTTGTGTGATTTTTAACTTTGTGTCTCACTCTTGTAACTGATAAACAGCAACAAAAGCCACGAAGCAGTGCGCATGCTCCAGGCAACAATGGGCCCCTGGTAGTTAATGTCAGCGGAAGACCAATGGAAAGGCAGGGTCACAGCTGGAGGACCTGGCGGGGCATTTGGTCCTCCGACCAATCAGAGTAAATGAGGGACGGGACTAGACTATACCACGTGATCATCCTCACTGTGGGCGTGGGTGGGTGGAGAGCTGTTGGTAAGGAGAGAAATAAACAGCAGGAAGTTGGGCAGAAATGGTGTTGGTATGGGCTGAGAGGTTTTACAAACATTTGGTGCACATCGGAAAATATAAATTTGAAACTTACAGTCCTGTTTTTGCAGTAAACTGGAAAATAACCTCATCGTGTGATCGCCCCCATCTTTATTCGGGGCAAAGATTCACTGGACACGTTCGCAGCCGCCAGCTTTGTCAGGGGCAAAGTTCAGAGGTGTGTGTGTCCAACCCTCCCTGGTAGAGAGTCATAGGGCAGGATTTACACAGAGCACATTCAAACCCAGAGAAATGGATGGTTATTTTTCTGGATTTGTTTCTTCATCCATTTAAATGATTTGGATGTGAATAGAGCCGGTACAGTTCGTAAGTTTGCAGATGACCCCAAAATTGGAGGTATTGTGGAGAGTGATAAAGGTTGTCTCAGAATACAATGGGATATTGATCAGATGGGCCAATGGGCTACGGAGTGGCAGATAGGGTTTAATTTAGATAAATGTAAGTTGCTGCATTTTAGAAAAACAAATCAGAGCAGGACTCAAAAACTGAATTGTAAGGTCGTGGAGAGTCTTGCTGAACAAAGAGACCTTGGAGTGCATGTTCATAGTTCCTTGAAAGTAGAGTCACAGTGAGATCGGATACTGAAGAAATTGTTTGGGATTCTTCCCTTCGTTGGTGAGAGCATTGAGTAAAGGAGCTGTACCGGACATTGGTTAGGCCACTTTTGGAATATTGTGTGCAATTCCGGTCTCCCTATTATCAGAAAGAGGCACTGAAACGTGGAAGGTTTGAGAATCGATTTTTTAAAGGATGTTGCCAGGGTTGGAGGATTTGAGTTGGAGGGAGAGGCATAATAGGCTGGGGCCATTTTCCCTGGGGTGTCATAGGCTGAGGTGTGATGTTGAAGAGGTTTATAAAATCGTGAGGGGCATGGATAGCGTAAATAGACAAGTTGTTTACCCTGGGGTGGTGGAGCCCAGAACGAGAGGATATAGGTTTAGGATGAGAGAGGAAAATTCAAAAGGAGCCGAAAGGGCAACCAAAATTGTAACATTAAAAAGGCATTTGAATCGGATGGGTTCAGAGGGATGTCGGTCAAGTGCTGGCAAATGGGAATAGTTTAGGTTAGAATATCTGGTTTGCATAGATGGATTGGACTGAAGAATCTGTTCTTGTGCTAGATATCTCTGACTGTGGGATCATAAAAGTGAACATTGCTCTGATTCACCTCTGGGCTCCTTGATGTCCACTTGTTCGTTATCTAGCTTCCTCAGCCTCACATGAGTGTATTTTTTTGCCATGTTTAGTATTTTACTACTACGTTCGCAGACATTATTGAAAATGGATTGTCCACTGCTGCCCGACTCCTGACCGTATGCTGCTCCATTATCAGGATGTTTTTCCACAATATCTTTGACAGTCAAGAATTCGTTTTTCCAATAGTGAGTGGATTTTCCTTCCATTTCTGACAGTCAAATTCTGCACCATTTTCATTCCCTTATAATTCATATTGCACTCCCTGAAACATCACGTGTATTTCTCCTTCCACACATACCAGTGATCATTGGCAAAGCCCTGTTGCCTGTGGAGAGAGTGATGTATGAATTCCTTGTACACCTGCAATTTGAATGCTGAAGGCGCTCCCACAACATGGTTGGCTAAGAGACATTACAGATTATTCACTTAGCGTTAGTGAAGAGTAGAAGATAGCAGTACAAATCAACATGTTTTTAATTTCACAAGAATATTGAGAGCTTTTGACATAAGGCCACAGCTGGAGAATATTATGTCCAGTGACCAAAACCATTGCAAAATAAGCAATTTTTCAGGAATTCCTTAAAGGAAGAAAGCAGATCTTAGAGGGTGGGAATTCCAGACCACGTTGCCTTGGAATCTATCGAAACAGTCACACAGCTGAACTCAAAAATAAACACATCATTGGGAGTCTAAACTAAAATGAGTTATTGAGATGTGAAAGGGTGTGTGGTGCAGTGAGATAGGAATGATTACAGCCAGGAATTAATTCAAGGGTGTGAAAGTAAATTGTTGCTTATAAATGGGAGCCTTTCGATGGATCAGCAAGTTCTGTTACAAGTGAGCAGTTGGGCAGTAGAGTTTTCAATATTCTGGATATTATAGTGAGGGTGATTGTGGGATGCTGGCCAGGAGTGGGTTTAGATTATGAAATCTAGAGTTACCAAAATGAATGAATGAGAGTTTCAGAAAATGGGCTGAGACTGTGGTGAGGTCAGATGATATCACTGAAGTCGAAATAGTGGTCTTGGTGTGGGACTGGACTATCACCCTCACCTCACCTCTGGAATTCAGCTGTTTGTCAGTTTCTGAATCAAGTCTGTAACATGATCAGGAGCTGAGTGGCCCTGGCAGAACCCAAACTGGGTGTCACAGAAGGTTATTGCTGAGCAGCTGTGTGACAGCACTGTTGATGACACCTTCCATCACTTCACTGGTAAGCGAGTATCGACTGATGAAGGGAAGTTGGCTGGGCTGGCTCTGTCCTGCGTTTTTGTGTTGACCATCCATAGGAAATGTTCCACAATGTCAGTAGGTGCCAGTGCTGGAGCAGTACTTTTCTTGGTGGGCAGCAATTTCTGGAGCACAGCCATCAGTATTATTGCCACAATGTTGGTAGGGCCGACAGCCTTTGCACTACTTCTCCATTTCTTGATTTGATTTGAAATAAGTTTTCTCCAAGTTGATTCACGTCTGTGATGTCAGGGACCAATGTAGAAGGCTCATCCACTTGGCACTGCTGGCTGAAGATTGCTGCAAATGCTGTTGTCTTGTCTGTTGCATGGATGTGTGAGACCCGTCCATCAGTCAGGGTGGGGATTTCTGTGATGCTTCCTGCAGTGAGTTGTTTAATTGTCCATCACCATTCCTGACTAGGTGTGGCAGAACTGCAGAGCTCAGATCTGATCCATTGGTTGTTGGATCACATAGTTCTATTTGGTGTTGCTTGCGCTGTTTGCCATGCAGGTTGGGTAGCTTCACCACGTTGGCACCACATTTTTAGGTATGCCTGGTATTGCTCCTGGCATGCCCTGTGGAACTCTCCATTGTACTAGGGTTGATCCGCTGGCTTCATGTTAATGGTTGAGTGGGGGACATACCAGGCCATGAGATTTCAGATTAGGCTGGAGTACAGTTCTGCTGCTGTTGTTGGCCCACAGTGAGACAGAAGTTGCAGGGTCAAGAGGGCTGATTGTGTTGTATTTTCTAGTGCATTGGTAGATGTAATGTAGTCCATCCAGTTTCATTCCTTTGTTGAGACTGTGCAGTGATTAATACAATGAGTGATTTTATGGGCCACTGTCAGGAATGCAGCTTTTAAAAAAAGGTTTTGTGATTTACACATGAAGGAAGTGAAACTATCATGGTATTCGAACAAATGAAAGACTGAACAGAAAATCAAGATATTTTTCAATGGAAAATTTCAGTTATATCACACTAAATTTTTGCGATAAATTCTGTGCCTTAGAATTGTGCCCTCCACAATCACCTGATGAAGGAGCGGTGCTCCGAAAGCTAGTGTGCTTCCAATTAAACCTGTTGAATATAACCTGGTGTTGTGTGATTATTAATTAAGAATATTACAGCACTACTAACAGGGCAGCATTTAAACAGGCTCAGTCCAGTTAATCAATACATTCGGAAGGATTTCCTCCAAGTTTGATGACGCAATATTCATCAAAACCGTCAACTTCAACCCGCAATGCTGCTCTTAACAAAAACTTCAGGCTGACACAAAACTCCCCACCCCATTGCAATGTGGTAACTGGGCCCGGCCCATGAATTGGAACTGGGACATTTGTGGACTGTGATCTCAAAGGAAGCGAGCAAACACAATTCTGACAGATTAGACCTCAAAGTGGAGTAGCAAGTTTGAGACAAGGTAGGTGGTATACCATCTTGCATTCAGATTAATTGCATTTCTTAATTACAGTCATGTTTTGCAATGTATAAAGAACTATGTGTTTTTTTTCATGTTTGGGGAGTTTTATCCTCGGAAATCACAGTTGCTGCCTCTCGCTGCCCAAGTTAAATCATAGGATCGATAACAAAACAATAAACTGTAGGTGCTAGAGATATGAACCCCAGAAATAAAGTTCTGGGGAAACTCAACAGTGCTGATTGCATCGGTGAAGAGAAAAATAATGATACATTTCAATTTCAGTGACTCTTCGTCTGAACGGACAAATGGTCATGAGACTTGGAGCTTCCAATGTTTCATTCCCCTCAGAGATGCTGCTGGACCTGCGGTTCTCCAGTACTGTGCTTTCTATAGTGAACTTTATTTACAAAACCGATCGGAAAAATACTAATCACCAAAAGTGAAAGGTTCATTGCAAACATAAGCATAGTTTCCACACTTGAGTTACACAAAGCATGTCTCAGTTTAAAAACAAGATTTAACTCAAAATAATATTTCATCTCAAAACTAGCCAAGTTACACCAGTAATAAAGCTCATCCACCCAATGAGGCACTTCAGTACAACATCCTGCAGTGTTGCACACAGCCACCTTTACCAAAGAATGATCACATGTCACCAAATTGAAGGCCAAGAGCATGTCTCTTTAAAGGAGCTGAAGTCAAACTCAATTTTTGGAAGGATTTTTATTAAAACTGATTGAACATTTAATTACCAGTGCATAATCTTTGCTTTTTAAAAATACGATATCTTGCTCAAGGTTCAGTTCAATCTGATACATAGAGGCAAAGTTTAAGCAAACATCACACTTTGCATTCACTTCTACAAAGGGCTGACATCACATTTCTTCAGGACTTAAAGCATTTCATAAATTGTTTGTAAAATTATTTGTTGTTGAAGAACTGGACAATAAATGTCATTGTTTGTAATAAGAGTGAAGCCTGTGACAGCAGATTTCGCTCTGGAGGGCAGTGTATGCGCTTTCTAAATTCTGGGAGAACTTTGGGAGACTGCTCCCAGATGGTGATAGTGAACATATCTGGAATGCACTGTTTCGACTTGGGAATCCTTGGGAGACAACCTGTGGTTTCACAAATACTTGGCTTACGTTGTTGGTGGACAGTAAGCAATTCATAAAGTTACTTCTGTATTGTAGTTGACGACCTGAATGGTTTTCAAATCTGCCAAGTTGCCTTCAATAGTGTGAATGCATCTATTGTAAATATTTGGAATATTCCAGAACTGCCCAGTGCTTGGCAAATTCAGGGGAGACAAAAAGTCACATTGAGTAATTTGAAATTAAGAATCCAAGAGGGCGTAACCACTGAAGTATTCAGTTCAAATAGTTAAATGGAGTGCTCACATTTAATATACCTGCTATCCATAGGAATGGGTGGACTGACAGAATTGGGACCAAATTCCTAGCTGGGGCGTCTGAAATGTGCTTTGATAAAGTCACCTGCATTTACCAACAATAATTTGGCAAGCTCGGAAATTTTAAACATAATACGAGCTTCATTGCTGCTCCAGTCGGGTCCCAAGCTCTGTGAAAAAAATAACAATTCTCAGGTTTATTGCATACACTCTGAAACACGTGTTTCTTCGACAGATCTTGCAAGTTTCTCCAATGAGCATAGTCCATCCAAATGATGTTGCTAACTGTGGCCAACTCATTTCATTATGAGCCTCTATAACCTGAAGAGTGACCAGAAGCAAATACTCCACATATGTAGGAACATTACCGACGAGGATTCTTTCCTTCAGAATTGACTTCCATATATTCAGTGCTCAGAAAAGATAAAAGGCTTGTTATCTTTTATAGAGCAATGATTCAGTGGGAGTCAAACGCTAACCTAATCTTGCTAAACAATCACGCTGCCTAAATTTTAAACCTGAACATTTCTTAATAGTTCACCAGATCCGAACGAAATATTTTGGGCTAAACAAATCACCTGATGCATAGTTATTCAGATAATAAAACAAGTTTGTTCATTGAAGAACCCAGAGGAAAAGGTCATGAAACAATGTGAGTTTGATAAAACTCAATCGTCATTTCAAGTGCATTCTCTCCATAAATTCTCCTTTTACTCCTCGAAGTATTCAACTGCTTGAATAATTGAGAGAATGAAGTCACAGTTGTACAACACTCAGTCAAACCCTTCAGTCCAACTTGCTCATGCTGACCAGATATCCTAAATTAATCTAGTTCCATTTGCCAGCATTTGTTGCATATCCATCTTAAACCTTTTCTACTGATTATCAGTTTATTTTACTTTATCAGCACTTGAAATACTGACTTTTTTTTTCCACACAACATTGGTTAAAGAAATCAAAAGTTAATTCATCCAAATTAATTTTGTAATCTTTCAGAAAGAAACAAGTGAGAACAACATATAGCTGAGTGCAAAACAAAATACTGCAGCTTCGCAATATCTGGGAATACTCTAAAGGTGAGGCACTGATACTGCACAAGTTTGTCAGCACGGTTTCAATTACTGTCAATAATTTAGTAATGTCTTAGCCTTCACATAGTTAAGGTAAATGGGATATATCTGAATTTCATGAATTGGTTCGTATTGCAATTTGAGAAGATTAAACCCAGAATCATTTTTGTTGATCAAAGGAGAAAGTGATGACCAAAGAAGCTGGACATCAGAGTCGAAAAGTGTCATGCTCAAAAAGCACAGCAAGTCAGGGAGCATCCGAGAAGCGGGAGAGTTGATGTTTCGGCATAAGCCCTTCATCAGGAATCACAGGCTTCAGAAAAATAACAGGCATAGACTTATAGTCTAATTTTAAATTTGGTACCATTCAGTGTAACATTTCAGTATGATATTTACATATGTACCTAAAAGAGAAGTTGTCTAAAATTACAAGCTCTTGAATGATTATATAATTGAAACTGGAAATAAAGCTGGTGTACACGAATGGCAAAGTGAAGTCCCATCAGTAACGCCTTGGGCAGTGTCAAGTGAGAATTTAACAACAGAGTTGCCACTTTGGTGTAACCTGCAGTCTGGTCAAATTGCAGCAAAAATCTGTTTAATTTTATCTGCAAACTAATGAATGCAAAATCCTCCTTGCACAATAATGAGGCAGTATTTTGGATGTCATTTTTAAAATATATTATTTTCAAAGTTACTCACAATTAAGAGTGATCACTTGGTGCTGTCTGCATAACACAGTCCAAAAATGAATTAACAAAAAAAAAATTATAACCCAAATTCAGAGTCACTAATTCATTGATATTGCATGGGTCCAGCTTTTATAAGTAATCAATTTTTTAAAATAAATACAGAAAGATTTACTAACTATATTGGAGTACAGTCAAGTTTCTTACTCAATAGTGACAGGATTGGACAGAGTCCGCATGGATTTAAGAGAGGGGAATCATACTTAGCAAATCTACTGAAAGAATCTCCAGAGTCGAATATGAAAGAAAGAAATTGCAGGACATTTAGAAAAGTTTATCATTAAACTTCGAGCTCAGTTACTGTCTCCTTGACTTGTCCGACCTGTCTATCTTCTTTTCCACCTATCCACTCCACCCTCTCCTCCTTGACCTATCACCTTCATCTCCTCCCCCACTCACCCATTGTACTCTATGCTACTCTCTCCCCACCCCCACCCTCCTCTAGCTTATCTCTCCATGCTTCAGGCTCACTGCCTTTATTCCTGATGAAGGGCTTTTGCCCGAAACGTTGATTTCGCTGCTCGTTGGATGCTGCCTGAACTGCTGTGCTCTTCCAGCACCACTAATCCAGCATTTGATTTTCAGCATCTGCAGTCATTGTTTTTACCCTACCGTTTATTATGTCTGTACTTCGCTTATCGTACCTCCCACAGAGTATTACTGCACATCAATCAGAACTAAACTCTGCTTAGATTATCATCCGATCGACATCGGACTGCAGACGGAGTCCATCCCGCTCACTGTGAACAACGCACTCACCTTTCATGTCATCTTCAAACCGACTAATGATACCTTCTGCTTTCACATCCGAGTTATTAATGTTCAATGGTTCCTGCACAGTTCCCTGTGGTACACCCGGTGGTGAAAGTATTATTTCCACCAATTTTGCATCCAATATGCCAACTTGCCTTGGAACCCAGTCCTTTTGGACCAGCCTTCCGTGTTGGATCTTGTTTAAGGACTTAGTCAAGTCCATGTAAACCACATCATCTGCACTGCCCTCATCAATATACTTAAGCACCATTTCAAAAAAACTGAACTGAATTCCTCAGACAGTATCTTCCTCTGCCAAAACCGTGATGACTAAACCGAGTTGATCCTTACCTTTGCAAGTGTTGATTCATCCTCACAATTGTTTCCCAATAATATCCCTCCCCCAGATGTCAGACTATCTGCTCAGTAATTACCTGACCTATCCCTGATGCCCTTCTTGAACAGAGGAACCACATTAACGATCCTTCATTCATTCAACACTTCACCTGTGTCCAGCAAAGTATTATATTTATCCACCAGGGCCTCAACAATCTCTGGGTAATTTGCATGGGGTCAAAGAATGCTGGTCCAGGCAGTGACACCCACATCCCATGAATGAATAAATAAAAATACATATATCCCTCCCTTCCTCTGCAAACCCTTCCAGCTGCAGCAATCCATACTGGCTTTGTAACACCGTTCAGGCCCTGACCACTCTCTGTAACACTCTCACTACCTCCAGCACCTTCACCTCTCCATGTTCGTATCGTGTCAATAAACCCTGACAACGATTCCCCTTCCCACTGCCCTCCTCCTGCTAGCATACCCTTTGCAATCCCTTTAAAACTTACTCCTAAAACTCTCTCTCACTTCAGGATTTTAAGTACTTTGTGGTGATCTTCCCAGCCTCATAATCTAATATGATCCATTTTGTCCTGTGTGAGGGACCGGTGGGGATTTCTTGCTGAGTTTTTGGCTGTTTCAGTGGAATGTCCTTTTGTTGAGTATTTTTCACTGTTCCTTCAAATGTTTTCCACTGTCCATTTACAGGCACATATTTCAGTCTGTTTAGCCTGTTTACCTTGGTCAGTTCTCCTCTCCAACTCAGGTAATTGGCTATTTTTGTTTCTAGTTATAGCTTGTCCTTTCTGTTTTTCACTTTAAAACTTTATATTTCTTTAAACTGCCCTTTATCACAATGTCCCAGAGGATCTCTCCAGGTGACATTACTCATTCTCTGCGTTTTATCTCACACAGTCTCTCTGAGACAGTTACGTCCCACGTCAGTTGCACAATGTGTTATTCTAAGAAACACTGAAAAAAATTCTCTGAACTCCTCTTCCAATATCACTGTTGTGAGTGTGATTGTCCCAGACTTTGCGAATATTGACGTTTCACTAAATGTTCGCCATGCCTGTATTAAAAATTCCACTGAATTCCTATTTATTGCAGTGACGAGCCATGAAATGCTGTTCGGTGGGTGGTCTAAAACTGTTCTGCTGCTTGTGTCCTTGGCAAGTAGTAGCCAGAATTTACATTCAGACTGATTCTACTTCATGCTTTCTCTATAATGCCTTTCTTACCCATTATTATTAGCGTCGTCCATTTTGCCTGAATTTGCACAAGGTTGTGAACCATTGAATATTTATGTTCCACCTTTTGTTCACCCTGTAACCACATTCTCTCTGGTGTCTAAATCCCTTTTATCTCTGTGTCACAAATCCATCTACCTTGTTGTAGAGACTTTGTGCATTAATAAAAACCATAATTTTCTCGTTCCCACAGTTTGCTGTCACAAATGGATTTGCTGATCTACAGTTTTAGTTAAACTTTGTCCCATCCTGTTCCTTTCTGTTGTCTTCAGTCAAATTCCCACGCTGCTCTGATGCTTCACGTTTTCTCTTTGGATTTGGAAAGCTCCTTTCATCTGAAGCCTGTCCCTGCATCCTCTCTGTCAGTTTAAAGCCCTGTCCATAAACCTACCGACGTGACTGGCCAGGATATTGTTCCACTGGAACAGAGCTGGCACTCATCTGAATGGATTTTTAAAAAAATCAGGTATGGGATATGGGTGTCTCTGGCTGACTAGCCTTTATTGCCCATCCCTTGCTGCCCTTGAGCTAAGCAGCTGGCTCGCCCATTTCACAGGGTCATTGAGAGGCAAACACTTTGCAGTGGGTATGTCGTGCAGACCACATGAGAGTGAACTGTTGTCTTTCTCTGAAGGTCAAGTGTTTGGATTTTTGTCAATACTTATTTATGGATTGTTAATTCCAAACTTTAAAACATATATTCATTTAAAATTCCATATGGTTAGAAGTTAGAAAGAAAAAGGTTGGGGGGGGGGGCGGGTGGTCATTTCGTTGTGACTGTATTGTAGACTGTTGTAGACCCAACAGATACCAGAGGAGCAGCTGTGTAGAGAGATTGCAGATAACTATAGGAATAATAGAGGAGTGCAGGCTGGAGATTTTAATATTCACTGTACTGACTGGGCCACCTCGAGTATAAAAAGACCTGCACGGAGGGCAATTTTTCAAATGTGTCCAAGGAAGATTCCTAAATCAATATGCAGAGGGCCCTATTCCACTCAGGCGGGTGCAACACTGGACCTCCCCTCAGAAAACGAGGTCAGGCAAGTGACTAAAGTGTCATTCAGAGAGCAATTTGGGTCCAGTGCCCACAACTGTCTTCGTTCTAACATAGTTATGGTAAAAGATCAGCAGGTCCACAGATTGAAGAGGAAAACTGGAACAGGGCCAGGTTTGGGGCCATTCTGCTGGATCTGGCCAGCGTCAATGCTGTGAATTTAAAATTGCACAATGCCCAGCTATAATCCAACTCGCTTTGGAAGCGCTGGTGATCACTGTAACAGATGAAAGGCTTAAACTAAATTTGTTTGATATTATATTCCATGACACTGCCATCCTGTTGCTATAAATTCTTTACCTTAGGATTGTGCTCCACAACCACCTGATGAAGAAGCAGTGTTCTGAAAGCTCGTGCTTTCAAATAAACCGGTTGGACTGGAACCGAATTTCGGGTGATTTTTAACTTTGTCCACCCCCAGTCTGACACCTGCACCTCCACATTATGATTCTAATCGATTGGGTGAGTCTGTTTGAAGGAAAAGGAACAACTGGCAAATGGGAGGCTTTTCAAAGTGTGGTCGAAAGAATCCAGGACCAGTATGCTCCATTTGGTTGAAGGGAAAAGCTGGCAGGGTTAGAGATCCTTGGCTGATGAGGGATAATAAGGCTCTGGTCTTGAAATGAAGACTGCATACATTGGGTTTAAGATTTCAGTATCTACATATTCTTAAAGACACGATCAATCTGTGGAGACCCTACAATTCTCTCAGTCCCTGTAATACTCCCAATCTGCAGAAGTCATTCCAATGTCAGTGACTCTTTCAATACATTTCCTACAAGACCCTCTATCTATGTGATAGCTTTTCATTGCCAGCACCCACCCTGTCAATGTAAGCTCCTCCAGTGTCTCCATCCATCTACTCATTTCCACACTCTTCCCCAGCTCTTCCATGTGTAAACATCACCCTCCCCTCCAACCCTTCCCACTCTGACCAAACTGGAGGAGGTTACAAATGCTCCCTAATCTGTCAAACTGTCTCCAACCAAAATTGCTGTCTTTTCGACTTGGAGAATTTATCTGATTCCACACCCTCTTTATCTAAATAACCTGCAGAAACTAAGCCTTCCTGTGTCTATAAACATCTTCAGTCACGATTACCCTCCATACGTCTATTTGTTTTTCCAATCTGTACAACCCACTTTATCTCTGTACTCAGCTCCATTCACCTGAAACATTCCTGTCTGTGTAAAACACCCCATCCTACCAACACCCTTATCCCTGTAAACTGCTCCATTCCTTCCAACCTCCCCAGCTCCATGAACTCCTGTAGGCCTGACAGCTCTCCACATTTCTGTAACCTCCTGTGGCTCTATGCTCCTCCCTCCCTGTGAAAGCACCTCCAGTCCCCACAATTCTCCCAGTCTGGTCATCTGCTCCGGATCAGACCATTGCTGTCTCTGTTACCTCATACAACTTTAGCAATGCCTCCTATTTGTGTCACTTCATTCAGATCGCATCCTCTCCCGCTTCCCGAAACCTCTTGCTGCCATCATAAACCCTGCTATTTAGAACATGGAATAGCACATTCCAGTACAAGCCCTTCCGCCCACAATATTGTGCTGACCTTTTATCCTACTCTGAAGATGAAACGAACCGACATACCTTACATATTACTATCATTGATGTGCCTATCCAAGAGTTGCTTAGATGTCTGTAATGTGTCTGAATCTACTACCATGGCTGGCAGTCCATTACACCCACCCACCACACTCTGTGTAAATAACGTACCAGTCCCTTCCATACCGACAGGATATCCCAACCCAATCTCGTCCTACCTGCCAGCACCTGGCCCATATCCCTCTGATATCTAAGCTAAACTTTACGCCAATTACCATAAACGTATATCCCCTTGTGATAGCCATTTCGCCATTGGAAGTAGTCTCTGGTTATCCACTCTATCTATGCCACACATTTCCTTGTACACCTCTATCAAGTCACCATTCTTCCTCCTTCGCTGTGATCAGAAAAGCCCTAACTTCCACAACCTACCTTCTATGGCCATGCCCTCCAGTCCAGGCAGCATCCTGCTAAATCTCCTCTGCACTGTCTTTAAAGCTTCCACATCCTCCCTATAATGAAGCGAACAGAACTGTTCACAATTTTCGAAGTATGTTCTAACTGGAGTTCTGTGGAGCTGCAGCAAAATCTCACATCTCTTAAATTCAACCCCCCTGCTAATGAAAGCCAACACACCATCCGCCTTCTTAACAGCCTGTCAACTTGGGTGGGAACGTGAGGGACACAGGATCCCTTTGTTCCTGCACGCTGCTAAGAATCCTGCCTTTAACCACGTAAAGGTTTTCTGCAGAATCCTCCAATCTAAAACTATCCCTATCATTGTAAGTTCCTCCAGTCCCTACAACACTCATAAACATTGGAACCTCCTCAAGTCCATAAATTCCTAATGTCTGCAAAATCCTCCCGTCCTGATGTCCCTCCATATCTCTGTAACCCCCACCATCCTCCAGTGCTCTTCTGGGGAACATTGCAGAGGAAGGAGTATTTGGAGAGTCTGGGCCATGTTACGAGGTATGAGGGCTGCAGAACCTGGAGGCTGATACAAATGTCGGAAGGGACGTGGGACTTGCAAAAGGTTAGAGTTTCGGGATTCATTGAACCTGCAGGATGGGACAGGGAATGGCTTGTGGAACCTGGAGGATATTATGATTTGAATTTTTGTTTGGACCATTCAGCCGATCTTACAGTCATAGAGATGTACAGCATGGAAACAGGCCCTTCATTCCAACCCGGCCATGCTGACAGGATATTCCAACCCAATCTAGTCCGACCTGCCAGTTCCTGGCCTATCTCCCTCCAAACCCTTTCTATTCATATATCCATCCAAATGGTTCTTAAATGTTGCAATTGTACCATCTGAAAGATTGGCTGAAAGATCCAATCAAATATTACCTGTGGTTCAAATCATAACATCCTCCAGGTTCCACAACCCATTCATGGGCCGATCCTGCAGATCAGATATCCCAACCCAATGTAGTCCCACCTGCTAGCACCTGGCCCATCTCCCTCTAAACCCTTCCTATTCATATAGCCATCCAGATGCCTTTTAACTGTTGCAGTTGTACTAGCCTCCAGCACTTTCTCTGGCAGCTCATTCCATATATGTACTATCCTCTGCGTGAAAAAGTTGTCCCTTTTTATCTTTTATGTCTTTCTACTCTCACCCTAAACCTCGCCCTGTAATTCTGGACTCGCACACCCCAGGAGAAAGACTTTGTCTATTTACTCTATCCATGCCCCTCTTGATTTTATAAACCTCTATAAGGTCACCCTCAGCCTCCGACTCTCCAGGAAAAACAACCATCACCTGTTCAAACTCTCCCTATAGCTCATCCCTGGCAACTTTGTTGTAAATCTTGTCTGGACCCTTTGAAGTTTCACAAAATCTTTCCGATCAGAAGTAGAACAGAGTTGCATGAAGTATTGCAAAAGTGGCCTAACCAAAGTCTTGTACAGCCGCAACATGACCTCCCAACTCCTGTACTCAATACTCTGACCAATAAAGGAATGTATACCAAGCGCCTTCTTCACTATCCTAACTACCTGTCAAGGACCTACTGTCAAGGAACTCTGTATTTCATTTGAAAAATTGCATAGACAGGTCAAGTGGCCCGAGGTCTTCTGGGTAATGCTGGTTCAGTCTAAGCTGATCGGCAGAGCCAGTGAAATATTTGCAGCGCTGTCTCTCGAATGGTCGAGTGATAATGCACATGTCAAACAGGCTATTTTAAGTGCTTATGGATTGCTTATGAAAGGGAAGCCACTACAATTCCCTTTACTGCACCATCGCTATCTGTCAAAGCTCCTTCAGGTCGATATCCTCCGAATTGTTGAAATCTGCTCTCACCATTGCAACTCACTTATTTCCTAACATTGTTGAGTCTCTAAAAGCTTCCCTATCAGTTTAATCTCCTCCACTGCATACAACACTCCTAGCATGTGTAATCTCTTCAATTCCTTCAGTTCCTATATACCTATTAATAGATGTGCCTGCTTTGTGGCCATTGTATCCTCATTTATATCTGCAAAAGGCTCTGCTCACTGTAGCACATCCTGTGCTTATAAGTGAATCTGGTCTCTCACAAGACTCTATCACTCTCTCCTCCAGTCTCTACAAGCTTCCCGCTCCCTCTCGTATCTTGCAGCATGCACACCACTCACTCTCTCTGACATACCTTCCAGTGCATAAATTCATCTCTCCTTCGAACTGTATCCAGTCTACAACTTCATCCCTGTCCGTACAACATCCTCCATTCCATATACTCCTCTCTATTGCTGCAGCAGTCTCCAGCTTATATCATCTTCCATGTGCTTGCAATATTCTCCAGTTCATACTACCCACCCTTTCCCTGTAATATTCTCCAGTCCATACCATCCTCCCTATCACTGTGATATTCTCCAGATCCCACAACTATTGTTAAGTGTACAACATCCTGGAATCCTGTGAACGTTTCCACGCCCTGATCAACATAGTCCATGTAACGATCCACAATCCTATACACGTCCCTATCTCTGGAATCCAGTCAAAGACGCTATATCTCTCTAATTTTCTCCAAACAATAAAATGTTTTCTCCTGCGAACATTCTGTAGCAACTGTAACTATGTTTAATCCTGCAACATTGTCACGCCCCCAAACATCTGTCCTACTCTGTGGCCTCTATCCATCCCTCAAAGGCCCACTCTCGGTGCCACGCGCCATGCATTTGCAACAAGGCAGATGGAATGATAGCATTAACTGAAGGGAATAGATATGATCGAACTGTTATTGTGGAGGGGTGGCTGCAGAATGATCACGACAGCAATGTGATTATTGAGGGGTTGTATGGATTTAGGCAGGATCAGCAAAAAACCAAACAAGGTCCTGTTTTGTTGTGAAGAAAGGACGCAGTCAGTGCATTAGTGAGACAGCCAATTTAATCTGGGAATCAAAATATAGAGTCATTTTGAATGGACAGCTTCCAAATTGATAAGGGGATCTGGAAGATCAAATCACAATCCATGCTCGTTGTTACGTTGGGTGCAATATTTACTTGGTGATAGTAGACAGAGGTATGTGGAATGGTCAATTTCTGACTGAACGTCTGTGGTCAATGGTGTTTCACAAGGATCTTTGCTGCGATATCTGTGTGTAATTTATATCTGTGATTCAGATGAAAAGGTCAGCAGTTTGAGTGGTAATTTTGCAGACGACATTTGGAAAGGCATGTAATGATTAGGGATAGTTAGGGAAATTGTGGATAGGGAGGAAGAGTGTTAAAGATTGCAGCAGTATGTAGATCAGCTGGAACGCTGGGCAGAGATGTGGCAAATTGATTTTCATCGGGACGGATGTGAAGTGATGTATTTATGAAGTCAAATGGAAGATTGAAGTACACTAATTGACTAATTGGAAACATTGATAAACAGAGAGACATTGGAAGCAAATCCATAGCTCCCAAAAAATAACAAAACAACAGGATGTGTTGGTCGAGGGATAGTATGGTATGCTTACCTTTATTGGGCACAGTATTGAGTACAGACGTTTGCATGTCATGTTCTGACTGAATGAAACTTCAGTCGGCCATGTTTGGAGGGTTGCGTGTCGTTCTCATCCACACACCACAAGAAGGATGTGGAGGTTTTGGGGAGGTTGCAACAGAGGTCTTGCAGACTGTTGCCTGGATGACAATGTGTTTACTGTAAGGAGGTTGGACGCAGTTGGATTGTTTTGCGAGAGTATCGGAGACTGAGGCGTGACCTGGAAGAGGTATGTAGCATTAGGAGAGGCGTGGATAGTGTGTATAGTTGGAATCCTCCTTCCAATGAAGAAATATCAAATACTAGGGTGCATTGGTTTAAGGTGAGAGTGAGAGGTTGTAAGTGAGATGAATGAGGCTAGTTGTCTTTACCGAGAGGGTAGAAGCTGCTCAGGAGGTGGGAGAGGTGGCAATGAGAGCAAACATTTGAAGGGCATTTAGACAGAAACATGAACATATAGAGAATAGAGGGTCATCGCCCATGTGCAGGCAGATGGGATTAGTTTAGAATAGCATCATGGTCAGCACAGCCACGGTGGGCCGAAGGGCCTATTACTCTGCTGTACTGTTCGATTTTCTAACCTAACGACATCTAACCTGTCAAAGCCCCTCCGAATCCTTGAAGTTTCATTGAATTTCTCTCCTATTCTTCAAAACTCCAATCGGTTCAAGGGCAATCTACTCCACCTCTTCTCATTGGAAAATTCTGCCATCTCCAGGATCAGCCGAGTGAACATTCCCTGGCCTGCCTCTAATACAAGAATGTCTTTCCTTATGGCACACATACTGTTCATTACAATCTAGGTGTGGTCTGACTTGTGCCTTGCATCGTTTTAGCAAGACCTCCCTATTTTTAGACTCTATTCCCTTTGTAATAAATGGCAACATTTGATTTGCCTTCTCTATGACCTGCTGATCTTGTAAGCTCCCTGTTTCAGATTGATTCACAAGGATTCCCAAAACCCTTTGTGCAGTCAGTCTGAAACCAAACGGTGTTAGCCTGACAGTAAGTCGGGAACGTGCTGGAATGTGCTATAAAGACTATGACAATAAATGATAACTAGACACTTAGAAACAATGGGAGATGTATGATTTTATAAAAGGGGAATATTTTTAAATCTGTTGGATTCTATATTTTGGTGTGACCTTAAATGGCTGAATAGATAAGGATGGGGAAGGCTAGTTGCGGCAGAGGGGTATTTGAAGTTTAAGAAGCATTTTGACAAGTTTCAACCAGGGCTAAAAATTAGCTCATGAGAGAATAGGGCCCGTGAAAGGTCAATGACGCTGTCTGTGTGGAATCACTGCTGATGGGGGAGATACTGAACAAATATTTGTGTTCGGATTTCGGGAACTTAGGAAAATACATAGGGATGTCTTGAAAAGTGTTCACATTGGAGAACAGGAGGTGCTGGATGTCTTAAAATGCAATAAGTTAGATAAAACCTTGGGGCATGGTCAGATGTATCCCAGCGCCTTGTGAGAATCGAGGGAGAAAATTGCAGGGCCCATTCCAGAGATATTTGCATCATCAACAGCTACTCGAGACCAGTGAGACTGATGGCAGGGTGGTAAGTTATTGGAGGAGATTCTGAGGGAAACGATCATCATGCCTTTGGAAAGGTAAGGACAGATTAATGATCGTCAGCATGGCTTTGTGCATGGGCAATCATGCCTCAAATGTGAGTG
This sequence comes from Chiloscyllium punctatum, assembly GCF_047496795.1. Lineage (NCBI taxonomy): Eukaryota > Metazoa > Chordata > Chondrichthyes > Orectolobiformes > Hemiscylliidae > Chiloscyllium > Chiloscyllium punctatum. Next base: position 27,920,947 of record NC_092766.1, on the reverse strand, counting down.
TGGCGATAGACAAGTGAGAGATCAAAGCAGAGCAGTACACGATGTCCACATGAACTTTATCAAGGTCTTTGACAAGATTCTGCATGGCAGACTGGTTAGTAGGTTTAGATCACACAAAACCAGAGAGTGCTCACCAACTGGATACAAAACAGGATTGCCTGTAGGAGACAGAGCATGTTCATAGAGGGTTACTGCTCAAACTGCAGGCCTGTGACCAACAGTGTGCCCAGGGGTTCGGTGCAGGGTCACTGCTGTGCATCATTTAAATGAACAGTTTGGATGAGAATACAGGAGCCATGGTTAGCAAGTTTGTGAGTGAGAATGAAATTGGTGATAATGTGGACAGTGAAGAGGGTTATCGAAGAAAATGTGGAATCAACAGTACTGCTGGACCAGTGAGGTTACAAATAACAGGTGGAGAAATGCAAGATGTTTTATTGTGGTAAAGCAGACCAGGTTGGACTTGTATAATTAATGTTCGGGCCCTCTACTGTTGTCGATCAGTGACCCAGGGATGCAGCTACACAGTTTTTTGAATGTAGCGTCACAGGTAGACAGGCTGGTGAAGCAGGAGTTTGAGATGGTTACCCTTTATTGGGCAGAGCATTGAGACTAGGAGTTGGGATGTCATGGTGTTTCTGTACAGGATATTAGTGAAACCACCATATAAGCATTGTTGATTATCTGGTAAAAATCAACTTGTTCACGTATGTCCTTTAGGGAGGGGCATCTGGCATTCTTGCCTGGTCTGGCTCACATGAGACTCCAGTCCCACAGCAATATGGCTGATTCTGAGCTGCCTCTGGGCAATTAGCAGTGGAGTAATGTATGCTGGTCCAACCGGTGACATCCTTAGGCCGTGAATGAATCAATGAAAGTACAGATGTCCATCCCTACCTCTGCAAACAGCTCTAGCTGCAGCAATTCGTAGTGGCTTTGTAACATTTTTCAGGCCTTTGCCCCTCTCTGTAACACCTTCACCACCTCCAGCAGCTTCAATTCTCCCTGTTCTGATCATCTGATTAAACGCTGAGGTTTCCTCTTCCTATTGCACTCCTCCTGCTCGGAGACTCCCTAGTGATCTCTTTCACAAATGTGTCCGCATTTCTAAATGTTGGCTTCTTCAGAATTGATAGGTTTTTTTCATCTCTTAATCAAATCCGTTAAGTCCTGGGCCAAGACCGTCTGAAGTGGGGAAGGAGCATTGTTAAGGTGTTGAGCACATCGAGACTTGCTGTGGGGAAAAATAGGAATCCAGGAGAAAACAGTACAAGGAGCGTGCTGCCACACCAACGCCCCACCCACCCCCTTCCCATGGCCACCTTCTGCCCCAAGTGTAACAGAATCTGTGAAGGGCAACATCGGTCTGTACAGCCAACTCAGGACCCGCACCGCCCCAGAGTGGGAGAGAGTCAGCCTCGTCTGTGACCCACCGCCAAAGAGATGATGAGATAGGAAGGTTGAATCCCCTCACAATTATCCCAGTGCCTTTGTTACAAATTCAAACAATTCCCTGTTAATGAAGTGTCTAATATCTCTCAGTATCTCTGCATGTGGTATCCCTCGCTGTGTCGGTCTGTTTGCTGCCTCTGTCAGCATTTCTCCCTCTTACAGATGGTCTGAGATCCTGAGTCAACAGAAAATTCCACAACAGAGATATGGAGCAGCACGGGCGCATGGGATGGAGACTGGGATTTTCGAGATCTCTGCTGGTCTCTGTGCCACTCTGCATGAGTTATCCTCATTGCATCAGTCTAATTTCCCATTCTGTCTCATACAGTAATCAGGATATTCCCAACTCCTGTCTCATCCATCACCTCATTGAAGCTGGTTGGTTAGCCAGAGAGAGATGGAGAGGGAGATCTGGAACCTTCAGTAAATCCTGCAGCCGGTAAGATCACTCACAGTAAACAGCACAGGGTGGAGGTAGTAGACTTCTATATTCAGACGTGGAAGACAGGACATAGATACAGAGCTGGGCAAGGAACAGCAACATTCTAGGCTTCATTTCCATCATCTTGTGAGGGTCCTGCTTTCACCTCTGCTGTACTGGTCCTCAATGCGACAGCACAGGGGATCGCAGGCATCAATCCTGGCCCATGCTGTGTTCGTGATCTCTGTAATATCCTCCAGTCCCGATAATCCTACCACTGTCAGGAATCTACTCTAGTCCACACCATTCTGTTTGTCTCTCTCAGGTTCTCCACTCCCTAACACCCTAATTCCTAAACGTCTGCAGTAGATACTAAATTCCTTCATCCCGGTAAACCCTGACAGTCCTGTCTATCCCTGTAACACCCACCAATACTACCCTCCATATCAATGTATTTGTCTTTAACCTCTCCATCGGTCCCTATCTATGTAATTTTCTCCAGCTCCTACCACCCTTCCTTGGCTGTGAAAAATTTGTAATCTCCTAATCCTTCTCCAATTCTTTGATCTTTATCTTATTAAATTTCACCCTCATTCCCGACACCATACCCCTCACGACCACAGGAACCTCTTTCAGTTTGTGCAACCCTCCCCATCTGTGTAACTGTCTCCATCCCAGCAACCTGGCAATCTCCATTGCCTTCCGATCTCTGTAACCTTAAGAACAGAGAAGCCTTCTTATAACTGTAAACGTCTTCAGTCACGACAATCTTCCATATGTCTGTTAGTATTCACAATACACTTCTACCGGACACACTCCCCGTCTGTGCCTCTCAGAGTGCCTGCCTCTCCCTACATCCATCCTAATCCCTATCTCCACAATCTAATCCAGCTCCCTTATCTCTGTAAATTCCTCCAATCCCCAAAGCCCTTTGTCCCTCTGACATTCTTGACCTGATGTAACTCTGTTTAACTCTAACATCCTCGAGTCCCTGTAAGCCTCCGTATCTCTGTAACCTCTGCCCATCTGTTCAACCCCCCACTACTGAGGAATGACTCCCTGTATTCGCCATAAGGCAGATGGAATGACAGGGAACAGATATGATGGAACTGTCATCCGGAGATTTAGCTGCAGAATGACCATCACTGGGAGGTGAATACTGAATGTCCCCATTCCCACCCCACTGCCCTCGCTCGCTCTCTCGCCCACTCTCTATCTCGCCTTCTCTCTGTCGCAACCTCACTCTCGCCCCCTCTCTCGCCCCCACTCATGCGCCCTCTCTCCCTCTCTCCTCATGGCATCATGGCTGTACCTCTGTATTGGGGCATTCCAGGGTTCTGCAGAGTAACACGTTATCGCAATATCTGTGGTAAAAGGGGATGGGCGGTGCATGCCATCCCATTGCGTGATGACTGCATCTCAGTAATAATTTTCAAAGACTGCAGTTTCTAAGAGAACACCTGCAAGCGATCGGGAATAATTTGAGAAGTGGAACGGGGATGTGGGAAAATGTGAAAGGTAATGATGACTGGGAGGCATGAGACAGCAAGTGAGTGAAGAGCTCGTTTTGCGCGGCTCAGTGTCGGTGTCGGTATTTTCTGCCCACTGTTCACACTGATTCACACAGTGCTACCTGTAGATCTTTTATTCCTTCATTCATTGGTGAACATGAGCTTTGTTGGCTGGACCAGCATTTATTATTGATTTTGAGTTGTCCCTGAGAAGGTGGTAGTGAGCTGCCTTCCTGAGGCACTGCACCAGCCGTTGGAACTGCTGTTATCCATGTAGCCTCCAGCAGGCGTTACAACACTCCTCATGTCTCTAACTGCACACAGACAATGCAGCTGTACCTTTTATATCTGACATCCTACCCAACTTATAACTCTTATAATTCTTCAAAATATCTCACCTCTTCCATTCCCATCTATGTTAGAGATCTCTAACATTTCTTTATTCTTGTTTAAATTTCTGATCAACTAAAATCTCTCCCTTTTTAAATTTGTAACACCTTCAATTTCTGTAACTCTCCATATAACTGTAATCAATGACAGCACAAGTTCCCTTCCTTAAATCTCTATAATTACAATGGTTGCGTGTGATAAATTGGAACTTTTCATCCTCCTTATCCATCTCGGGACTTCCAGCCCCCACAATCCCATTATTTGGAATGCTCACATTGTCTGCATCTCCTTATGTCCTGAGGGTCCTTGAACACCACCAGTGCTCCAAAGGTTTATATTCCCCCCAGTTATTGCAAGTCTTCTCGCTCTGTAACATCCAACAGTCTCCAGTACCATACAACACTTGCTGGCTCTCAATTTGTATTTGTTGAAGTCTACACATCTCTGTAAGCAGCACAGAAAAAACACTTTTGATTCTACATAGCTCTGTCATGAACAAGCTACTATCTTTACTTCCTTCACCTTCTTCAGTGTCTGCAACTCTCACTGTATCTTCCAATGAGCTGCTTTCGACACTGCAGATCTGCCGATCTCCCCAGATAAATTGTTTCATCCCATATAGCTCGATCAATCACTGTAACACCCTCTGCTCTGTCTAATCCTCCTCTTTCCCACTGTCTTCCAGGCACAACAGCGATCCTATAAGAGAGCAGTACAGAATGGGATGTTATAAATCTTAGCTGAGGCTCGAGGCCTTTCATTACCTGGGAGTCACAAAGGGAGAGAACCTGGGAGACAGCAGCACAGAGCGGGAGAACATTAATCAGTAGCGAGGATCGAGGTCAACTAGGAATCGGAGTTGGAGAAGCAGCAGAGCAGGAGGCTCAAAATCAGCACCGAATCACAGAGGCAGTGAACATGTGACGGAGCAACTTGGAGCAAGAGCGTGAGGCTCACTCACACCTGAGAGTTACAGAGGCAGCAAAGTGGGAGGATATAAATCAGTACTGAGGTTCACGGCCTAATTGTGCCTGGGAGTCACAGAGACGGTGACCCTGTGAGGGAGCAGAGTGGAGTGGGAGCTGGAGAATTGCACGTACCTGGGAGTCACAGAGATGGTGACCGTGTGAGGGAGCAGAGTGGAGTGGGAGCTGTAGAATTACACGTACCTGGGAGTCGCACAGATAACTTTCTGCTGCTGGGACCTGCCTGCACTGAGTTTGGAAGAAGTACAAGAGCCTTCACAGAAAAGGCTGTAAATTCATTGGCAGATAATACACCGTTATGAGCGACTGTCAGTAAATTGTAGAAGTTAGCAAATTTATTTTTTCAACTTCTGAAATAAGGGTTGAACTCAGAAATAAGAGGGAGAAGTGAAATTCTGAGCCAATATATATATTACCCTCAGTAAGCCGCAGTTGTATAAGGGAGTTAACCATATTGTTTTTTTTCCCTGATGTTAATTTCATTCTAAGTAATTAAGTTACTCTAGACATGTTGCATCTTAAAATGCAAACAAGACATGTTTGTTAGGTGGAACATATGTTCTGTTACGTTGGGAAGTCATAGCTCCTGCTCGTGTCCTAGATGAACACTGGGTCTTGGAGCTCAGATAGTAACTAGAGACTCTATGGGACATCTGTGATGCTGAGAGTTAGGTGAATAGCTCACACAGAGAGCAGATCACCCTGCAGACATGACAGCCAAGAAGAAGAAAGGGAATAGGGGACTAGACAATCAAAGAGAAACATTCAGGGAATGGAAGGATATCCTGATATCTCCCTCCCAATTCAGTTTCCTGGTTTGGAAGTTGATGAAGGTGCGGGCCGTTCAGGGGAGGACTGTCGGAGCCATGTCTGCGGCATCACAAGCAGACTAACTGTGCAGGAGTGGGGGGGAGGAATGGAAGGAGGATCAATAGTCACAGGGGATTCAGGAAATTGAAGAAGGTGTCAGTGTTTCTGTAATTCCAGGATTGTGGGGGTAAGAATATAACAGTGTCTGCAGGACATTCGTCTGGGGGACAGTGAGCAGTCAAAGGTCATGTCTATGTTACTAGGAATGACCTTGATAGGAAGGGTGAAGCGGTCTGGGAATCAGAATTTAGGGAGCTAGGTGGATGGTTAGCAAGCGGGACATCAAATGTAGCAATCTCTTGGTTCCTGCCAGTGCCGTGTCCAAGTGAGAATAGAGCTAGGAGTTTTAGGTAGATGAGAGTGTGACTGGAATGATGGTGCAGCAGGAAGGGCCTGGGTTTCCAGGGACATTGGGACTGGTTCTGGGGAAGGCAGCAACTGTACAAGCTGGATGGGCTAACGTGACAGAGCTGGGACGGAGTTCCTTGTGCTGTGTTTGGGAGGGATTGAAAATAACTTGGCGGGTGCATAGGATCCAAAAAGGAATAGTAGAGGAGACTACCAGGACTCTCAAAATAATGGGAGATACAGTTGGTACTAATTTACAACAACAAGTTAATCAGTGAAAGATGGAACAAGAAAGAAAGCCTTAATCTGAGGTACTCTGATTGGACATGAATACTCGGAGTTTGGAGAGTTCGAGATGCAGATTGGTGTGTGGAAATCTGATCGACTGATCACCAAAAGCTGGCTCAAGGAATGGCAGGACTGTGTGTTAAATATTGCTGAGTATCAGGGATTCTGAAATTATAGAAGGGAAGGGAAATGATGAAGGTGGAAATATTGGTTTTGATTGGATTAGTTCAGGCACCCAAGAGAAAGAGCCTACTCACTCACTCGGGACACCTCGCTACCTTTCCCCCTGCTGTTACAAATAATTCCACCTCCCTTAGTACTGTTTGGTAATTCTCACATTTTGGAAGGAACCAACCCACACAAGAGCAGAAAGAGCCAAGAGGGATAGGGGGCTCCCCAACATTCAGCTCCTCACTCTATCACAGGGAAGGATTCTGACCCTAACAACCATGAGAGGCTGACTGACCGTGTCCAAGCTCCCGGACTGGGATCTGAGACTCCCCCTGACTCACTGTGCTGGGCACCCTGACTGACCGTGTCCAAGCTCTCGGACTGGGTTCTGAGACTCCCCCTGACTCACTGTGCTGGGCATCCAGACTGACCGTGTCCAAGCTCCCGGACTGGGATCTGAGACTCCCCCCTGACTCACTGTGCTGGGCACCGTGACTGACTGTGGACAATGATGTCAGGCTTCCTCATTTTGTGTCTGTGCTAAACACCAAGACAATACAGCAGGCGGGTGAGCCTCGTAGCTCTGGCTGAGGGGAAACACTGCTGAGGGCATGGTAAGGCAAGGCAATCATTCTGTGAGCATTCAGGTCAGTTCAAAGTGAGTGTGTACAAACACCGAATGAGCACCCCAGAGAGAGAGGCCATGAGTTGGGTGTGTCCCTGAGCACAGTGTCCTTGCAGCAGCATTGAGTGTGTACAAACACGGAGTGAGCATCCCAGAGGGGCAGTCCATGAGCTGGGTGTGTGCCTCTGAGCACAGTGTCCTTGCAGCAGAATTGCAATGAGAGTTGTGAGTGCACCCTGAGCTGCAGTATTGAAGTACAAATGTATACTCTCAGTGGGTCGGAGATGTGCTGGGATGGCATGGTGACGCTGGCATGTGACAGATTCCAGCATTGATGGGTGTGGATTACATGCAGCTTCTGTCTGTGTAGTGTCCCCCGAGACGTTGGTGTCCAGGATAGAAGGCTGTAGGAGCGAGGGGCAAGATGGAGTCACCAGTTACCAGCTCTGACTTTCACGTCCAATTCTCCATATTGAGATTCCCTAAAGTGGGAGGGAGGGTATGAAGCTGTAAGTTGTTGAGGAGAGACCCACTGAATGTGGTTGTTGATCATCAGTAATCATTCAGTCAATATCTTGCCACTCCTTTGCTCAAATCTTGTTTTAGAGATCAGTCCAGTACAGAACAGGCCCTTCAGCCCAGCAAGCCCGCACTGACACATGATTCCGTTCTAAAGTTAAAAAGAAAGTTTTTGCTCCGACACCCTCGATGTCATTCTGTTCCCTACTTACTCATATTTGTGCCAAAATCCCTCTTAAACCATGCTATATTAGCTCCTTCTCCTCTATCAGTGCATTCCAGGCACTTGCACATTCTGTCTGCAACAGCAAAAATAAACCTTGCCGATCATATCTCCCGAACTTTCTTCCTTTTACCAAAAATCTACGGTCTTGAGTAATTGTTATTTCTACTCTGTGGGGAAAAAAGCCTCTAACTGTCCTTCTATCTATGCCTCTGATAATTTTGTAAATATCTATCAGGTAGCCCCCATAGCCAACGATGCCCTGATGCACACAAACCATGTTTGTTCAATTTCTCCTTCTGGCTAATACCCTCCAAACCAGACAACATCCTGGGAAAACTTTTCCATACCCTCTCCAACACTTTCACATTGTTCTGCTGGTGTGGCAATCAGTACTACACACAATATTCTAAATGTGGCCAAACTAAGTTTCCCTACAGCTGTAATGTGACCTGCTAATTTTCATACTGTATGCTCCGATGCCTGTCTGCAAGGTTGCCGTCAGTCTTCTTGATCACCCCATCCACCCGTGATGCCATTTTCAGGGAACTGTGGAGCTGTACACCTAGGTCCCTTCGGATGTTGATGTGGCCAGTAGTTTTTCCATCCACTTTATACTTCTCTCCTGCATTAGACCTTCCAAAATGCATCACATCACAATTGTCCAAATAAAGTTATATCAGTGGTTTCTCTGTCCAAATCTGCAGCTGACCTATATCCTGCTGTATTCTCTGGCAATCATCCTCACAATCTGCAACTCCGCCAACCTATTTACAGATCTCCAGTCACAAAAACACTGTTCCACCACTACACTGTCTTCTATGACCAAGCAGTTTTCTATCTTTCTCTCCATCTTACTAACTGAACGCTGATCCCATTTCACTTAACCTTCTGCATGAGCCTGCCATAAGCAATCATATCCAAGGCCTTGCTAAGGTCCAATCGGCCAACATCCAGCCCCACGCCCTCATCAATAAATTTTGTCACTTCCTCAAAATAATCAATCAAGTTTGTGAGACAGGATATTCCCCACACAACTGCGTTGCCTGTTGCTAGTAAGTCAATATTAGAGTATTTTTGGAGCTGCACTCATTCAGACAAGTGATTATTCCATCATATTCCTGACTTGAACCTTGGAGGTTAGATTAGATTCCCTACAGTGTGGATACAGGTCCTTCAGCCCAACCAGTCCACACCAACCCTCCGAAGAGTAACCCACCCAAACACATTCCCCTGTCCTATATTTACCCTGACTAATGCACCTAACACTATGGGCAATTTAACATGGCCAATTCACCTGAACTGCACATCTTTGGACTGTGAGAGGAAACCGGAGCACCCGGAGGAAACCCATGCAGACATGGGGGGGAATGTGCAAACTCCACACAGACAGTCACCAAGACCGGAATTGAACCTAGAACTTTGGTGCTGTGAGGCAGCAGTGCCAAGCACTGAGCTCTTAATAGTTACTGTACAGTGGGAGGTATGTCGGGCTGTGATGGTTACTGTACAGTGGGAGGTATGTCGGGCTGTGATGGTTACTGTACAGTGGGAGGTATGTCGGGCCATGAAGGTCACTATACAGTGGGAGGTATGTTGGGCCGTGAAGGTTACTGTACAGTGGGAGGTATGTTGGGCCATGAAGGTCACGATACAGTGGGAGGTATGTCGGGCCGTGAAGGTTACTGTACAGTGGGAGGTATGTTGGGCCATGAAGGTCACGAGACAGTGGGAGGTATGTTGGGCCGTGATGGTTACTGTACAGTGGGAGGTATGTCGGGCTGTGATGGTTACTGTACAGTGGGAGGTATGTCGGCCCATGGTGGTCACTATACAGTGGGAGGTATGTTGGGCCGTGAAGGTTACTGTACAGTGGGAGGTATGTTGGGCCGTGATGCTTCCTGTACAATGGGAGGTATGTTGGGCCGTGAAGGTTACTGTACAATGGGAGGTATGTTGGGCCGTGATGGTTCCTGTACAATGGGAGGTATGTTGGGCCGTGATGGTTCCTGTACAGTGGGAGGTATGTCAGGCCGTGATGGTTCCTGTACAGTGGGAGGTATGCCGGGCCATGATGGTTACTGTACAGTGGGAGGTATGGCGCGTGTGAGGGTTCAGACTGAGTTGTACAGAGTATGGTTCTGCTGCTGCTGATGGCCCATTGCACCTCACAGATGCATCATAATTTGTTGCTCAATCTGTTGAACGCCTGTCCCAATAGAAATCAATATCATGGTGAGGTGGGTCTGCAAAATGTAAAAGTAGCCCTTGCTCCCCATAAGGACTGTGCAGTGACCATTCTTACCGGTATATGAAATGTATGGTGTATCTGCAGCAGGCAGATCGGTGATGATGTGGTTAATGATATGTTTCCCTTTTACTGATTCCCCCATAACCTGTCGCAGAGCAGTCTAGCAGCTACAGGATCCAGCATTAATGCTGAGCACTGTATTGACTATATGCTTAGAACTGCCCCCTCAGCCTGGCTATGTCCTGTCAGTGGGACAGAAACTACCAGAGAGGATGGTGAAGTTGCCAGTGACATAGTCCTGTTCACAGAATCCTGCTTTACAGGCAATATCTGACTGTTTTTTGATTAGCTCGTGGGAAATATACAACAGGTCACTTTTCCATTTTGTATAATGAAGTGTTAATATCACTTTGTTTCTTACATATTTTTAAATAACCCAAACATCATTTTTTTTTAATTGAAAACAATTGAAGTGAAGAATAACTGAAATACCAGAGCACAAACTTGACTATTACTCAATTTAGTGACTATAGTAAACGGCCTATTCATGGTCAGATCAGTGAACACACCATCTTCCAGGCAGCAAAGCTGTTGGAAATGACTTTGAGGCAAAGCCTGAATTCAGACACAGTGTTACTGGCCCTCAACATGACCTCCAAAATACTGACCATCTCCAAAATCTGTCCAGAGTGCTTCCAAATTGGAGCTGGGCAGTTACTCACTCAATAGACTGGTTAGAGACATACCTGAACAACGGGGAGAGGTGTGTGGGGCAGACTGGTCAATGGACTAGCACATGGTGCAGTTCAACATTTGTAATAAAGATCTATAAACAACCATGTCTTGCAAGTATATCGCTTCTGGTATGGCATCTAAACTCTGTAATTCTGCACCTTGGACCTGATTCTGAGTGGAGGTGTTATAAAGGTGATGGGCTCCTGTAGCACATGGCATCTTACATTGAATCCTTCATAAACCATATCCAGTGTATGTTAGCCCCACAATGTCAGTATCCAAACAGAATTATGCAGCTCCATTGATGGCCGGCATCATCCCAGACCAACGTTCTTGTGTGTGACTTGAGCTGGAAATCTCTGTGTAAATGTTTGCAGCATTGTTCTCTTTACTAAAGGTCTGACATCCTTTCATAATACCGACTTTTACATTGTCCAATAAGCACAAAATCCACCATGTATTCAGTTCACTTTTATAACAACAATATGATGAAAACAGTGCCCAACTCACAGTAAGGAGCATTGAAAAAATGAGTCTCATTTCCGCACCCAATACCAAATTATGAATAAATACAAGGAATTTGAAAATATACATTTATTTTTCCTTTAATTACTATTGAAAATTATAGTCGACTCTCCTGCTCCTCAGCGGCTACATGAATGGCTGTGTTTTTTTTTCAGAACCACACTTTTTGATTCTAATCTCCAGCATCTGCAGTCCTTCCCTTTCTCCCTGCTAATATTCACCCATAATTACTTTCATCGCAACAATATCACTGCATGTTTAAACATGTTACAGTCAGATCTGGGTACATTTTGAATTGCTTCTGTCTATCTAAGAGCTAAGTAATATGGGATGTGAAAGGCAGTGTCTGTGTGATGCTCGGTATGTAGGCCATGCCTCTGAGAGACTCACAGATTGTTTAAAACAGCACATCCCTTCAGTTATTTACAACAAACAGGTTACTGCCTAGACACTAGTAGCCTGAGCTCACAAAACCCAAAGTACAGTGTCCAACATTGGACAGGTCTGGACAATATTTTCATTTCATTTATTCATGGAATATGATTGGGCCAGTATTTATTGTCCATCCCTTGTTGCCCCTGAGAAGGTGAGGGTGTGTTGCCACATTGAACCACTGCAGTCGATGTGCTGTAATTAGACTTACAATACTTTGAGGACCTGACTAGAAACATTGATGAGGGTCGAGCTGTGGATATGGTGTATATGGACGTCAGCAAGGTATTTGATAAGGTTCCCCATGGTAGGCTCATTCAGAAGGTCAGGAGGAATGGGATATGGGGAACATAGCTGTCTGGATACAGAATTAGCTGGCCAACAGAAGACAGCGAGTGGTAGTAGAAGGAAAATATTCTGCCTGGAAGTGAATGGGTGTTCCACAGGGCTCTGTCCTTGGGCCTCTACTTTTTTAAAATTTTTATCAAAGACTTGGGTGAGGGGATTGAAGAATGGGTCAGCAAGATTGCAGATGACACAAAGGTTGGGGTGTCGTTGACAGTATAGAGGGCTGTTGTAGGCTGCTGCGGGACATTGACAGGATGCAAAGATGGGCTGAGAGGTGGCAGATGGACTTCAACCTGGATAAATGCAAGGTGATGCATTTTGGAAGTTCGAATTTGAAAGCTGAGTACAGGATTAAGGATAGGATTCTTGGCAGTGTGGAGGAACAGAGGGATCTTTCTGTGCAGGTACATCGATCCCTTAAAGTGGCCACCCAAGTGGACAGGTTGTTAAGAAAGCAAATGGTGTTTTGGCTTTCATTAACGGGGGATTGAGTTTAAGAGTCGTGACATCATGTTGCAGCTCTATAAAACTTTGGTTAGACCGCACTTGGACTATTGCGTCCAGTTCAGGTCGCCCTATTATAGGAATGATGTGGATGCTTTGGAGAGGGTTCAGAGGAGGTTTACCAGGATGCTGCCTGGACTGGAAGGCTTATCTGATGAAGAGAGGTTGACTGAGCTCGGACTCCTTTCATTGGAGAAAAGCAGGAGGAGAGGGGACCTAATTGAAGTATGCAAGGTAATGAGAGGCATAGATAGAGTCGATAGCCAGAGACTATTTCAAAGGGCAGAAATGGCTAATACGAGGGGTCATAGCTTTCAGATGGCTGGAGGAAAGTATAGAGGGGATGTCGGAGGCGGGTTCTTTACACAGAAAGTTGTGAGGGCATGGAATGCGTTGCCAGCAGCAGTTGTGGAAGCAAGGTCATTGGGGACATTTAAGAGACTGCTGGACATGCATATGGTCACAGAGATTTGAGGGTGCATACATGAGGATCAATGGTCGGCACAACGTCGTCGGCTGAAGGGCCTGTTGTGTTCTGTGCTGTCCTGTTCTATGTTCTATGTTCGAATACCATTAGGGGGGTGACCTTGAAATAGTGACATTGAAGGAATGGCATATACTTCCCAATCAGGATGGTGGATGGCTTGGAAGGGAAAGCGAACATGATGATAATCCCATGTGTCTGTTTCCCTTGTTCTTCTTGATAGTCATGGTTTCAGATTTACGTTGTAAGAAGCCTTGTTAAATTTCTGCAGAGCACCGTGTAGATGGCAGGTATTGATGCTTCTGAGTGTCAGTGGTTGATGGGTGAAGCTGCATTCACAGGGAAAATGGGGAGGGGGCGGGTATTTCATCGCACACACATTCAATGTAGAGATGGTTTTATTGATGGTGTACAGGCTTTTGGAAATCATGAGGTATGTTATTTCTGCAGGATTCGTAGCCCTTGCGATATTCTTGTAGCCAATTAATTTATATGCGTCAAAGTGTGACGCTGAAAAAGCACAACAGGTCAGGCAGCATCTGAGTACGAAAGTACATGGTCAGTCCAGTTCTGGTTAATGGTAATCCGCGGGATATTGGTCGTTGGGAGTTCAGTGATGGTGGTGACATTGAACATTAGAGGATATGATTCCATTTTCAATTATTAGAGGTAGTTGTTGTCTGGCATGTGTGCAATGGGAATGGGACTTGTCACTGTTAAACACACACCTTTATATTTCCAGGTCTTTGTTGCATTTGGATAAGGATTGCTTCAGTATCAGAGTAAATCATTAATAGTGGTGAATATTGTCCAATCATTGGCAAACAATACCAGTTGTGACTTCACTTGAGTAGGGATGGTCATTTATGAAGCAGCTGAAAATTATTGGGCCTAGGGCAGAGAGTGCTTTTCTAGCTCACTGATGCTGTCCCTCTCTCTGAGCTAGGAAGACTTCTAGTTCCACCTGCTCCAAAGGTGTTTAGCAACATATCTGAATGGAATAATATTACAATACCTCCCATATGGAGCTGAGTGATGACTTCGTTAGTTGGACAGCTGGTTTGTAATGCAGATTAATACTAACAGTGTGCGTTCAATTCCTGCACTGACTGAGGTGTATGATAAGGGCTGTCCTACTCAAGCTCTCCCTCACTTGAGGCATGATGACTGTCCAGAAAATCTACCGCCAGTTGTCTCTGTCTAACGAGAGAGCAGCCCAATCATCCTGTCGGGGTATGGTGCCCTACCTTTCCATTTCTGATCTACAGGATTACCCAGAAACCCCTCCCTTTGGGAACTGCGGCAGAGCTAAGATGGTTGCTCTCCACCAACCCCAGCCACCTTCCTTTGTACCAGGTATAACTTCTGCCAATGCAGACGATTCCTATTTGCTCCAGGTTTGCCGTTAATCCTGGATACGACATTTGGTCAAATGCCGTTATGATCATGTTAAAAGTGAAGTCCCTGTCACCTCACCTCTCTTGTTGTAAATCGTTTAGCTGAAGACTGCCATCTGGAGGAGACTAAAGTTGATCCTCCCATCGATATTTCTGTCTGAACATTGTTGTGAAAGTTTCAGCCTTAGTTTTCCTATTATTGTGCTGGGCTCTTCAATCTTTGAGGAAGGTGGTATTTGTGGATCCTCCTCCTGCGGTGAGTTGTGTGATTGCCCACCACTACTCACCCAGACTGTATATGAGAGGATTGCAGAGATGAGTCCTGATTCATTGGATGGATCTGTGTATCAATTTCTATTTATACCGTGTGGTGAGTAAGTGGCTCAATTTAGTAACTTCATCTCATTCTGAGGTGTATTTGGTGCTACTATAGGCAGGCCCTCCTGTATTCTCCATTTAACAAGGATGTATCTCTGGCTTGATGGTCAGGATAAAGTGGAGCATACAGCAGGCAGTGATAATGAAACTTATGCTGGAGTACAATTCTACTGCTGTTGGTAATCAACCGGACCGCCTCACACAGGCCAGTGCAAAGTTCCAAAATCTATTAAAACTCTGCCCTGTTTAGCACAGTGATGGTATCACACATACACAGGGGGTCTTCACGATGTAAAAGTGGAACTTTGTCTCCAGAAATACTGTATGCAGTACTCACCATTCCCAATACGGTTATCGAACAATGTGTCTGCAGCCGGTAGGTTGGTGAGGATGAAGTCAAGGATGTTTCTACCTGTCAGTCATTCCCCCCGACTCAGTCCAGACGCAGTGAAGCAGTTATGTCCTTTTGGACACGACCACCTCCATCAGCAATGCTGCTGCTGAGCCCCTCTTGGTGTTGGGTTTGAAATGGTCCACCCATTATACATTCTCCAGCTCTGTCACTCTCTCAGTGCTTCCACCAAGTGTTGTTCAATGTAGAGGGACACTGATCCACCAGCTGAGGATGGGTGTCAGCATGAGGTTTCCGTGTCAGTGTTTGATCTGACACGGTGAGGCTGTGGGAGGGGAGTCAGCAGGAGGTTTCCGTGTCAGTGTTTGATCTGACCCCGTGAGGCTGAGGGAGGGGAGTCAGCAGGAGGTTTCTGTGTCAGTGTTTGATCTGACACCGTGAGGCTGAGGGAGGGGGGGGGGGTCAGCAGGAGGTTTCTGTGTCAGTGTTTGATCTGACCCCGTGAGGCTGAGGGAGGGGAGTCAGCAGGAGGTTTCCGTGTCAGTGTTTGATCTGACACCGTGAGGCTGAGGTAGGGGAGTCAGCAGGAGGTTTCCGGGTCAGTGTTTGATCTGACACGGTGAGGCTGAGGGAGGGGAGTCAGTAGGAGGTTTCCGGGTCAGTGATTGATCTGACCCCGTGAGGCTGAGGGAGGGGAGTCAGCAGGAGGTTTCCGGGTCAGTGTTTGATCTGACACGGTGAGGCTGAGGGAGGGGAGTCAGTAGGAGGTTTCCATGTCAGTGTTTGATCTGACACGGTGAGGCTGAGGGAGGGGAGTCAGCAGGATGTTTCTGTGTCAGTGTTTGATCTGACACCGTGAGGCTGAGGGAGGGGAGTCAGCAGGAGGTTTCCATGTCAGTGTTTGATCTGACACGGTGAGGCTGAGGTAGGGGAGTCAGCAGGAGGTTTCCGTGTCAGTGTTTGATCTGACACCGTGAGGCTGAGGGAGGGGAGTCAGCAGGAGGTTTCTTTGTCAGTGTTTGATCTGACACCGTCTGGTTTTGTTATGTCACATTGTTGTTTAAGCAGTCTATAGGATACCTCTCCCAAATCTAGCCCTTGCCCCCAGACGTTAGGAAGGAGGGGTTTCCAGGATGTGCAGGGCTTTTTATTTGTGTCACTGTCAACCGAAGGGCCTGTCCTGTGCTGTATGACACTGACTCTATTTCTGTCGTGATTGGACAATCCAAGGTCTCACTCCTTCAGTTCCTCCCAGTGCCTTCTCTATTCCAAAGATTTCTTTAATATTTTCTCTATTAAGACATTGCTCAATTCCATTTTTAAACTATCTACTTGGATATCTGTATCTTTCTTTGTCATCTTCTCCAGCCGCTACATTCATCTGTGTCTCAATATCTCCACAACCCTCCATATCTCCACAATTTTTATCTAATAATCCAGACCCATCTATGACTGCAACTTCTGCCAGCCCTTACATGTCTCCCTATCTCTATACCTTCCAGCTGCTACTCTTCTCCCTATGTCCTGTGATTGAATTTAAAAATATTTCACTAACATGTTCTAGCATGCACAGGACACGCTATCTCTCGGCCATCTCCAGCCTCGCTTTCCTTTTCCTGTAACATCTCCAGCCTTGCTTTCCTCTCTCCATAACATCTCCACCCTTGTTTTCCTATCTCGGTAACATCTCCAGCTTTGCTTCCCTATCTCTGACATCTTCAGCCTTGCATTCCTCGACACCTCAGTGAATTGGTTATACATCTGCTCCTGTATTTCCATCTTTCTGGGGCTATATAAAATATCCCCAGCAGTGTGTTCTGTCAACATTTTGATCCTAACCTTGGCTGATAAACCCTCATTTGAAGACTCTTCCAAGATATTGTCCTTCCTTGCTGCTGTAATTGACTCCTTAATTAATAATACAACACCACCTCCTCTTCAACACCCTCTCCTCTCCTGCCCATATTTTCCAGTATAACAGAATATTGAGTTGTTGACCCTGACCTCCATCAAACACGTCTCTGTGATGGCAAAAATGTCACACCTCCAAATGTCAACTCATTCCTTTAACACATCAGTCTGTCTGGTAATACTCCCAGCATTAACATAAGGTGGAACTTAACACTTGGAATACTCTGTACCTTGGAGTTCTTCAGTCATTCACTATTTCTTATAAAGCTGCTCAAACCATGAACCACAATTATAACTCTGGCACTGAACGTTGAACTGTCATTTCTTTTTTTAAAAAAACGTATTCATCAAGTGCAACTCTCCAGAACTGAGCAGTCAGCTCCACATACAATGACTTTTTGATGGTTACTTCCCCACTCAGTGTACAGACGGGACAGCTGCAGTAATGTAGAAAGTGAGGACTGCAGTTGATAGAGATCAGAGTCGAAAAGTGTGGAGCTGGAAAAGCACAGCAGGTCAGGCGGCATCCGAGGAGCAAGCGTGTTGATGTTTTCGGCATAAGCCATTCATCAGGAAGGCGTTGGTGCATTCCTTCTTTTTTCATTCTGTGATTCACAGGACGTTGGGAACCGTACTTACTCAGGCAGGCGGCACTGTATGTAGCGTTGAAATGGAAAGCAGTGAATCAGTTGGTTGGACACGGAATAGAAAAGTTGAAGGGAAGTACAGACTGATAGAAGTACAAACGTAAGGACAGAAAACTAAACTGGGTCAGATGGGGGGGTATACGCAAAGTTACTCCAGGAAGTGATGGGAGAGATTTGTGTGTCTTTGGCGATAACCTTTGCGTCCTCATTGTCCACTGGAGAATTGCCAGATGATTGAAGGATGGCAAATGTTATTCCCTTGTTCATGAATGGGAATAGGGATAACCATGGGAATGACAGAACAGTCAGCCTTATATCGGTGGTGGGCAAATTATTAGAGATGATTCTGAGAGGCAGTATTTACAATTACCTAGAAGACAATAGTTTGATTAGAGGTAGTCAGCATGGCTTGGTTAGCAGCAGGTCATTCCTCAGAAACTAATTGAGTTCTTTGAAGATGTGAAAAAACATGTTGATGATGGTCGACCAGTAGATGTGGTGAACAAGAATGTTAGCAAGGCATTTGATAAGGTTCCCCATTGTAGGCGTCTTCAGAAGGTAAGGAGGCATGGGACAGAGGAAAGTTTGACTGTCTGGATATGGATTTGCAGGCCCATAGAAGACAGAGAGTGATAGCAGATGGAAAGTATTCAGCCTAGAGCTCAGTGACCAGTGGTGTTCCATAGGGATTGGCTCTGTGACCTGTGCTATTTGTGATTTTTTTAGATGAGTTTGATGAGTAAGTAGAAAGGTGGGTTAATACGTTTGCCGATGACATGAAGGTTGGTGGAGTTGTGGATAGTATGGAGGGTTGGTAGAGGTTACAAGAGGACATTGACAGGATGCAAAGTAGTGCTGATAAGTGGCAGATACAGTTCGACCTTAAAAATTGTGAAGCGATTTATTTTAGAAGGTTGTATTTGCACACACAATACAGGGTTAAAGGCCGAATTCCTGGCAGTGTAGAGTGACAGAGGGATATTTTACTCCATGTCCATAGATCCCACAAAGTTGCCACCCAAGTTTGCAGGGTTGCTAAGAAGGCATATAGTGTGTTGGCTTTCATTAACAGGGGTATTGAGTTTAAGATCAGTGAGGTTAATGCATAACTCTATAAAGCTGTGGTCTAAACACACTTAGAATATTGTATGAAGTTCTGATTGCTTCATAGAACATAGAACAGTACAGCACAGAACAGGCCCTTCAGCCCACGATGTTGTGCTGACCATTGATCCTCATGCATGTACCCTTAAATTTCTGTGACCATATGCATGTCCAGCAGTCTCTTAAATGTCCCCAATGACCTCGCTTCCACAACTGCTGCTGGCAACGCATATCATGCTCTCACAACTCTGTGTAAAGAACACGCCTCTGACATCCCCTCTATACTTTCCTCCAACCAGCTTAAAATTATGACCCCTCGTATTAGCCATTTCTGCCCTGGGAAATAGTCTCTGGCTATCGACTCTATCAATGCCTCTCATGATCTTGTATACCTCAATTAGGTCCCCTCTCCTCCACCTTTTCTCCAATGAAAAAGTCCGCGCTCAGTCCACCTCTCTTCATAAGATAAGTCCTCCACTCCAGGCAGCATCCTGGTAAATCTCCTCTGAACCCTCTCAAAAGCATCCACATCTTTCCTATAATAGGGCGACCAGAACTAGATGCAGTATACCAAGTGCAGTCTATCCTAAGATTTATAAAGCTGCAACAAGATCTCACGGCTCTTCATCTCAATCCCCCTGTCAATGAAAGCCAAAACACTATATGCTTTCTTAACAACCCTGTCCACTTGGGTGGCCATTTTAAGGGATCTATGTACCTGCACACCAAGATCCCTCTGTTCCTCCACACTGCCAAGAATCCTATCCTTAATCCTGTACTCAGCTTTCATATTCGACCTTCCAATATGCATCACCTCGCATTTATCCAGATTGAAGTCCATCTGCCACCTCTCAGCCCATCTCTGCATCCTGTCAATGTCCAGCTGCAGCCTACAACAGTCCTCTATACGGTAAATGACACCTCCAATCTTTGTATCGTCTGCAAACTTGCTGACCGATCCTTCAGTCTCTCATCCAAATCATTATAAAAATTACAAACAGCAGAGGGCAAAGGACAGAACCCTGAGGAATACCACTCACCACAGATTTCCAGGCAGTATATTTCCCTTGTACAACCACTTGCTGCCTTCTGTTAGCCAGCCAATTCTGTATCCAGACAGCTAAGTTCCCCTGTATTCCATTCCTCCTGACCTTCTGAATGAGCCTACCATGGGGAACCTTATCAAATGCCTTGCTGAAGTCCATTTACACCACATCCACAGCTTGACCCTCATCAACTTTTCTAGTCACATCCTCAAAGAACTCGATAAGGTTTGTGAGGCATGACCTGCCCCTCACAAAGCCGTCTTGACTGCATTTAATAAAGCCATGTTCTTCCTGGTTGTCTTAAATCCTATCCCTCAGAATCCTTTCCAACACCTTGCAGACGACAGACGTGAGACTGACTGGTCTGTCATTGCCAGGAATTTCCCTATTTCCTTTCTTGAAGAGGGGAATTACATTTGCCTCTCTCCAGTCCTCAGGTAAGACTCCAGTGGAGAGCGAGGATGCAAAGATCTTCGCAAGTGGTGAAACAATCACATTGCTCGCTTCGCAAAGCAGCCGAGGGCAAATCTGGTCCGGGCATGGCGACTTGTCAATCTTAATGTTTGACAAAATTTTCAGCACATCAGCTTCCTCTATCTCTATCCATTACAGCATGCACACCTGCTCTTGAAATGTTTCATTCATTACAAAGTTTGTTACTTTCATAAAGACAGAAGCAAAAAACTCATTTAGGGCTTCCCCTACCTCCTCAGACTCCACACACATGTTCCCTATGCTAACCCTGATCGGCCCTACTCTTTCTTTGACCATTTTCTTATTCCCCACATAAGTGTAAAATGCCTTTGTGTTCTCCCTAATCCGTTCACCTAAGCCTTTCTCGTGACCCCTCCTGGCTCCCCTCAGACCATTTTTGAGCTCCTTCCTCGCCTGCCTGTAATTCTTTCGAGCGGAGGTTGACCCTAGCTTCTTCCTTTTGACGAGAAGTCTCACCGCTCTCGTCATCCAAGGTTCCTTTATATTACCCAGTCTTGCCTGTCTCAGAGGAACATGTTTATTCATCATTGCAACAACTGTTCCTTCAACAGTCTCCACATGTCTATAGTGCCTTAACCATGGAACAATTGCTCCCAGTCCATGCTTCCTAACTCATGTCTTATTCTTTCCTCTTCCCCAATTAATTATCTTCCCATTTTGCCTAATCTTCTCGTTCTCCATAGCTATGCAGAATGTGAGGCAGTTGTGGTCACTGTCATGCAAATGCTCTCCCACCACGAGATCTGATACTGCCCCAGCTCGTTTCCGAGCACCAAGTCTAGAATGGCCTCTCTCCTCGTCAGCCTGTCAACGTACTGAGTTAGGAAGCTCTCCTGAACACACCTTACAAAAACAGCTCCATTCAAATCTTCTGCTCGAAGGAGGTTCCAATCAATATTGGCAAAGTTAAAGTCACCCATTACAACAACCCTACTACATCCACACTTTTCCAAAATCTGCCGACCTATGCTTTCTTCAATCTCCCTGCTGCTATTGGGGAGCCTGTAGTAAACCCCTAACGAGGTGACTGCTCCCTTGCCGTTCCTAATTTCCACCCATATTAACTTGGGTAGGCAGATCTTCCTCGACAATGGTAACTTCTGTAGCAGTGATACACTCTCCAAATAGTAGTGCTACACCCACTCTTCTTTTCCCCCCTCGCTATTCTTTTTAAATGTTTTGCTGATATATGTACTCACTGCTTTCCTTCCCGGCTACCCCTCTGGTCCTCGTCACTTCCTCCGCTGCTCCCGCTCCTTCTGTGAAAGAGAAAACAACGCTGCCCGCTACTAGTAAGTAATTTTTGAAAAACTGCCTTACCTTAGCTGCAGTCTTTCGGGTTCGTCTTTCCTCCGCTGCTGCTCGCACTCACATGTGGAAGTCTCAGAGAGTGTGCAGACCAGATCTACCAGGATGCTGCCTGGACTGGAGGCCATGTCTTAGGAAGAAAGGTTGAGAGAGCTAGGGCTTTTCTCACTGGAGTGAAGAAGGATAAGAGGTGACTTGACAGAGAGGTACAAGATGTTGAGAGACATAGAGTGGATAGCCAGAGCCTTTTCCCAGGGCAGAATTGGCTATCAACAAGGGGCATAACTTTAAAGTGATTGGAGGAAGGTTTAGAGGAGATGCCAGAGGTAGGTTCTTTATTCAGAGAGTGGTGGGTGGGCGGAATGCACCGCCAGCTGTGGTAGTAGAGTCAGATACATCAGGGATAGTTAAGAAGACTCTTGGATAGGAACATGGAAGTTTGTACATTGAAGGGTATGTAAGTTAGTCTGATCTAAGAGTAGGATAAAAGGCCAGCAAAACATTGAGGGCTGAAGGGCTCTTACTGTGCTGTACTGTTCTGTGTTCCAAGTTTCACTCAGTTTCTGGATTCTCATTAATTGGTGATTGTTTGAGGGAGTGAGCTGTGTGAGGTCAGGAAGCTGGGGCAGGGCGTTAGACCAAGACTTTCAGTTTTGATGTGCATTGTTACATTCACCTAAGTGCCAGCACAATATGCGTGGTTACCTAGACCAGACAAAATCCATCACGTTCCGTTATTAAAATTATTCATGGCTTTCCGTTTGCTCCCGGTTTCTTCAGAAGCATTCTGTTGGGTGTCCTATCAATTATTATCTGACCATCCACAAACATGTACAATTTTATTTTGAAACTAGGTAATATGAAGTTGCATTTATTGAATATAGTTTCAGAGGGTTCACTGTGAGACACAACATGCTGCAATAGACTGTCAATTGTGAACATTTACACCCAGTGTCTGGTCCAGGATGCAGATGTATGGACTCTGGAGGACATGCCAGATGTCATCACCACAAGTATCTTGTGCGTTGTGATTCTGACACTCCATGTCCATACAGGTGCTCCATGTGCCAGGCTCTGACTGAAGATCCATTTGTTAGACCTGATTCCTGGTCAGTCATTGGTATCTAATTGATACAGC
Organism: Chiloscyllium punctatum; assembly: GCF_047496795.1. Taxonomy (NCBI): domain Eukaryota; kingdom Metazoa; phylum Chordata; class Chondrichthyes; order Orectolobiformes; family Hemiscylliidae; genus Chiloscyllium; species Chiloscyllium punctatum. The sequence goes on along the minus strand of NC_092766.1, from coordinate 27,898,088 downwards.
ATTGATATCTGCACCGAGAGCAGTGATAGCCTGTTGGTTTCTTTACTCCTGCTCAAGCCGGATCCTAAATGTTTCTGTGAGAGAATGTTTGAATGACTGCCCTGACCCAGGATGGAAACTTTCTGGGTAGATTCAGGAGCAGGCCAGTGTCTCACTTAGTGCCACAGGCAGCTGTGAGCTCCAGTAGCACTGTACCCGAATTCACCCTTTTGAAATCCACTTTTAATGTCGATCATGATGCAAAGTGATGGGTTTACTGACCTGAACAATGATCAGGGGTTTACCATGTTTGTGAATTGGGCAATAATAAGGTTTGAGCTATAATTATTTAACTGAACAATAACGGCATCGTCTCTGAAAACAATAAAATTAATTTTATTTGATGGAACTAAAATATAAACACCAAACAACGTTCTATGATACAAAAGTAAAGAACTACATTTTGTTTTGTACTGAAGAAGAATATGTTGTCTGACTATTTTGGTGATCACAATTACACATGGAATCGCAGTATTCAAATGCACATATTGTCGCTCCATCATTTGCAAAATGATTGACCACTGACTGATTGCATATTCAGAGTGAGCAAGTGATTGAACAATCAAATAGAATTATAACTCTTACACATTTAAATACAATCAATCGATTTAATTTCTCACCTGAAATGTGTGAGCTTCAGTTATTTGCCAACAATTCGATTAGTTTTAAAATAATGATGGAAAAGAATAGACTAGATCTAAAAGTTGAAGTTCTAAATTGAAAAAAGGCCAATTTTGACGGTATTAGGCAATATCTTTCAAACACGTTAGTCACACTGTGGAGGATTGGGCAAGTCAGTGGCCTCGTGGTTTTATAACTGAATTCTTCTGTGATAAACCCAGATAATGTTCTGGTGACCTGGGTCCAAATCCTGCCACAGCAAGTGGCGGAGCTTGAATTCAAATCTGGAATTAAGAGACTGATGTTGGTTATGAATCGATTGCTAAGAAAAACATACCTGGTTCACTGATGTCCTTGAGGGAAGGAAACTTCCATCCTTACCATAGACTCACCACTCTCAGACTGAAGACGTTTCTCCTTATCTCCGTTCTAAAGAATTTCTCTTGACTCTCAGGCTATATGTTTGAGTGCTTTCTCTCCGAACAGTGGAAGCATCTTCCCAACGTCTACTCTGACCAGGCAACCAGTATTCTGTATGCTTCTATTAGAGCCCCCTTCACCCTTATACACTCCAGCGAGTATAGACCCAGAGACCTCATATGTTTAGCTCTTTATTCCTAGGACCATTCTTATGAAGTTCCTCTGAACACGCTCCGGGGAGCTACATCCTTCCTGAGTTATGTGGCCCAAAACTGTACATAATCCACCAAATGGGGTCTGACCAGAGTCTTATAGAGCAGCGAAAATCCATCCATTCAAGTCATCACAAAAGAAATGTCATCACTCTATTTGCCTTTCTGACCAGATTGACCACCTGAAATAATAATCTTACAATGGACAATAATAAATTTACCATGGAGTTACAAATACGAACAATGATTAAAGCATGCTGGGAAGTAGAACCCATCCTTGACCAAACTCTCTGTGGTCGTCCACATGCTGCAGAATCCAGACCGGCTGCAGCTACCCAGAGATGGTTTGCAAACAAACCTGACAGCTCCAGACCCTGTAATACGAACCTGAAGTTGGACCTGAATGGGGCAATGGAAATTCCCCCTTTGGGCCATCAATGTGACAACCCCAGGTTGGATTTAATTGATCAGGGTAAATGAACCTGATCATTTCATTGGCAGATCCTCCACACCCTCCCAAAAGGCGTGAAGACTTGGAAGGATAAGAATCACCATAAAACCCCTCCGATAGTGGTAACTCGAGAATAACCACTGAAAGAGAAGACACCTACAAGGCAATCAGAAGAAAACGAAGACTTCACCACGTGGAATCCGGTCAATTTCTGGTGGGGTGGTATGTGATCATCCAAGTTTAAGTTAAACCATAAGATAGATTGTAGTGTTTTTCATTACGTTATAATACGTTTTATTGTTCTAATTATAATTGCATTCAATAAACAAATATCATTGTTTATAAAAGTTGACTCAGTTCTTTTGCTGAATATAAGATTTCAAGCACACTGTGTGGCAGATACAGCACCTTCCTATCTACTGACACAACCTGCACATTTACCTTGAGATAATCCTGACTGGAACTCGCAACACTTTGTACTTCAGACTTCTGAATTTTCTCCCCAGCGATAAAATAGTCCATGCCTCTCTTCTTCCGACTAAATTGCATAACCTCGCACTTTCCCAAGTGTACTCCATCTGCCACGTCTTTGCCCACTCTCCTACCATGTCTAAATCCTTCTGCAGCCTCCCTGCCATCTCAATGATACCTATCCCTCTATCTACCTTTGCATCATCTAAAAACCTCGCTGGATTGCCCTCAGTTCCTTCATCTAGATTGTTAACGTACAAAGTAAAAAGTTGTGGTTCCCTTGCAAAACACCAGATGTCATTGACTGCTATCCTGAGAAGGAGCATTTTATTCCCACTCTCTATCTTCTGCCAGACTGTCAAGTTCCTGAACACACTAGTATCTTATCTCTGATACCATGGGCGCTTAATCAGCAGCCTCCTGTGAAGCACCTTGTTAACTTCCTTCTTGAAGTCCAGACACATAGTATCCATTAGCTCTCCTTGATCTAACCTGCTTGTTACATCCTCAAAGTGTTCTAACAGATTCATTAGCATGACCTCCCCTTGATGAAACCATACTGACTTTGCCCTACTTAATTATACACAAATCTCATCCTTCACAGTGGATTCCAGGAAGTTACCCACGATCGAGGTTAGGCTGATCAGTGTGAAATTTTCTGTTTTTTGCCTTATTCCCTTTTAAGCAAGGTATCAGGGAGATCCAAGATGACGGCGACCCAGCAGGTCTGAGTTTACAGAGCTGTGCCCAAGACTCAGGCAAAGTGGGGTACCCATTCTCACCTTACCTGTTAAATAGTTTAAAATAGTTTTCGCCCTGCAGCCTTGCCATTTAACAGTTTGATGATTTTTAAATTGTTCAAAGGCAAACGGGTCTCGCAGTTCACAACAGAGGCGGACCGCTCTCCCCCACCCCACAGCAAGACTGTCTACGGCTGTCCTGGGGGACTCACTTGCAGGGGTGACCCTGATCTTGGAGCTTGTTAAGCTCCGAGAGAAGTTGATGCGTCCATTGAAGAGACCCAGTCCAGGTGGGAGTCGATCTCGGTCATGCTGTAGAAACATGACAGAGAGATCGAGAAACATGGGCAGCGTGTCGGAGGTACAGAGCAATGGACCATGGCCTCCGAGACCACTGCTGAGGTATCCATGGGTCAGGTCTGGGCTCTGGAACATCGAGTCCCGACCATAGAGGCACATATTGACGACCTCGAAAATTGAGGTCATCGGAAAAATATTCGTTTGCTGGGCCTTCCCGAACGGGAGGAGGAAGGCCAACTCGTTGATTTCCTGGAGCAATGGCTCCCACAGCTGCCGTAACTGGAGTCAGAGCTGGGTCAGGTGTGGGTTGAACGGGCCCGCCGGGTTGCTGTGCGCCGGCCCGGGTCGTACCAGCGCCCCCACCCTGTCCTAGTTCAACTTTAACATTACAGGGGAAAACAGATTCTGCTCGAGGCCTCCAGAGTCTTGGGGAAAGATTCTCATGCCATGATATACAAGGGGTCTAGGATAAAGTTCTTCCAGGACTTCTCTCCAGCTGTGGTCTGCAAGAGCAAGTCATTTGATGAAGCGAAGAAGCATCTGAGGGATTTAAATATTCAGTATTCTATGCGCTGCAGTCATGGAGGATCTGTATATAACTTTGGATCACCGGAAAAAATGAAATAATTCCTGGCTTCTCTCAAATAGACTGCGGGACTTGAACTATATGATAATGACTTTATTTTGCTCCCCCCCTTTTGTTTTTCCTCCTCCTTTCTTCCTCTTTCTCGTCTCCAGTTTTCCTTGGTGAGGGGGTGTGGGCTGGTGGTCCCCTTCATTATCCTTTCTATGGACTCTTATCGAGAGCTCGTGCTGTTTATTTGATTATTAGGGGACGTTTCTGAGTGTTATTTTTATTTGGTTGCTTATTACTTGCTGGGATTGTAATTTTGTAATTTTATATATTTTCATCTTGTGTTGTTTTGCTAAGTGTATCTAGGTGATGGTGTTGGGGGGTTGGTTTACCTTGCACATTTTTAACGTCTGCTTTATAAGATATTGGAATTTATTTGTTCTACTTTGTAATGCCTGGGCCGAGGTCATGGTTCTGGCTGGGAGGTGTTATGGCGGGATTATTGGAAGGTAGTAGTGCCTCCTGTGAACAAGAGGGAAAGTCTTCTTTTAAGTATGTTTTATGTTATTTGTTTTTAGGAGTAGTTCTTAGTTGTTTTGGTACCGCTGTTTAAAGAGTGTTTTTATGTGTGAATCGTTTTTGTTTTTTAATCAATGTCTTTTGGGTGGGGTTCTTCCTCCTGGCGGGTCTCGGACTTGCTTGAACGATCATGGCTCGTCATTCGTTTAGGTGATGCACTGGGAATATCAAGGAGAGCATGTCACTAATCAAAAGGAAAAAGATATTATCAAGTCTGAAAAAAGATAGGGTGGATGTAGCCTTTGTACAGGAGACACATTTACTTTCTAAGGAGCATTTAAGGCTGAAATAGGGTGGATTTGGCCAGGTGTTCGTTTCATCTTTCAGCTCAAAAAGTAGGGGAGTAGCCATTCTTATTCAGATGAGTCTTCCCTTCCAAATGCTGAGCCAATAAAAGATGAGTCTGGATGGTATATATTAATTAAAACTCTAATATATGGAGAGGAATTTGAGATTTTGAATCTCTGTTGCCCCCCCGGAGCACCCTTTTAAATTTGTGATGGAAGTGTTCTGTAAGTTGATGGCTCTCGGGGTGCACCACACAATTATAGGGGGAGATTGTAATTGTATCATCAACCCAGGGCTGGACAGAATATCTAAGATCTCTGCGGGCATATCTATGAGATCTAGGCAGTTGGCGGATCTGAGTAGGGAGTTGGGGCTGGTGGATGTGTGACGGTGTCTTCACCCGGAGGCTAGAGACTTTACTTTTTATTCTAACCTTCACAAGTGCCATACCGGAATCGATATGTTTCTGTCCCCTCAATCCTTTTGAACTCAATTTTGTTTTGTGAAGTAGGTAATATTTCCAACCCTGCCGCAGTATATATGGAGGTTAAGACTAGTGATGATGAGATAGCTTCCCGACATTGGCGTATGGACCTTTTCCCATTGAAGGATAGTAAGTTCATAAAATATTTCTGGCAGGAATTCAAAACCTTCTGGAATATCAACTCCAACACGGCCAGTAACCCTTCGGTGATTTGGGAGACTGCTAAGGCATATGTGTGAGGTTTGATTATCCCATATTCTGTGATCCGGAAAAGACAAAAGGGAGAACAACAGTGTCTGCTCGAGGCTCGCCTGAAGGCGGGTGAGACAGCGCACGTTGACAGACCCTCCATTACTAAACAACACCTGATCACAGCACTTAGGGCAACTTTACCACACTTGAATACCACACTTACTCAAACAGCAAAGAGGGAGCTATTACTTGCGAAGCAGAGATTATTTGAATACGATGACAAGCCTGGCAGGTATCTTGCATAACTTGCCAGAAAGAAAAAGGCTCCCCAAGTCATTACGTGTATTAGAAGGAGTGCTGGAACCCTGACTTGTGATCGTAAAAAGATCAATGCAGTCTTTAGAAAGTTTTATTTCGAATTGTATAGATCACAGGACTGTGAGGGTAGAACGAGGAAGATAGAGTCTTCTTTTAAACTCTGGCCCTCCTGGGCCTACCCTCGGAGCAAGTATTGTTCTTGAATGCCCCCCGGCAACCCAGGAAGCACAGGAGGAGGTGAAGCAGCTCCAAAGTGGCAAAGATCCCAGACCAGGTGGATACCAGGCTGAGTTCTATAAAAAATTGATTGGGGAATTGTTTGGGACACTTATAAACATGCTTAATTATTCACATAGTCAAGGCTGTCTGCTGCCTTCTCTGAGAGATGCAAATGTTTCTCTCATTCTTTCGAAGGGAAAGGCCCCAGTTGACTGCTCTTCGTATAGACATATATCCTTGTTGAGTGTGGATTTTAAAGTTCTCTCAAATAAGTTGGCATTAAGACTGGAGAGGGTTTTTACCATTTATTATAAAAGAGGACCAGATGGGGTTTTTAAAGGGTCGCAGATCAACTCATAACATTAGAAGAACCTTATATATGGTACAAGCCTGCCAGCAGGGAGCGATACCAGGATTAGTTGTCTCCCGAGAGGCAGAGAAGGCATTCGATTGGGTAGAATGGCCATATCTCTTTTATACACTGGAACGGTTTGGTGTTGGAGAGGTCTTTACTAAAGCAGCGGTGATCACCAGCAGTTTAAGTTCAGAGAGCCTAGGCGTTGGCAGAGGTTGTCGTCAGGATTGCCCTCTCTCACCATTAGTATTTACGCTAGTGATTGAGCCGTTGGCGGAAGCTACACGAGCTGACCATAATATAATGACTCCACAGGTTGGATCGGTGAAGCACAAAATTGCTCTCTCTATTGATGATGTCCTCCTTTTCTTAAATGATCCATTGACTTCTGTGCCCCGCTTACTTTAAGTGGTTAACTTACTTGGCCTGTTCTCAGGTTATAAACTCAATTTTGTGAAATCATAGGCCACGGCGCTGGGAGGTCTTGCCAGTATATTCAATTTTCCAGATGGATACTGTTTCCGTTTTCAGTGGTCACTGGGGGGCTTTCTTTACTTCGGTATTTTTAATACTCCGGCATTTGGTCGGCGATATAAAGTCAATTATACACATTTATTGGAGAAAATACGATAGGACATTCAATGCTGGGAAGATCTCCCAATATCCTGGCTTTGGTCAACATGAATATCCTACCTGGCTTTTTCTAAGCTATGAGAATGCTCCCCTTGATGCTGCCGAGACAGGCGCTATGTAAGCTTTATGGTTGGCTTGGCTGTTTTATTTGGAGTCAGAGACAGCCCCTTGTTAAATTAGAAAAGCTGCAGCTTCCACAAGTCAGGGGTGGGCTGGATGTTCTGGATTTTAGTAGGTACCAATTGAGCTCTCTATTATTCTACATTGCTGATTGGGTCAATCTGGTTAGATACTGAGGCCTGCCAAGCAAAATATCCCTTCATCAATCTACTATTTATGGACAGGTTGAGAGTTATTATGATCATTGTAAAAATCCTATTGTATTAAATACAATCAAAGCCTGGAGCATAATGCAACAGGATGAGGGCAACCTATAAAACCTTATACTGCTATAGTGGGAATGTTGAGATTCTAGCCAGGGCTGACTGATGCTGGATTCACAACGTGGGAGTCCAATGGCATCTCCCGTTGGGAGACCTTTTTGATGGGGAGGTCATGATGTCCTTCAAACAGCTGCGTTAGAAATTTGGGCGGCCTAGCAAATATCTTTTTCAATATTTTCAACTACGAGACTTTATACAAAACATTGATAATTAATCCATATCAATCTGTTAGGGAAAGGAGAGTGCTTCATCGGATGCATCCACCCGCGGTCAGTACTCTCTACCACTAACTAGTTAATAAGGTATCAAAGGGCATGGAACGGTTATATAATAGTCAAGAGTTGGGGATGGAAATATCTTTAGAGATGTGGGCGGACTTCTGGGAAAACGCCAGGAAGATCTCTATCTGTAACAGAACTCAGGCTATCCAATTGAAGATACTTCATAGCGCTCACATGGCACCTGAGCGACTTGCAAAGTTCAAGGCAGGAGCACCTCCAATGTGTCCGATGTGCAAACTAAGAATTGGTACTTCCACGCATTGTCTGTGAACATGCCGTAAGATCTGCATGTATTGGGACAGAATAGCGAATGCCTTGGCAAAGATTTTGGGTACCAAGATTGGGTTGGACCCAGTGCCTCTACTTTTGGGCTCCCCAAATTTCCCCTCTTTGGATGTCTAAGGGAGGAAATTATTCATTATTATTTTCTTTTGTCCGTGGGAAAAGCATTTTAGTGAATTCGATACGTGAAAGTCCCCCAAGACTTTCAAATTGTCACAGGATAGTCATGGAATATATCCTCCTTGACTTCCTTACGAATGTGGTGCACCAAAAGACGGAATTATTTTATAGAACATGGCAGTCCGTTTTGAACTACATTGACACAGATATATCGTCCACATTGTTCAGAGCCTTTGCTTTGCCGTGGGGAGGGTTCTGGCTGGTTCGGGGGCCCCTGGGAGGAGGAATCCTGTATCAATATAGGTTCTGTTAAGACTTATTATAAAAATAAAAATAAATGTATCTAGTTATTTATTTACTTCTTTATTTTCTTTTCTCCTTTTGTTTTATTATTAGTATTGTAGGATATCCTATTGTATGGTTTGCTAGTTTGGAGAATAGATTAGTAGTTTGTTTGTAAATTCTATATTGGGGTTTTGATTATATTGTAAAGCAGAATACACTAGTTTGTACTATTTTTGTTATTTTGTAAAAAAAATTCAAAAATCTTCTTTTTTCATAAAAAATATCTATTAAAAAAGTGTCACGTTCACAATTTTTTCGTCTGCTGGGACCCTCCCTGATTCCAAAGATTTCTGGAAGATCCCCATTAATGTCTCCATCCCGCTTATTTACCCATTTAGTTTTTCAAGCAACTTCTCCTAATCAGCTCTGCCTCCTAATTCTCTTGAATTTTTTGGGATATTATTCATGTCTTCCGCCGTGAAACCTGACGTGAAATAATTATTCAGTTTCTCATCTATTATTTGTTCCACACTACTATCTCTCCAGCGTCATTTTCCAGTGCCCCAGTATCCACTTCTGCTTCTCTTTTTTGCCCTTTATATATCTAAAGTGACTCTTACAGTCATCCTTTATATCACTGGATAGCTTACCCTTGTATTTAATCGTCTTTGTCCTTATTTCTTATTTTGTTGCACTCTGTTCCTCTTTGTAAGCTTCCTCGTCCTCTGGTTTCCCACTGCTATTTGCCATGTTATCTGCTTTCTCTTATACTTAAGCTTAAGCTTCTTTATCAAGTCTGCCTCACTGCACAACACTAAATCTAGTATTGCCCATTCCCTTGTTACCTGCGCGATAAGCTGCTCCAAAAAGCCATCTTGTAGACATTCCACAAATTCCTTTCCTTGCAAATTACTGCCACTAATTTTCGCAGTCCCCCAATCACTGTAACTTTGCCTCTCCTTCATATCTTTTCTATCTCCTGGTCTATCATGCGCCCCAGCTCCTGACTACGATTCAAAGGCCTATACATTACTCCAACTATGGTTTTCCACCTTTGCGGTTCCTCAAATCTACCCACACACATTCCACACCATCTGATCCTACTTTGAGTAATGGGAACTGAGTGATGGGACTGCAAAACACTTCAGCTTTGCATCAAATTTTTCGCTTAGACATGGAGTAAAAATATTTCATTGTCAATTACTTTGAAATGTCGCCACAATGTGTTTCTTTGGCCAAATATTCTGTTTGCATTAGGGAAGAATACAAACTTTTGAAACTGTTAGAAAAGGAAGATATGAAGAAGATATGAGTCTATAAGAAGATTAAGGTTGGCCAAGTGAACAGGCAAATATTGGTATATGGAACATAGTAGGAAAAATGTGTCTATGCTGAAAGATATTTGCGGGTTGAATGGAAAGTAGGTTATTATTTCAGTGGAGAGATTGGCTTGAGGCACAAAGGAACAGGGCACCTCGATTGCAAAATAAAAACTTTCCGTGTACATCAATTTTTTATTGAGGTAAAATAGACATTGAAACATTCTGAAACAGATTACATTTAAAAGTGGGGACGATTTTGTGCAGATTTATAATGCTGTGATGTAACCACACCAAGAGAGTGATGGCCACAATGATAGGAAATGCAATCCAGAGAAGGTTCACTCAGCTGACTCCTGGGAGGAGCGTTTATTTATGGGGGACATCTTGAACTGTCTGGCCCTAGATCTGCTGGAGTTTAGGCGAACAATATGTGATCTTGTTTAACCCCAGAATATTCCAAGTAGTCTTTTCAAGTTGAATTCTGAAACAATGTTTCAGCTTGTGTCAGAGATTACCATGAGTGGATGGGTTGTAAAGCTGAAGAATATCTCAGTGAAGAAGATGGTGATTTGGTGTAATCATCTCAAAGTATTGTGCCTTTGTGGAACTCCCTTCCTAGAGAGCGATGGAGAATAAGACATTGACTATTCCTTAGGCAAAGGCAGGCAGATTCTTGATGAAGAATGATGCACTAATGTCTTAAGAGCAAAGGAGGAATGCCTGATTGAGGCCACAGTCAGATCATCCACGATCTTATCGCATGATGGAGCTGTTTTGATTCCTTACTCATGATGCTAGTTTCTGCATTTGTGTTGTCTTTAAATACTGAAAACTTCTGACACAATTCTTATGAACATGAAAACTCTCCTTTCAGATAATTAAGCACAGCTTTCCAAATGTGACTTTTAAAGAGCACGGGAAAAGCACTCAGGAAAGATTCATGATGTTGTAGAGAGGTCAGGAGCATAGGACAAAGCGAAAGCCTGCCTTGAAACTGCTTTAAAAATCAGATTGGGTCCAATGGATAACTTTAATACTTCAGATTCCTTTCAGTTGTTCTTGTGAGGTGCGTTTCATTACCAAGGCCAGCATTCTGTTGCTGTGTTTAATTTCTATTCAGAATAGGGTGATAAACTCCAGGGATTCTTGTGCTGCAGAAACACTAACAGATATGTTACAAAGAGAGAAAAGGGTTCTGAACAATTTGGTATTGAAGGGATAATGATCTAACTGCATATCCTATGTGCCCTTCGAGACTGTATTCCTCATTACTTGATACTCACAAGCTATGGAAATAGTGAGACTATATTCTCTGTTTCCAACAATTAAAGTGATAGAGTCATACAGCATGCAAACAGGCCTTTCAGCCCAGTACAACTATGCCAGCCAGAAAACACCAAACTACATTATTCCCAGTTACCTGAAGATCTATACCCTACTATTCCCTGGCAGTTTGTGTTTAAATTCTGTGTTATCGTGTATCTGTGACCTGAGATTTTTTGTTCTTTCAATACATGCACGAAATGCTTTCACGGAAATAGATCATACAACTTCAAAGACCACGACCAATTCATCAGATCAACAAAATGTCTTCATTGTTTAATAATTAATAGAAAATCGGATTGTCTTCTTCGTTCATTTGGGACTTTCATGGAGCTAGACCAGCAATAATTGGTCCTTGAGAAGTTCCAGTCCAGTTGGTGTTGGTCCACCCAAGTGGCTGGTGGGATGGAGTACCAGCAGTGCATCTCATGTGCTGGTTTAGCTGGGAGTAAATATTACTGGTGGTGGATGGAGTGTTACACAAGCTGTCTTGCTGTGATGAACAGCTCGCAGGAAAACGGACTCTTTATCAATCTGAATATATGAGAAGGAATTTACTATTCTTCAGAGAAATATCAACCTTACACGAGAAGTCTATATAATAATGAAAGGAAGTCTATTTCTATGTCATTGGTGTCCTTAAAATAATGGTGTCAAGCAGTTGGACTAATGTTGGTGCTGTCGTTGAATGACTCTTCACTGAGCATGTGTGTAATCCTAGATGTTCTCCGAGATGATTGGCGTGTCCTAGGTTGAGTAAATGCTGATACTCCATGGGATGGTGCTGGTTTATAATCTCGCTACTTACTGAGAACAGTTCGATGGAACAAACCAACAAGTCCAATTGGCTGCTGCTTCAGAATATATCAGAGCTTTCATGGCTACTACCACATGGAATTTTGTTATAAAGACAAGGCCCATCGTGTCTACATCATCCAGTGCTGATACAAGTGCTTTATAAAGTTTGTGAGGTTTCCTTCCTTATCCACCCTCTCAGGCAATCTGGGTTCAAAACAGATTCAACTAATCCTCTCTTAGTGCGTTATCTTTTAATTTGAACGTGTTCTCCCTTATTTTTATCCCTTTGACAAAGGGGAACAGCTGCTATCTGTTCACTCTGCTCATACCTTTCACGTTCTTATTCACATGGGTTTAAACTAGTATGGCAGGGGTGGGGGGTGGGAACCTGAGCTGTATACCGCAGGTGAGAGTTGATGCAGGTGAGGCAACAGCAAGAGGTAGACCAGCTAGTGGGAAGGATTTTCCTGGGAAGGAACGAAGGGATCAGTTAAAGTGTGTTTGCTTTAACGCAAGGAGTATCAGGAATAAAAGTGATGAACTTAGAGCATGGATCAGTACCTGGTGATATGATGTTGTGGCCATAGCAGAGACATGGGTTTCTCAGGGGCAGGAATGGTTGCTGGATGTTCCAGGGTTTAGATCATTTAAAAAGAATGGGGGGGTGGGGAAGAGGAGGGGGTGTAGCACTACTAAACAGAAAGGCTATCACAGCTACAGAAGCTTCCATTGTCGAGAAAGATCTGCCTACCCAAGTCAGTATGGGAGGAAATTAGGAACAGCAAGGGAGCAGACACCTCGTTAGGGGTTTACTACAGGCCCCCCAATATCAACAGGGAGATTGAAGAAAGCATAGGTCGGCAGATTTTGGAAAAGTGTGAATGTAGTAGGGTTGTTGTAATGGGTGACTTTAACTTTCCCAATATTGATTGGAACCTCCTTCGAAAAGAAGATTTGAATGGAGTTGTTTTTGTAAGGTGTATTCAGGAGGGTTTCCTAACTCAGTACCTTGATAGGCCGACGGGGAGAGAGGCCATTCTAGACTTGGTGCTCGGAAGCGAGACGGGGCAGGTATCAGATCTTGTGGTGGGAGAGCATTTTGGTGACAGTGAGCACAACTGCCTCACATTCTACACAGCTAGAGAGAAGGAGAAGATTAGGCACAATGGGAGGATATTTAATTGGGGAAGAGGAAAGAATGATGCGATTAGACATGAGTTAGGAAGCATGGACTGGGAGTAATTGTTCCATGGTAAAGGCACTATAGACATGTGGAGACTGTTTAAGGTACAGTTGTTGCGAGTGATAAATAAACATCTCCCTCTGAGACTGGCAAGAAGTGGTAAGATAAAGCAACCTTGGATGACGAGAGCGGTGGAGATTCTCGTCAAAAGGAAAAAGGTAGCTTACATAAGGAGATAGAAACTAGGGTCAAGCTCGGCTCTGGAGGATTACAGGCAGGCAAGGAAGGAACTCAAAAATGGTCTGAGGAGAGCCAGGAGGAGGCACGAGAAAGGCTTGGCAGATCGGATTAGGGAGAACACGAAGGCATTTTACACTTATGTGAGGAATAAAAGAATGGTCAAAGAAAGAGTAGGGCCGATAAGGGATAGCATAGGGAACTTGTGTGTGGAGTCTGAGGAGGTAGGGGAAGCCCTAAATTAGATTTTTTGCTTCTGTCTTTATGAAAGAAACAAACTTTGTAGTGAATGAAACCTTTGAAGAGCAGGTGTGCATGCTGGAATGGATAGAGATAGAGGAAGCTGATGTGCTGAAAATTTTGTCGAACATTAAGATTGACAAGTCGCCAGGCCCGGACTAGATTCATCCTCGACTGCTTTGGGAAATGAGAAATGCAATTGCTTTGCCACTTGCGAATACGTTTTCATCCTCGCTCTCCACTGGAGTCGTACCTGAGGACTGGAGAGAGGCAAATGTAATTCCTCTCTTCACGAAAGGAAATAGGGAAGTTCCCGGCAATTACAGACCAGTAAGTCTCACATCTGATGTCTGCAAGGTGTTAGAAAGGATTCTGAAGGATAGGATTTATGACCATCTGGAAGAGTATGGCTTGTTTAAATGCAGTCAACACGGATTTGTGAGGGGCAGGTCATGCCTCACATACCTTATCGAGTTCATTGAGAATGTGACTAGAAAAGTTGATGAGGGTCGAGATGTGGATGTGGTGTATGTGGACTTCAGCATGGCATTTGATAAGGTTCCCCATGGCAGACTCGTTCAGAAGGTCAGGAGGAATGGGATACAGGGGAACTTAGCTGTCTGGATACAGAATTGGCCGGCCAACAGAAAACAGCGAATGGTAGTAGAAGGAACATATTCTGCCTGGAAGTCTGTAGTGAGTGGTGTTCCACAGAGCTCTGTCGTTGGGCCTCTACTGTTTATAATTTTTATTAATGACTTGGATGAGGGGATTGAATGATGGGTCAGCAAGTTTGCAAATGACACAAACGTTGGGGGTGTCATTGACAGTATAGAGGCTGTTGTAGGCTGCTGCAGGACATTGACAGGATGCAGAGATGGGCTGAGAGGTGGCAAATGGACTTCAACCTGGATAAATGCGAGGTAATGCATTTTGGAAGGTCGAATTTGAAAGCTGAGTACAGGATTAAGGATAGGATTCTTGGCAGTGTGGAGGAACAGAGGGATCGTTGGTGTGCAGGTACATAGATCCCTTAAAGTGGCCACAAATGGACAGGGTTGTTAAGAAAGCATATGGTGTTTTGGCTTTCATTAACAGGGGGATTGAGTTTAAGAGTCATGAGATCTTGTTGCAGCTCTATAAAAATTTGATTGGACTGCTGTTGGAATACAGTGCCCAGTTCTGATCTCCCGATTGTAGGAAAGATGTGGATGCTTTGGAGAGGGTTCAAAGGAGGTTTACCAGGATGCTGCCTGGACTGGAGGGCTTATCTTATGAAGAGAGGTTGACTGAGCTCGGACTTTTTTCATTGGAGCAAAGGAGGAGGAGAGGGGACCTAATTGAGGTATACAAAATAATGAGAGGCATTGATAGAGTGGATAGCCCAGGACCGTTTGCTCGGGCAGAAATGACTAACACGAGGGGTCATAGTTTTAAGCTGGTTGGAGGAAAGTATAGAGGGGATGTCAGAGGTGGGTTCTTTATACAGAGTTGTGAGCATGGAATGCGTTGCCAACAGTAGTTGTAGAAGCAAGGTCATTGGGTTCATTTAAGAGACTTTGGAATGCATATGTTCACAGAAATTTGAGGGTGCATACATGAGGATCAGTGGTCGGCACAACATCGTGGGCTGAAGGGCCTGTTCTGTGCTGTACTGTTCTATGTTCTATGTTCTACACGTCTGTCAGGTTCAGTTTCCTCCCACAGTGCACACAGGTTCAGTAGATTGACCATGCTAACTTACCCATCATATGCAGCGAGGTGTGTTAGCTATGGGAGACGCAGGGACAGGGTAGGAGTCGGGTTAGCCATGGGAAATGCAGGAAAGGGGTATGAGGTGGGTCTGGGTGCAATGCTCTGCAGAGGGTCAATGCGGACTTGATTGATCAATGTCCCATAAAATAAAAAAAGTAAAGATTAAATCAAACAAAGAAACAAAACAAAAAACAGAATGCTGGGGAAACCGAGAAGGTTTGGTAGCCTCTGTCGAGAGTTAGCATTTTGAGTCGACTCCCCATGCATCAGATGTGGAAGCATCTGGGAAATTGTGCAATGTGTGTTGGTGGATTGAGTTGAATATATGGAGAAATAGAGACATTGAAAAAATAAACAAAGTGACTGTGGATAATCAGCTGGTATGGAAATAAATTGGGAGATCATTTTCATTTTTTTTTCACTTTTTCCCATATTCCTGAGTATCATGCCCATGTAGGTACATATCCAAGTCCCTGTTTCAAGTGGGTTATGTCCCCTCTATCACTCCATCCTGAGTATGGTCATCTTCTTTTCTTCATTAATGGGACATGGGTGTTGTTGGCTGGGCCAGCATTTATTTCACTTTCTGAGTTGCTTTTGAGAAGGTGCTGGGGAACTGCTTCTCTGAACCACTGCACATCGACGTGCTGTAGACTGGCAGTGGTTCAGTCTGTCTGGTTACACTTCTTTGAGACCTTGTAGTGTTATAACTGAATGTCTGACTTGACCATTTCAAAGGCCATTTCAGAGACTACCACTGCTGACAGCCTGGAATCAGTTGCAGGCCAGACCAGTGAAGAAATCAAATTTCCTTCCCTGAAGGAGACCAGTGAGCCAGATGTTCTTAGTTTTGGCACCCATCAATATTTCATTAGATTGTTAATTCCAAATATTTTATTGAATTGAAATTCCAGTTTCTGACGTGGTGGGATTGAAGTCCGGGTTTGGGTCATTACCTCGGAAAGGTATACCATTGGGAAATATTTGTGGAAATCTCCGAATTTACAGTCTAGAGAAAATACCACTAGACCATCACCTCCCCCAGCAGCTCCACCATCAATAGCAGTGTTGCTATTACTGTGACTGACATACAGATAATTGTGAAGTTACATTGTTAACTATTTCCACGAGAGCAGAACTATTCATATTTCATGGACGGCACAGAAATGTAACAGTTTATCAGCCAGGAATACAAACAGAGGAGATGTAGGCATTTTCAACACTGTGCCATATATATAAGTATTAACTTGCTTCTGACATTGGAAAGTCAGTGTCGGTTCTCTGGATGGTTTTCTTGGATTTGTGTCGTCAGCTGCTGCATTCATTCAGGGAGACCAGAGGGCCTGGTGTTCCTACTCTGTGCAAGGTATGAGGATAGATTTTATAGTGTATCTGAGTCTGCTCAAACTGCATAGGGAGGAGTTGAGCACTGCATTATCCTTTCTGAGATTTCCACAAATACTTCCCAATGGTATACCTTTCCCAGGTGCAAAGAGTGAATCCAGTTTATTTCAACAATGGGGAGGTCACAAAGCTGTGCAGTTTCACACCAGGGAGAGGACTATATTCAAAATGTCCATCATCCATTTTGATTCAGGACCTTGCTAGGCAGGAGTAGGGGACATATCCATTATGCCAGAATCCCTTCATCTCACATATTCACAAGGTGACAGTGACCACCTCTGTCCAGTCAGGTGAATACATTGGTTCTGTCTAAACAGAAGCAAAAAACAGAAAATCTTTTTCGGAAATATTAGAGAACATGGTTACTGGCAAAAGTGAAGAAATTAAGAAATTTAGAGTTAGTAAAGTTGAAGTACTGGTAAAACTCATTGTGTTGAAGGTTGGTAAGGTGCTGGAACAGGTCAGTGATGAATTTAGAGGGCTACACAGATAGGGTTGGAGAATTGAGCTTGCTGTATAACTCTTCGGACCTGTTGCAGACACGATGGGCCTTCTTTCCTGCCTTTTCCGTAATTATATGAAAGAGATCAAAACTCTTTATGATGTGTAATGGATCCTGCAGGCTGGAAAGCAGCTATTGTGACCGCACATATTTACAACAGGACGGAGAGTGAAAACAGAAAACCAAATGGGAGATAGGTTTATGTCATTAGTGAGATAACTATGAGCATTTTTTGTATTTAATCATAAATAGATCATTGGAGAACAATAATATGATTGAGTAGTGTCAACCAGATTCAGGACAGGAAAACTAACT
Organism: Chiloscyllium punctatum; assembly: GCF_047496795.1. Lineage (NCBI taxonomy): Eukaryota > Metazoa > Chordata > Chondrichthyes > Orectolobiformes > Hemiscylliidae > Chiloscyllium > Chiloscyllium punctatum. The sequence continues at coordinate 27,880,702 of NC_092766.1, read as the reverse complement.
TTGAAAAACGTACTGGAGTTTATGGACGATGTTGGTTGTGACATCGACAAGTAAGAACTCGTGTGAACGGTGTATTTGTATTTTCAGAAGAAGGTTCACACGGTTGCACACAGGTGAGAGAAGAAAGTTACAGTTCTCGGGAAAGGGGAAGGTATCCTGCATGGATTGAGAATTGGATGATAGAGAGAACACAGAGACGAGGGTCTTCCTTTGGACAGAAGGTCACAACTGATTGGGTATCACATGCATCAGTGCTTGGAGCATCGCTGTTTTTAACACGAAGAACTGATTTGAATGTGAACTACACATACAGTCCTTTTCATGCTGGATTTATTTAAAGGTGAAAGTCTGTGAAGTGCTTTTGGCACAAAGGATCGGAATGTCCTTGGCCACAAGTCACGAATAGAATTCATGCAGGGCATCCATTAATCAGAACAGGAAATGAAATGGCAGCCTTCATTACAAAATGAATCATGTGTAGGAGTTGTGGAATGCTGTTGAGGCAGTATTTGGGCAATGGTGGACAGACTTTCTGACCTTCATAAATCAATGATCAACTTGTCACAGAGGGAGTGCAAAGCTGTTTTATCAGATTAATCTCTGGGATGATGGTGATATAAAGCGAGTGTGAACGAAATGGATGTTTAGTTGGTAGCACGGTGAGAGCAGAAGAGTTGATTGTATTGAAACTTGAAGATTATGGACGAACACACATTATGTCCAGAGAAAGACATTGGTGCCATAAGAAATTACATTTTGCCCATGACACGTGCTTCCTGGTAGTTTATGTAACTCTGTGAAGCTCCTATGTTGGTTTGGAGAGAGCTTCAGGCTCTGAATGAACTTTCATTGCCTCAATGTGCAGTTGGTGTGTGACACTGCACGGAAAGTCACATTGTTCACTAATCTGTCAGCAGTTGCAATGCCTAACTCCTGAAAATGTTAGCCATTCCCAACAGCTTCTGACCTCCATAGAGAATACCGGTCTGCCTTCTCGGAGATGTCCTCTCTCCTCACCATCAACAAACCATATTAATGTATACATTGTGGACCATTAGCAATGGAGCCAGAAGGAACGACATGGAGCAGTCTATCCATGCAGTGTCTGTTTCATTGGTTTGTCATGTTTGGTTGTAGATAACATCCTCATATTTCTGTACAAGGGGCTTGAGCGGCTGAATGGCCACCTCCTGATGTCATGGGAGACGCTGAAGAACCTGACTGGGCAACCCGTGGTTCCTGTTTAGCAGCTCAATGTGTTTGACTGGACTCCTTACCTTTCTGTGTAATAGTCAGGAAGGAATGAATGGGCTATTCCTATTCTTATCCAATAGCATTGATGGGCGGAATGACCTCCTCATATTCCTGTGAAGTTAGCTTGAGGTGCTGAACGAGCACCTCTCTTTACTCTGGTAACACACAGTGTCCAGCAGGACTGTTACATAAGTGTTACTGACACTTCAACAGCACAAGCCTGACTGCTGTCCGGGTCTTCCTCCACATGGACACAGACTGCTTCAGGAGCTGAGGGGGGCACATTGTTCTGAACATTACATGATTTTCAGTCACCACCTCCACTTCTGAGATTCTGATGTGGGGAAAGATATCGAGGCGCAAATGAGGATGGTTGTGCTGTGGATCTCCCACAGAGATGTCCCGAGACTGAGATGATATATGTCGAAAAACCAGAAACATCTTGTTTGTGCTGAATCACTCCACCCAGTGGGGAGGTTACCCTTGATTTCCATTAAATTCCATTTTCTTCAGGTTCCTTGATACTATCCTCAGGTAAACTCTCCCTTGTTGTCAGAGCCAGTCACTATTACCTGTTTTTTATATATTTTGTTCATGTCAATAGGCCATGGTTGTATGTGTGCGGCGTGTTTCCTTCTCACATAGGGGTGTGACCATCGGGACTTCTCTATACCAGAGAGTTTGGGAAGATAGATCATTGAGATAGTGGTAAGACAGGGATGGATGGATGTTTGACAAGGCAGGCACTCCAGGAGTTGGGACATAGAGCAGATCAGCCATGATCTTATTGAAGGGAAAGGCAGGCAGTAGGGGCTGAATGACCTGTCCTGCTTCTCATGTTCTTGAATTCTCTTATTGGAAAGTTCATCGTTGTTATTTTCCTGGCTGTCATGTGAAGGAATGCTGTAGTCAAAGAGACCAGAGGATTTTGTGAGCAATATCTGGGTAGTGTAAGGGGTCATTATTCACTGTGAATCTGGATCAACAACATGACAAATAAATGGAGAGGGGGGAACTTCTGTAAGGAGTGAGGAGGGAACTGTTTCACAGTAACACCAACTTTTTTTTCCCAAGAACGTTCTCCAATCCACACCAAATCATGTTTGACTGTATTCAGGGGCTGAATGGTCTCCTCGGTTTCTGTGCACCAGGTAGTAGGAGCACGTAGTCTCCAACTGCTCCTGTGTAGCAGATTGAGGGGCTGAATGGAATGGGGTGAAATAGGACTGAGGAACAGGTGTGGGTCCCTGCCCCACCAAGCACTAAGTTTGTGGCTGATCAGATTGTGGTCTCAGCTGCACGTTCCTATCTGTAGTTCATTATACTTTAGTCACTTTCCCATCAAATATTTAACGAACACACCTTTGAATAAATGCAAACACAGAGGTACCACAAACCTGTGGGGAGGAGAAATTCCCACTCAAATGGCCTTCTGAGAATTTCTCCTTATCCCTGCTCCTACCGAGGTAAGAGAGTCATTGCTTCTTTTTCTAGTCCCACTCCTCCAGACGTCACGACAAATTATCCTAAGTGTGTGATATGGTAAATGATATCCGTCTCAGACTGGGTCAGGTTCAGTATTAGGAACAAGTCAGACAGGTTTAGAGTTTGATCATTGACAATACCTACATAAACATTTATTTTTCTGTAAATCTGAGACACAGAAATATGCATACAAAGACACACAAACGCACACACACACACGCACGCACACGTCTGAAGGCAAACGGGAAAAAAAAAATTCTGCAGAATATTAATTCGAAAGAGCTTTGTCCAAATAACAGTTAATTTCATGACAATTGCAAAATTGAGATAGCTTCAATTGTTATTCTGCCTCTGAAGTGATTCTGCCTCACAGAAACTGCTCGCACTGGGGTTTCTCCTGGAACAGTTGGATTTGGCTGAATTCCCTTTGCTGCAGGCAGAGGAGAGATTACAATGAATCCTCAACAGGAACCCACAAAGAGTTCTAAAGATGGCTGATTCGTTTTCAGCTCTCATATGTTACTGTAGAGAAGTACAAGTAGAGATGGAGCAATGGCCGTTTGCTTCTACGACAGGTCGCATTTGCTCCCTCCCTGATCTGAACCATGCAATAATGTGACCCAAACACCAACCTGAACTAGGTAAGGTCTGGGTAAACATTCTCCTGATTGAATTACTCCATTCCCATTACCTGCTCCATTTAGGAATACTTTGTAATTTATAATTTGGAGGTATAGTTAGATGTGTCTGCATAATTTTTGTACAATATATTAAAGTCTTCATAGTACCTGTGTTAAATTGAGTATATTGTTTTTTAAAATTAAATCCGTGGTTTTATTCTCTAATCCTCAGCTCCGCCCCAATACACTGTCCTCAGGGTCTTATATGGTCCAATACGATCAGCTCTCATTCTCAGGCCTGAAGTACTCTGACCTTGTAGAGTCCATGAGGGGCATGGATGCGGGATCAGCCAAGGTTATTTTCCAAGGCTGGAAGAGTCCAAACCAGAGGGCAAAGATTTAAAGTGAAAGGGGGAAATTAAAAAGATACCTGAGTGGTAACTTTTTCACACAGAGGGTAGTGCATGTATGGGACGAGCTGGCAGCGAAAGTGGCAGCAGCTGGTACAATTACAACATTTAAGAAGCAATGGATGGGTAAATGAATAAGAAGGTTTAGAGAGTTATGGGTTAATGTTGGCAAATGGTTTTACATCAGATTGGAATATCCGGTCGGTGCAAATGAGCTGGACTGAAGGGTCTGTTTCCGTGCTGTATGACACTATGGTTCTATCTGGCATTCATTCTAGCAAGGAGTAAAGTGAAACATGTGTGAAAAGCTTCTAAAACAATTGCATATTTTTTTCTTTCAATTTTAGGGCTCATTACTACATACAATACATTCGATGTAGTCTCAGCATTGTCATGTACAGATGCAGTAAAACATCTCGATGATTATACCAAATAGCGTTTGCATGAAACAGCATCATTCGATACCCTTCCCTCATAACTTGCTGAATCTGCTGACTAGGTTTATATGGCTCATGTACAGAGACACACACATCCCTCCGGACCAATGCGTTCTGTGATGTTCTCTCCATTTCAGTAGGTTCCTGTTATTTTATCTGTTCTGAGCACTGCCTTCCCTTAGCCCTTGTTATACTGTTTTCTGCCAAAGCTTTGCTCACTAATTTCCCCTGTCGGTATTCCATTGCAGAGGCTCCATATGCTGTTAAATGATTATCTTGGAAAATGCACTAATTGAGTTCCAATCCAATCAGTCACCTCATCCAAGTCATTGGTATAAATTGTAAATTGTTGATAATGTCACACTGATCCCTGAGGCATTCCACCAAGTTACAACTTTACAACCTGAATATAAACATTTATCCCGAATGTTTATTCCCTGATAGTTTACCAGGTTTCCCCTGTTGCTGGGCACCAGGCTAGAAAGGTTGGATGGCCTCATCCTACACTGTGTAATGTACTTAGTGGGCTGAATGTCTTCAATCTATTACTGTGTAAATCCTTAAAGGGCAGAATGGTCTCCGCCTGTCTCATTATAATGATGTTGACTGGCTGAATGGGGCCTTTCTTTACCTCTGTAACATTATTGAGTGGTTGAGAGAACAGCATCTGGCCATTCAGCCCCTCGGGCCTGCTGCACCATTCAGAATGTGCATTGTTGATGTGATTGTGATTAAACATCCCCTTCCTGTCAGTTCCTAATAAATATGGATTCTCTTGTTCATCAAAGATCTATGGAACTGAACCTTGCTACTTCGGCATGAGAACATCACAGTTCATATAACCCTAAAGAGAAAGGAACATCCCTGTCTCAGTCAGAAATGGGAAGGTCCTTATTCTCAAAATGCGTTCCCCTCAAACGAATCACCACTCTTTTGATATGTAAGGAGACGACCATTAGGAACAGATATCGACCATTCAGCCCCTCAAGCCTGTCCACATTCTCATTAACTCTCCTAAATCAAATTCTTACCAAATTCAGCCTCCACTGACCTCGTGGAAAGACAATTCCAGGCACCGCAAGATCATATGAGCAATGAACCTTGGAGCAGAATTTGGCCATTCAGCCCATCTTCTCTGCCATGACATTTGATCACGGCTAAAATATTTCACAACCCCATTCTCCTGCCTTCTTCGACTGACCATTGATAACTTATTAATTCGTATATATCTCTGTATTAAAGACATTGTGTGCCTGTATGTGGGGTTATGTTCGTGTGTTTGTGTGTAAACGTCCATATCTGTGTGCGTATCTCTGTGGGCCTGTGTTATGTGTGTTAGTGTCAGTATCTCAGTTTGTGTGTCCCTCTGTCTGCATCTCTGTGTCGAGTTGTTTTTGAAGTAAATAGATGAAAATTGGGATCAAAGTCTCCCTCTTCTCTCTCTGTCTGTCCCTGTTGTTCGCAGAGTTCATAGAATTCCTACAGTGTGGAAGCAGGCCCTTCGACCCAACACATCCACACTGACCCTTCGAAGAATAACCCACCCAGACCCGTTGAAATACTCTCCTACGTTTACTCATGACTAATGCCCCTAACCTATACATCCCTGGGCAGTATGGACAATTTGGCATGGCCAATTCACCTAACATCCACATCTTTGGATTGTGGGTGGAAACAGGAGAATCCGGTGGAAACCCTCGCAGACACGGAGAGAATGTGAAACTTCACACAGACAATCGCCCGAGGGTGGACACTAGCCCGGGTGCCTGGCGCTGTGAGGCAGCAGTGCTCGACTCTGAGTTTGGCGAATAGATTCATACAATACTACCCTCTGCTGGACTGTCTACACCACTGCATCAATGGCAGAGTTTTTACTCTCTCAGAAGATAACAAATCTTCTGTGAATCTCTCAAATTGTACGGCAGTTTGATTTTCCAATAATATCTTTGGAAGCATAGAGCTGTTTTGTCCGATACTGAGCAATGTTGTTCCTGTGTCATCAGCAACACTACTGGGCCTTTTTCAGGACTTTTCAATACTTTCTCAAATAAGTTTTAAGATTGCAACTGACAGAATGAGAAATCAATTCATGTCACCGTCTGACAAAATGGTTCACTTGCAGGTGAGCATTTCAATTCTGACAGGCCCAAGTATATTTGCAACCCACCATGTACCAGCATTGTGTGTGCGAGCCTGCACGTGGGTGCGTGTGTGTGTGTTGAAGGTGCTGTCAGTTTGCATCGTGCTATGACCTCTCTCACTGTCTCCCCCACCCAGACTGAATCCTCGAGGGTTGTCACTCTCTGCTGCTGTCACTGCAGTCGGGTGGGGAGGCCAGCTGAGGGAGAGATTGTTTCATTTTCAGTATCATAGAGACGTCAGATCTGCACTTAATTTTAGATACTCACAGAGTCAAATAGAGACACACAGGTACGGGTGGTGATGGTGGGGAGATGGGCATCGGGCACTCCACCACCCGGCTTGTCCCTTTCCATCCTATTCCAGGCTGTTTCTCTTGGAATGCGAGAAATGGAGGGAGGGAGTGAAGGTGGGAGTGGGCGTACCTGCTGTTCGTGCTGGTGTGGGCGGGGAGGGAGGTGAGATGATAATGTGTCCAGAGGGAGTCAGTCCATAGTGTTGTATCCAAACAGTGTTATTAGTGTGGGAGATATAGTAGAGGGGAAAGAGAGAGAGAAGGAAGGTGCGATTTGCAGCAGTGAGAGGGGTGGAGCATGAGCCTTGTTCGGGTGTCGGTACTATAACAGATATACAGTGAGTGTGAGGGAGCAGAGAGAACACGGTCATACTTATCCTGACAGAGTGGGGAAGGTTATTGATGGTTGTCCTGTTTTGCTGGGCATTTCCTCAGACCGCAGATACTGCACTGAGTTGGGTGGTGAGCTCAGACCATGCTCGGTGGGTCTGGTGATGTGGCCACCTCTGGGAAGAGAATAATCCTTTCCTGTACTAGCCCATCCACCAGGACCTCTGTGCCCCTGTCGACAAACTGTGGTGTGAAAGCCCCTTATCCCCCATGCTCGGGGTAAACCTTGCAGGGCAGCTCCAAACTGAGAAAGCTCAACCGTGTGCCCATTGGACTTTTAAAGATGGCACCAGTGTCAGGGATCAGGGAATATCCAGGGGCACCCGGGAAATGGTGAGTACCTCCAGCCATGAGGTCACCATGGGGTGGGGTGGGTAGTTAATGAGGTGCAATGGATAAGATAGTTCCAATAAACTAGCTCAGCCTCGTGCAGACAATCCCTCTGTCACACTCAATGAAAACGTCATTGAGACAAAGTGTTGTTACAATCAACCCAATGAGTCGAAGACTCTGCTGACCCCATTCCCAGTTACAACGCTGCAGCTGTTTGTCCAATGCTCTCCATCACAGTGAAGGAGCTAAACATCACCTTACCCTTGGGAATAAGGCAGTTGGAAGGGGGTGGTTTTGGTATCAGTGTGGGAGCACTTTATGGCAAGTCATCATAATTCTATTACTTCCAAAATAGAGATGGAAAAGGATGAACCAGGTCTAAAACATAAAGTTCTAAATTGGTGAAAAGTCAATTTTTAAATTAATCAAGAATTTTCAAAGTCGATTGGGGCAGATATTCGCAGAGAAGGGGGAGGCCTTCAAAAATAAGACATCAGGAGTACAGAGACAGTATGTCCCTGTTAGGGTGAAGGGTAAGGCTGGTACGTGTAAGGAATGGTGGAGGATTGGAGAAGTTGAGGTTCTGGTCACGGAAAAGAGGGAAGGATATGTCAGGTATAGACAGCAGGAATTGAGTTTTGTTTTCTTAATTCATTCACGGAATGAGGGAGTCCCTGGCTTGGCAAGCATCTATTACCCATCCCTAATTGCCCAGAGGGCAGTTAACAGTCATCCACATTCCTGTGGGTCTGGAGTCTCATGTAGGCCAGACCAGGTAAGGATGGCAGTTTGCTTCATTTAAAGGTGTCAATGAACCAGATAGATTTTTCTGACATCGGAATGGTCATCATTAGCCTCTTAATTCCTGATTTAAAGTGAATCACTAGAAGAGTCTGAAGTCAACAAGAGTATACTTAAGAGGTAAATTGGGAGCATAAAAAGGGGACATGTGATAGCTTTGGCAAATAGAGTTAAGGAGAATCCAAAGGAATTCTATAAATACGTCAAGAACGAAGAGTAACTGTGGGGAGAATAGGACATCCATAAAGATCAGCAGGCTGCCCATGTGCAGAACCACAGGGAATGGGGGAGGTACTGAACGAATATGTTGTATCAGTATTTACTGTGCAGGAGGATATGGAAGTGAGGGAACTTGGGAAATATGTAGTGACATCTTGGAAAGGGTCTGTACTACAGAGAAGCTGCTGGAGGTCTTAAAACATGCAAAGGAAGGAAAATGTATTGGCTTTTATTAGATGTACGCTATACTCTGTGGGAAGCTAGGGAAGTGATCGCTGAGCCCCGTGCTATCATCAATAGCCACAGGTAAAGTGGTGGAAGACTGAGGGTTGACTAGTGTGGTGTCATTACTTAAGGGATGGAAGAAGGGTAATAAGGAAAAGCCAGTGAACCTGACGTCAGTGGTGGGTAAGTTTGTGGAGGGGATTACGAGTCATCGGATTTTCACGCATTTTGAAAGGTAACGACTGATCAGGGATAGTCAACATGCTTTGAGCAAGCAATATTGTGTCACACTGACCTGACAGAATTTTCTGAAGAAGCGACTAAGAAGATTAATTGAGGTAGAGAGGTGTACATTGTCGATATGGACATCAGTAAGGTGTTGAACAACATTGTGGATGGTCAACTGTTTAACAAGGTTCGTTCATATGAAATACATGGGGAATTAGCCATTTGTATAAAACATTGGTTCAAAGGTCGGAGACCGAGGGTGGTGGTAGAGGGCTGAAATATCCTGGCAAAGTTTGCAATGTTCTTCATGCTGTGCAGATCGTCCACTTTATGGAGTAGTCCATCAGCACGGTCAGCTTAGCTCTCAATCTTAGCCATTACCTTACCCCAGTTTATGGTGTCTGTGCTGATTCTGTGAAACAGATTCAAAATTTGAGGCAATGGACCATTCCAGCTGATCTGGGAATGTCTTTCTTCAATGTATGCATTCTTGTGATTGGGCCCACTGTTGTCTCACTTATCCAGTTATTCCAATCACCCCATCTCCTTATCCATATTTTCACCAAGTTATCAGTTAATTAATTATTTGGGTGTTTTTCTGTATCTTTCCCTGGCCTTGGCTTTTGACTCCCTCGTGTATCGAGTGCTGGCATGGTGAACTTCAGAAACATTAAAATGGTGTGTGTCAGGCTGTTCACTTCCCGATGTGTCCCATGTGGTGCTCCATGGACAGCGGTGTTCCAGCATCTCTGACTCACGTGTTTGAAACTTGGTATGTGCCTGATCGCGGAATGCCTCTGTTTGTCTCTCTCAGTTGATTGGGCAGTCAGTAAAACAAGGAATATCCTTGCGTATAATCGTAAACGACCAGGCATCTAACTTGTAGCTGAGGGGCTTGTGACTGACTCCTGTTATTGAAAAGTTAGTGGAGCTGCTGGGGATGGTTTGATGGAGGTTGTGCTGTGAGCTGCCTCAGACTTTCCGGACAACCTGAGGATTTGGTGACCCAACTCTGAATGGAACATGGGGATTGTAGTTACAGCATCTGGGTCTGTAACATGAATAACAAATGGAGCAGAGGCTACAGAGAGGGGAAGCTCTGAAACCACGGAGTGAGTGCTTGTGGGGAAAGTGATCAGTGTCTGTGTCTTAGTCTGGACAAGTACACACTCTCACTCTCCCCGTTACATACACTGATGCACACTCTCCCTATCTGCCCCTCACTCACATTCACGCTGCCCCTCTCTCACGTTTCACACACGCACTCCACTCTGTCACACACACGGATGAACACAGACCCTCTCTCTCTATCCCTCCCGCACACACACGCACACTCCACCTCACTCTCTCTCACATACAGAATGTGTGTCTCTCACCCCCCTTCACACAGACACACCCCCTCTCTCACACATACACACACGCGCTACTCCTACTTTGTAAATAAAACCAGTCTGACTCCAGGACAGACAGAGTCCAAACAAGGCCTCAAGCTTAGAATACATTATCTGACCGCAAGTGTTACCTCATTTTTATCGATAGTACCTAAAGGTATCTCCAGGCCTTGACTTGAAATAAATCCTGTGATTTGCATTTTAATTAATCAAACTCGCATCTCGATTCTAACTGATTAAGTACTTAAGAGCCATCTTCGGTGTGTGTACAATTCATGTGCATGACTTGTACAACCCTTTGATCTTGGCTAAAGATGGCTGGAAGTGAAGACTTTACGGTGGAACCGTTGATGAACAGTGGAAGGCTTTCAAAACAAATTTTCAACGTTCTCAGCAACAACATATAATGGTGAAATGGAAGACTGTAGGAAAAGGGTAATCTACCATGAATGTCTCAGGAAATAAGGGAGGCTATCAAATTAAAATAAATGGCATAAATAATGGCAAAGACCAGTGGGAAAGGAGAAGATTGGGAAAACTTTAAATGTCAAAATAATGTCAAAACCGTTAAATGTCAAAATAAAGCAACAAAAAAGTTATCAAGACACACCAGGTAGATTATGAGAGTAAACTACCTCAGAATATAAAGACAGATAGCAAAATATTCTATAAATATACAAAACGAAATGAATGGCTAGGGTAAGCAATTGTCCTTGAGAGGGTGAGAAGTGGGATCCAGTAATGAGATATGAGGAAATTGGCAAGGAATTGAAGAGTTATTTAGTTGGTCGACACAATGAAGGACACTAATAACATGTCAGTAATTGTCAAAGACAGGAAGGTAAGTGAGTACCTGGAAGCAACCATTCCCAAGAGAGAGAGAGAGTGTTGGGCAAGCTCATGGAACCAAAGGTAGATAAGTCTCCTGGCCCTGATGGAATGTATCCCAAGGTACTAACAGAGGTGATGAAAGAAATAGCAAATGCACTTGTGGAATTTTTTCTGATTTCACTGGACTCTGATACAATTCCAGCAAATTGGATAATAGTAGTTCAGACACCACTGTTTAAAAAGGGAGATAGACAAAACGTGGTTAATTATAGATCAGTTAGCCGAACATCTGTAGGAGAAAATATTTCAATCTATAATCAAGGAATAAATGGCAATGCATCTTGATAGAAATTGTCCCGTTGGGCAGACACAGTGTTGGTTAATGAAAGGTAGGCCACGTGTAACTAACCTACTGGAATTCTATGAAGACATTACAAGTGCAGGAGCCCAGTAGGTGTGGTGTACTGAGATTTCCAAAAGACATTCAATATAGTGACGCCAAAAAGGCTGCTGCGTAAGGTGTGTCATTAAGGGCAATGTATTAGCATGGATAGAGGATTGGTTAACTAACATGAAGCAACGAGTGGGAATACATGATGGTTTTTCTGGTTGCTGATCAGTGACTAGTGGAGTGCCTCAGGGATCAGTGCTGGGACTGCAATTATTCATAGCTTACATAGATATTTTGGAGTAGGGGACCACGTGTATTGTCTCAAAGGTTGCAGACGATACTAACATGAGTGGCAGAGTAAAGTGGGCAGAGGACGGTTAAACTTTACAAAGGGACATAAAGAGTTGAAGTGAGTGCGTCAAGGTCTAGCAGATGGAGTACAATTATAATAAATGTAAAATCATCCATTTTGGTAGGAAAAATACTAAAGAGGACTCTTATCTGAATTGTTTAAAAAATACAGCATGCTCTTGCGCAGAGAGACCTGGGTGTCCTTGTGCATGAATTACAGAAGCTGGTCTGTAGGGGCAACAGGTTATTAACAGGGTAAATTGAATTTTGCCCTTCATTGCGGAAGGGATTGAGTGTAAAAGTAGGGAGTTATGTTGCAGATTTAAAGGATGCTGGGTAGACCACATCTGTAGTACGTGCAATTTTGGTCTCCCCATCTGAGAAAGGAAATACTAGCACTACAATGTATGCAGAGGAGGCCCGTTAGGTTGCTTCCAGAGGTGAGGGGTCTGGTTGTGAGGAGAGACTGAATAGATTCGAATTATACATTGATTGGAATTTGAAAGAATGAGGGAGGAAGGAATAGAAACATTTATAATTGTGAAGGGAATAGGTACGATAGAAATATAAAGGATGTTTCCAGAAGCATGTGAAATTAGATGACAGGGCAAAGCCTCCAAACTATTTAGGACAGAATTGAGAAGGAACGTCTTGACCAAGAAGCTTGTGAATCTGTGGAATTCTTGAGGATTTGTCATTGAATGTGTTTGAATTTATATAGATAATATTTTGAAGATTAAAGGAATGATGGATTATTGTGAGTGGGCGGGTAAGTGGAGCTGAGGCCATGAAATGATCAGCCATGATCTTATTGAATGGTGGCGCAGGCTTGAAGGGCCCGATGGCCTACTCCTGCTCCTAGTTTGTACGTTCTTATGTAATGGGTCAACATGAAATGGGAATTATATTTGACAAACTGACTGGTCGATGCATACAGAGAAGAAATGGATGCAATGCATTTAGAGTTTCAGAAAGATCTTGATAAAGACTATGGCCGAGTGTGCAAACTCAAATGTTATGGCATTGGGACTAAAACATGAACATGATTTTAGAATAGGAGAACTGACACGAAACAGTGAACAGGAATAAAACAATCTGTTTTGAGGTTAAAGGATCATGGCGTGTCGTAGGGATTAGTGATTGTGACACAGCTATTCTCAATGCATACCAAACATTTAGGTGAGGGAATCAAATGCAATATTTCTCAGTCTGCTGACAGCACTAAATGATGTCGGATTGTTAGGGGGTTAGGAGGATTTAAAAGATGCTCCGAAGTGATTGAGACAAGTGGAGTGATAGGCAAATACGTGGCAGATGAAGATCAATGGGGGTGGATGTGACGGTGTGTACTTTGATAGGTACAATAGAACAGCAACCTATCATTTGAAAAGTGATTGTATGAATCATGTTGGTCTTTAAAGGGATTTATGTTCTTTTTTTTTCCTGTTGCGCAGCCCTCCGAGGTCAGTGCAGCGCAGTCAGTTCTGAACCCAGAAGTCAATACTGGGAATGGCATTGGCACGCTGACCAGTGTACACAAATCCACCAAGTGGAAACTGTAACATTTAAAAGGATCTGTATCTCCTTGTACACCAGTCACTGAAAGCAATATTGCAAGAGCAGAAAGCAGGCACGAAGATAAATAGTGCGTTGACCTTAATTTCTAGGGGATTGACTGACAGGAGTAAGGGTGTCTTACTGCAGCTGTAAAGGGCCTCGGTGAGACCCCATCTCGAACATTATGCAGTATTGTGTGTAGTTTTGGTCTCCTTACCTAATAAAGGACATATCTGACATTGAGGGAGTCCAGTGAAGGATGACCAGACTGATCTCTGGAATGACAGGCTTGCTGTGAGAGCAGAGTTTGGGGCGTTTGGGCCTGTATTCTATGGGCTTCAGGAAAATGAGTGGAGATCTCAGTGAAACATATAAAACTCTGACAGTGTGAGACATATTGGAAGATGATAATTCCCCTGCCTGGGACGTCTAAAACAAGAGGCCACAGTATTAGGTACAGGCAGGCCACTCTGCATTGAGATGAGGATAAATGTCTGCACTCAGTGACTGGTGACTCTGGGAATTTCTCTCCCACATAAGCTGTGGAACACAAGGCACTGAATATGAATAAGGATTTCTCGACACGAAAGGGAGCGGGAGGCATCTGGAGTGTGGCTATCACATGCTCTCAGACGTTAGGAAGGAGGCCTCTGCAGGGTCAACAGGAATGTGCTTCCCATTCCCTTTTCCGATACTGAGGCTGATGCCGGGAGTTCTGTCAGGTTTATCCTTCTAAACTTCAGAGCAGTTTAATGCAATTTCGTGTCCTACTTTGCCGTTTTCGAGACCATTGAAACGTTTATCTCATGCATGTGTGTACAGAGTATCGTTTAGGTCAGACCAGGAATGCATGGAATTCACCAGGCTAGAATTCACTTCCTGAATGTACATTGATGAAGCAAATTGGAGTTTGCAATCGGCATTGATTTCAGCATCATCGTTACTGATACCAGATTTTAGATCTCGATATGTTGTTAATTGCTATTCAATTCCATCTTCTGCCAGGGCATTAGCCTGGTCTGGATTAGTAATCCAGTGATATTTCCACAACAGCACCATCTCCACGTAGGGACCTACTGGAAACCACACTGACCTGGTTATTTCTGTGCAGTTTGACATCTGTCAGAAAGAACTTCTACCAGTTTAACTATCGTGATGAGACTGAGGGGGTGGCAAATGGTCAGATTGTAATTATTCTTCTCTTCGCGGACTGGACATAGTTGAGTAATTTTCCACATTGCCAAGAAGATGTCAGAATTGGAGCTGGAATGAAACAGCTTCCCCCAGGGACACGATTGTTGTGCAGCACAAGTCTTCAGTCCTGTTGCAGGAATCGTGTCAGGGCCCTTTGCCCTTGTCGTATCTACTGTGTTCAGCTGTTTCTTCATTTCGCTTGAAGCAAATCGAATTGATTGAAGACTGGCATCTGTGATTCTGTGGGCATCATGGCGAGGGTGAGGTGGATCATCCACTCAACACGTCTGGCGGAGTATCTTGCCAAAACTACATCATTATCTTTTACACTGATGTACAGAACTGTTCCATTATTTAGCATGGGGATAATCGTGAGCCCTCTCTTCCATGAAATTGTTTAACCGTCCATCACCATTTATGGCAGGATGTGACAGTCCTGTTGGTTTGTTGGTGTTGTGATCATTACACCCTCTCTAAAAGATGTTATTGCTGCAGTTTGGAATGCAGACAGTCAATTATGGTCGCTTTAACTGGTTGTCATAAGGTTTAGGTACACACAATTGGGACACTGGCACGTTCACCTATACATCACTGAACCATAGATCAACTTGGTTGGAATGGTAGACTGAGGGATTATCCCAGGAAAAACGTTACAGATTGTGCTTGAATTTAATTCTGTTTCTGCTGCTGCTGTGGTCTGCAGAACCACATCAATGTCAGGATTCTCTATTTAAGAAAGTTTGGAGACTTAGATCATTTAAAATATCTGCAGATGAGCTTTGACGTGGAAATGAATTGAATGCAATGAAAGACTAGTGATGAAGGACGAGTGAAAAAGTCATAGACTCTTAGAATCATACAATATACAAACAGACATTTTGGCTCAACTCGTCTGTACTCACCTGGTTTTCTAAACTGAATGATGACTATTTTACTTCTTTAGGCACACACCCCTTCAAACCTTTGGTATTCATGTACACATCCAATTGTCTTTCAAATGTTGTAACTGTACTCCCCAGTGCTACTTCCTCTGAAAACTCGCAACATATACACGCCACCCTCTGTGAGAAACAACTGTCCTTTAGATCTCTTTTAAATGTCTTCGCTCTCATTTTAAACCTATCCTGTCTGGTTCTGGACACACCCACCCGGAGGAAATGATCTTGTCTATTCATCCTATCCATGCCTCTCATGATGTAATAAAGGTCACCTCTCAGCCTCCAACGCAAAAGGAACAAAATCCCAGCCTATACTTATATCTCAAAACCTCCTGTCTCCGTCACATCATTTTAAATACTTTTGTCCCCTTCTCAGTTTATAACATTCTTCCAATAGCAGGACACAAGAATTGCTTCAAATGTGGCCTGATCATTCTCTTGAAGAGCCAGAACTTGATGTGCTAATTCATATAATCAATTCTCTGACCGATGGAAGACAGATTGCCTTATGCCTTATTCACTGTCCTGTCAATCTGCGACTCGACTTTCACGGAACTCTGTACCTGGACCCTGGATTTCCCTGTTTGGCAACACTCCCCAGCGCGCTACCATTTTCTGAAAAAATCCTACACTCGTTTGTCTAACAAAATGCAACATCTCACATTTATGTGCATGAAGATCCATCAGCCAATCCTCAGCCCACTTGTCAAGTAGATCAAGATATCTTTGTACCCTAAGATAGCCTTCTTCACTGTCCATCATAACTCCAATTTTGGGGGTTTCATCTCAAAATTACTATCCACGGTTCCAATATTCTCATCCAAACCATTTACAAAAACAATGAACAACAGCAGCCTGGTCCTTCTGGCACAACGCTGGACACAGGCCTCCAATTGGAACAGTAAATATCTCCCAGCACACTCTGTCTCCTACAGTCAAGTCAGTTTTGTGTCTAATTGGATAGATGTCCCTGATCTCCTGTGATCTCACCTTATCAAACGGACTTCCATGTGGAACCTTGTTGGGCCTCACTAAGGTCCACGTAGACAACGTATGTTGCTTTACATTCATCTATCTTCCTGATCACCTCTTCAAAACCTCCAATCTAGTTTGTGAGACATGGATTCCCAGACATAAAGCCGTGCTGAATATCCGTAATCAGTCCTTGCCTTTCCAAATGCATGTAAATCCTGCCTCTCAGAATGTCCTACAAACTCTTCTCCACCCTTGACATCAAACTCACTTGTCTGTAGTTCCCTGGGTTTTCTTTGCAGCCAAATTACAAATAATGTAACAACATTAGCTGTCTTCCTGTACTCCAGGACCCCATCCGTGGCTGTCAATGACACACATAAGAAAGTCAAGAGAACTGCAGATTTCGTAAACCAGAAACTAAGACAGAAATGTGCTGGAAATGCTCTGCAGATCTGGCAGCATCTGTGCAGAGAAATCCGAGTTAATGTGTTACAACACGGGGGAAACCTTGCCCCCTCCCCTACCATCTCCACCACCCAGCGCTAATTTAAACTTGAAACACAGAAAAGATTTAACCCATGCTGTAATGTGTAAAAATTCAGAAGGCCAATAACCATCCTAAAGGTCAATATTTAAAGCAAAAATTAACATTTTTTTAATAAGTCTGTGAGAGGCAATTTCGGTTCAAACTTTAAAATGTGCTTGGACCACAGGCTGATTTACAATAAAAGACAAAACTTTTGCTTCTTTTCAAAAACATTTTGTATACTCAAGAGTAGGATAATTTAAATTGTGCAAATGCTGACACTTTGTGAGCAGAGTGACTTCTTTTCTAAAACATTAGACTTTTGCTTCTTTTCTAAAACATTTTGTATACTCAAAAGTAGGATAGTTGAAATTGTGCAAAATGCTGACAATTTGTGAGCAGAGTAAAAACAAACAGGTCCTTGATTGATGAAACCATTAACACAGGCAGGGAAGAATGAGTCCTTGACTGATAAGACTGCAGGATAGAAAAACGACTCGAGAGACATCTGCTACAGATTGATACAGAGACATCTGCTACAGATTGATAAGACCGCTAGCACAGACAGAGAAGAATAAGTCTTTGACTGATAAGACTACAGGGTAAAAAAAAACAACAACTCTGGGGACATTGGAGACATTTGTTGCAGACTTTGTGATAAGGGTGCAAATTGGAGAATAATGATGGTTTAAGAATGTGAACCTGATGGCTCGTTAGAGCCAAGGAGGGGAGGGACTTGTGCTGTATATAATGAGAAACTTTGTAAGCCTCGGCGCGCCTTTTTCTCAGAAGGGTGCCCAACTCTGCAGACTTGCTAATAAAACTTTGTTTTCCTGAATTTGTCCAGAGTGATTATTAAGAAGCGATTTTCGTTTCTAACAAACTTGGGGGCTCGTCCGATCAACACTCCGGCCGCGGGGGGAGCTGAGGAAGTACATCGGAGAAGGTGCAACCTGCCGAGTTCGGCAGTCCCTGATTCCTTGTTTGTCGCCCCGCGCGGCTTGAGCGAGTGATATCCGGAAGGCTCAGGAAAACAAATGAGGGATGTGGCCGAGGCAGTGGGGACGGTTAACGATCGAGTAATTTCGGTGCACCGAACCCAGGTAAGAAAAAACTTGCGGGGACCGTGTTTCCGGAGGCCTGGGGACCTACGGGGTGCCTGTGGATTTTTCTACAGAGACGTGGGACTCAGGTATCTAGAGGCCGGGGCTCGCCTGTGAGGGATTTTGCAGAGACCGTGTTTGAGGAGGAACGTGTACCTACAGGGTGCCTGTGATCTGTGTCACAGAGACGTAGGACACAGGAATCCAAAGACCGGGGGTGCCTGCAAAGGAACCTGGGCGATCACGGGACTGAAGGTCCGGGAATTGGCTAAATTGTGATCGATTATCACGGGATAATACGAAAAATACGAAGTCCTCGGCAATGGGAAATAAGGGATCCAAGGCGAATAAGGGAAGGGTAGGCTTAAACAGGGACAATGATCACATACCCCGGGGTACCTGACGATAGTCCGTTAGGAAGAATGTTAAATAATTGGAATCAGGGTAGGAGAAAAGGAAAATCTAGAAGGAAGATGGTAAAATACTGTCAAAAGTGGTCCCAGAAACCTATTCAGGGCGACTCAGTGTGGTGGCCTAGATTCGGTACTGACGAAAACTGGGTCCGGCAAGCTCTCATTTTGTATGTCAATTCGAAACCTAATGATAATCTGGAAGAAAGTGATTATGCCTTTTGTTGGCTACCGGTTACGATATCTTGCAAAATGCAGGTAACTAATGAAGACTCGAAAAGGCAGAAAGAATGGGAAACTTTAGATCACTTACCGCCGCCCTACGTGACCCCGTCTGCCCCACAAAATGTTCCTTCGGGTGACGACGATTCAGGGGAAGGAGAAGAAAATGGGGAGGAATCACAGGCTACCTCAGGGGTACAGACCAGATCTCAAGCTGGAAGGAGTCACAGACAAAACCCTGTCTCGATTGCAAGAATGAATCCACTCCGTGAAGTGCCCATGGGGGGCGAGGAAGGAGGGACGGGATATGTGAACGTTCCCTTGACGAGTACTGATGTATGGAATTTCAGGAGGGAGATGAAGGGTCTACTAGAGGACCCCATGGGACTAGCTGAACAATTGGATCAGTTCCTGGGTCCGAATACTTACACGTGGGAAGAGATGTGTTCCATCATGAAAACATTGTTCTCTAGCCAGGAGCGACAGATGATACGACAAGCTGCGCTCTTGGTCTGGGAGAGAGAGGGGAGAGAAGGAGGGGAGCAGAAGTTTCCCCTCACCGACCCCGCGTGCGATAAGAACACGGAGGAAGGACGGCGCAACATGAGAGACATGCGGGAATATTGGATAAAAGGAATAAGGCAGGCAGCCCCGAAGGGGCACAATTTTACCAAGGCCTTTGGGAATCATCAAAACCCGGAGGAAACCCCTACGGACTTCCTAGACAGAATTAGGAAAAATTTGCAGCAGTTCGCTGGGGTGGACCCTGAGACGGACGTGGGGCAACAACTCATACGGGTCGAGTTTGTATCAAAAGCCTGGCCGGACATACGAAAGAAGTTAGAGAAAATGGATGATTGGGATAGTAAATCTCTAAGTGAACTACTACGGGAGGCGCAAAAGGTGTTTGTGAGAAGGGACGATGAGAAGCAAAAGAAGGCGACAAAGATAATGATGCAGACGGTGCAACAAGTGACAGCTGGAAGGAAGGAAAAGGGCGAGCCGTGGCAGGAACAGGAAAGGGGAGAGTCGTGGCAAGAGCAGAGGAAAAGAGGACCATGGCCGGAACAAAGGAAGGGTGGAGGAACGCGAGACCGCGACAGGGAAACGAGGAGGATACTCAGATGTTACTACTGTAATGAAGAGGGACATTTTAAACGGGAGTGCCCCCGCTACAAGCGGGAGGTGCGGTCGTACGCCCTGATGGAGGAAGATTAGGGGGGTCGGGGGTTCCTACCCTTGGGGCAAAAGGACTATCGACAGGAACCCCTGGTAAACTTGAAAGTAGGGCCCCAAGGGTCGGAGATCACATTTATGGTGGACTCGGGAGCCGAAAGATCAAGTATAATCCAAATACCCCCCGGCACCCGAGCAGGAGGAACAGTTATGGGGTTATCTGGAATTGGAGGAAAGACATTGCAAATTCCAGTGGTGGAGGACGTGGAAATTGGGTATGAAAACAGAACTACTAAACGAGACCTCCTTCTACTGCCATCGGCGGGGTTTAATTTGTTAGGAAGAGACTTGCAGGTCAAACTAGGGATCGGAACGGTACCAAATAACGGGGAAATGGTGGTAAGGTTGTTCGCCCTCACCAAAGAAGATGATCAACAAATAGACCCCGAAGTATGGTACCGAGAGGGGAACAGAGGGGGCCTAAACATCAAACCTCTCCAAATCACCATGTTACCAGGAAGAGGCCCGGTAAGAAGGAAACAGTACCCGATTGCTATGGAAGGACGGGAAGGGTTACAACCTGTGATAGAAAGATTAATCACAGATGGACTACTGGAGGAATGCATGTCCCCTTTCAATACTCCAACACTCCCTGTGAGGAAGCTGGATGGGACATATAGGCTGGTGCAAGACTTGCGGGGGTTGAATGAAGTAGTCCAGGCTAGATACCCGGTGGTACCCAATTCCTACACGTTAATGAGTAAAATTTCCCCCGAACATGAATGGTTCAGCGTGATAGATCTGAAGGATGCCTTCTGGAGTTGCCCCCTGGACAAAGAAAGTCGGAACCTTTTTGCATTTGAATGGGAGAATCCCTTCACAGGACGAAAGCGACAGTTAAGATGGACGGTCTTGCCGCAGGGAGTCACGGAGTCACCCAACTTGTTTGGACAAATACTGGAGCAGATCTTAGGAGGATTTCAGTGTAACACAGGGAATCAATTGCTCCAATATGTCGATGATCTCTTACTCTCAGGACCAAGAGAAGAGGAGGTACGAGCACACACCGTTGCCCCGCTGAACTTCCTGGGGAAACAGGGCCTAAGCGTCTCCAGGACAAAACTCCAGTTTGTGGAGCAAGAAGTAAGATATCTGGGCCATCAAGTCAGTAAGGGGCATCGCCGTATCACGCCGGAACGAATATCAGGGATTACGGGTATGCCAATACCCAGGGCGAAGAAGGAAATCAGACAATTCCTGGGGCTAGTAGGATATTGCCGGATATGGATTGAAAGTTACACCACTTTAGTAAAAGTTTTGTACGAAAAACTGGGACAAGAAGGACAAAAGGTGGACTGGTCAGATGAGGAGGAGCAGCGATTTAATATTATTAAAAGTAAACTGATCCGAGCTCCGGTATTGGCTTTACCCACCCTGAAGGAACCGTTCCAGTTATATGTCAATAGCGCCGGCGGAATTGCCCAGGGTGTGCTTACCCAGCTGCGGTCAGGGAAACGTCAGCCGGTTGCATTTTTGTCAAAAATGTTAGACCCTGTGTCATGTGGATGGACGACCTGTATATAGGCAGTGGCAGCTACGGCAATGTTAGTCGAAGAGGCCCGGAAACTTACCTTTGGAGGAAGAATCACAGTATACTCCCGACATTCGGTTAGTGCCATACTGGCTCAGAAGGCTCACCGCTGGTTAACAGACTCTCGCATCCTGAAGTATGAGACGATTTTGATGACCGGGGACGATCTCAATTTTGCAAAAGATCTCAGTTGCAACCCAGCCCAGTTTCTATACGGACGTCCTGCAGATGGGGAACAGGAGCATGATTGTGTGGAATTTGTAGACTTGCAGACCAAGAGCCGAGAGGACCTGCAAGAAGCCCCGCGGGGTGAAGGACAGGAACTGTACATCGATGGGTCCTCCCGGTGCATCAGTGGGGTACGGTACAGTGGCTATGCTGTCATAGATGGTTCAATGAAACAGACGATCGAGTCCGGACGACTGCCCAGGAAGTGGTCAGCCCAATCCTGTGAGTTGTACGCCCTCCAGAGGGCCATGAAGTTGTTGGAAGGGAAAGTGGGGACCAGATATACTGACTCAAAGTATGCATACGGAATCGTTCATACTTTTGGGAAAATCTGGAAAGAGCGAGGATTGATAACTTCCCGGGGAAAAGAATTAGCTCACGAACAAATGATCAGCCTAACGTTGGAAGCCCTGGCGTTACCTACGGAACTCGCAGTAGTCCATGTACCCGGCCACCAGAAGGGGTCGACACCGGAAGCGGTGGGAAACCGGCTGGCAGATGAGGAAGCCAAGCGGGCAGCGGTCGAAAAATCCGTCCAATTGTTAACGTTAATACCGTTGAGGGAAGGGCTCGCTAAACAACCCGTCTTCACCCAGGGGGAGATTGATAAAATGGATCAATTGGGTGCCCGGCTAGATACTAACGGGAAGTGGACGGTTCCTGATGGGAGACAAGTACTGAACAAACAGATCACCCGGGGTATTCTGCACCGAATACACCATCAGACCCACTGGGGGGTGCAAGCCATGTGTGACACGATCCTGAGAGACTATGTATGCAGGGGGATATACACATTAGCCCAACAAGAGGTAGTCGGATGCCCCACTTGCCGGCGTATTAACCAGAAAGCCATGCGTTCTATGCCAGCCGGTGGTCAGCCCCTCGCAATTAGGCCATTCCAGAGGATCCAAGTCGACTTTACAGAATTACCCCCAGTACAGAGATGGAAATATCTGCTAGTAATAGTAGACCATTTCACTCACTGGGTAGAGGCTTTCCCAACTGCCAAAGACGATGCACCAACCGTGGCCCGACTATTGTTAGAGAACATAATCCCGAGATATGTCATAATGGAATCTATCGACTCCGACTGCGGGACGCATTTTATTTCTAAGCTACACTATTTGATCTGTACTGCCCTGGGTATCCAAGGGAAATTCCATGCACCGTGGCATCCTCAGAGTTCGGGTCGGGTTGAGAGAATGAATGGCACGCTCAAGACCCAATTGACTAAGCTGGTGTTAGAAACTAAGTTACCTTGGCCGAAGTGCCTGCCCATTGCCCTATTGAGGATACGTACGGCACCTCGCCGGGATGTCGGGGTTTCCCCCTATGAAATGCTGTTCGGATTACCATATTGGAGTAAGGTTGATGGATGTCCCACTCTACAAGGGGGAGATGTATTTGTCAGAAACTATTTACTGGCCTTATACCGTTCTTTTGCAGAACTCCGGAGGAAAGGTCTCCAGGCTCAGACTCCAACGTCGACTTCCTCTTGCATAAGATGGAGCCTGGAGATTGGGTACTTGTTAAGACCTGGAAGGCCGAAAAGCTCCAGCCGCGGTGGGAAGGACCGTTCCTGGTTCTGTTAACAACTGAAGCAGCTGTTCGGACGAAAGAGAAGGGGTGGGTCCACGCATCAAGGATAAAGGGGCCTGTTCCGTCTGAAGGAGAAAGCACTTGGACATGCGGGCAAGGGGACAAGCCGTTGGTGGTAAAACTGAAAAGACAGCGATAATGAACTCTACTTGGACTGTATTGGTGGGGATATTGATCAGTTTACTCCTGTATGTGGGGGAGGGTGAGGGGAGATGTGACAAATGTCGGACTACAGTAAGGCTCGGGATTCGAATCTATTCGGGATCATTTGTGTCCCACTCCCATGTGGACGATTGGTGTTACGATGTGAGTGCACGACACGAATGTTGGGAGGGTGGAAGACCCTATTATCAGCTGTATAATAAAGGATACGGTGGCAAAATCCGTGGATGCCCTATAAATGACCGCTGGGTGTGTATTAGCAAAACTGGGAGGTGGGGCCTATCCTCCGGGTTGCTCAGGGAGCAGGTTGACAGAGTCAAGGAGACCAAGATACAGAACACTGATCGGGGGTTGGGGAAAGAGCAAGACCGTCAGGGAACGGTCGTACTCTCTAAAGTGCCATCTGTATACGAAGAGGTAGAAGAAAAGATTGAGCTCCCTGATGTTACACAAAACCTGTTTATTGATCTCACCTCTAGAATAGCCACTGTTTTAAATGTTAGCAATTGCTGGGTTTGTGGGGGGCCGCATATGTTGGAACAATGGCCGTGGACTGGTCAAAGCTTAGACATAGGGGAATTGCTGCAAACCACTTGGACTCATGTCAACGAAAGGAAAAGCCAGGAGTGGAGACTGACAAACAGCCCTGAGCGCCAGTTCTGTATTGAAGGCAAGGGGACCGTGGAGGTAGGGATTAGTCCCTGTCAGAATGTATTGGATGCGACCACGCGAGTATGGTGGCCTGAGGATATTACTTGGTACATTGCAAACTGAGGTCATGGAAATTGCGTTCCATTACGTACTGATTCCTCCTCTGACGAGCTGGGGGCTGATTACTGGAATTGCAGTGGTCCTGGTCCTTATGAGGGCGTCCCTGGTGGAAAGGAGCTGTGGGATGACGTTGTGAGGCAGGGAGGGCCTGCTCCAGATGGCCTATTTTGGATATGCGGTAATCAGGCATACTCCAAACTGCCCGTGGGATGGGCTGGGGTATGCTTCCTGGGTCTAATACGACCTGCGTTGTTCCTATTACCCCGGGAGGAAGGCGACGATTTGGGAATTAAACTCTTTGACTCCCTCCGTAGGTCGCCAAGGGATATCCAAGTCGGTGATTGGGGGGATGAGTGGCCGCCGGCCCGGATTATTGCATACTACGGGCCAGCGACATGGGCACAGGACGGATCATGGGGATACCGTACTCCTATCTATATGTTAAATCGTATTATCAGGCTCCAAGCAGTCGTAGAGGTTATTACTAACCGGACTGCCCTGGCCGTGGAGTTGCTGGCTAAGCAGCAGGATCAGATGAGGGCTGCTATATATCAAAACCGACTTGCCTTGGATTATCTGTTGGCCTCGGAGGGGGGCGTGTGCGGGAAATTTAACCTGACTAACTGCTGTCTAGAAATTGACGATAATGGTAAAGCGGTTTTGAAAATTTCTGATGAAATTCGGAAATTGGCCCATGTGCCAGTACAATCTTGGCGTCCTCTTAGTGGCATCGGATGGTTGGATGGTCTCCTAGGTGGTAGTTGGTGGCGCACGACGTTGCTGGTAGTTGGGGGGGGGGGGGCGTGATGCTTCTCCTCATATTACTCTGCCTAACCCCTGTATTCAGTTTTTAATTCAGAAAAATATTTCCCAACTCCAGGCAGTGGCGGTTCCACAACATGGGACGCGGGAACTAAAGGTGATGTTGCTGCGAAAGACCAAGGATTTCCTGGGCCCTTGAGGAGGGGGGGCTTGTCTTGGTCAGGCACATCTTAAAAAGAGAAAGGGTGGAATTGTGAGAGGCAATTTCGGTTCAAACTTTAAGATGTGCCTGGACCACAGGCTGATTTATAATAAAAGACAAAACTTTTGCTTCTTTTCTAAAACATTTTGTATACTCAAAAGTAGGATAGTTTAAATTGTGCAAAATGCTGACAATTTGTGAGCAGAGTGACTTATTTTCAAAACATTAGACTTTTGCTTCTTTTCTAAAACATTTTGTATACTCAAAAGTAGGATAGTTTAAATTGTGCAAAATGCTGACAATTTGTGAGCAGAGTAAAAACAAACAGGTCCTTGATTGATGAAACCATTAACACAGGCAGGGAAGAATGAGTCCTTGACTGATAAGACTGCAGGATAGAAAAACGACTCGAGAGACATCTGCTACAGATTGATACAGAGACATCTGCTACAGATTGATAAGACCGCTAGCACAGACAGAGAAGAACAAGTCTTTGACTGATAAGGCTACAGGGTGAAAAAAACAACAACTCTGGAGACATTGGAGACATTTGTTGCAGACTTTGTGATAAGGGTGCAAATTGGAGAATAATGATGGTTTAAGAATGTGAACCTCATGGCTCGTTAGAGCCAAGGAGGGGAGGGACTTGTGCTGTATATAATGAGAAACTTTGTAAGCCTCGGCGCGCCTTTTTCTCAGAAGGGTGCCCAACTCTGCAGACTTGCTAATAAAACTTTGTTTTCCTGAATTTGTCTAGAGCGATTATTAAGAAGCGATTTTCGTTTCTAACAAAGTCTAACAGGGAATAATTAACTAACAACTTTTTGCAACTCCTTTCTCTGACCTATCTTTTATTTACTCTTCTACAATACTGGTCCGATAATCCCCCCACCCCACCCATCCCCAATTAAGATATACCAAAACATTCAAATTTCAGAACCAGCCAGCTGTCGAATATTCTCTTTTTATCGTCCTCTGTCTTCGCTTCTTCTCCTTAGAGTTTCTGTGTCGCAGGTCATTGATAAACAAAGGTACATTTCGGAGAGCTATTCTCCGGGCAGTCTGCCGATGTTGGTGGCGTGGCAATTCTCCCCTAACTGGTCAATTTTCTTTTCAGCTTTCTATCCCAAATCATCGGGTAATTTCCTTTTTTATATAATATTGCCAAATGCCAAATTTAAACTCGATTGTAGTTTAGCTTCTTGGGACATAATTTAAATGGATTGATCAAATTTGATTTTATTTTTTGTCTCAGAGCAACCCAGGTACTGCAAGCTGCTGGACCACATGTCACATTGTAAATTTTCCAGAACTCTCTGTGCTTGTAAATCCTTCAACTCTCTTAAAGTTACAATACCCTTTACACATTCATAACCCCTTCTCTCTCAAAAAAGAACAATCATAATGAAAATACGGTCTCATTTGTTTTTCTATTCTTTCAACACATTACCATAACATGCAGATAACCTAAATCTAAGTTCACCTTAACTTCTTCCCCTTTACCTATATTTAACATTGGATAATTACAAATCTCGTCTAATCTTTATCAGTTAAATCTGTGAGAACGCATCTGACATTACATACTTACGACACGCTACGTGTACGATTTTTAAATTAAAAGTCTGTAACATAAGACTCCAATGAAATAGTCTTTAAAGCTTTCAAAGAATCTCAGCAGATCGGGGTCCGTGTACACAACCATCTCCAACACTCTGTTTGTGAGTACACATTAAAATGTAATAAGGCTAGTACCAAACTCAATAGTCCTTTCTCAATCGTGGAATATATTCTCTGGTGGATGTTGAGTTTCTTTGAAAAGGACGATCCCATCTCATCACCGTGCAGCACCAACTCCTATGTCACTCACATCGACGGTAACTTTGAAATGTTTTCAAGCGTTTGGTGTTGCTGAGACTGGTTTGGTGCTCAATAATTCTTTTTAATGGTCGAATGCCTCCTGGCATTGTTCTATCATGACATTCTTTCATGTGTTTTTCTTCAGCAAGTCGGTAAACCGTGCTACTACACTGCTGACATTTGGAACAAACTTCCGTAAGAATCTGCTGACTCCGAAGGAGTGAAGCACGTTTTTCTTCGAGGTTGGCTGTGGAAATTCCTTGGTTGCTTTTGTCTTTGCGTTCCATGGGATCAACCTTCCATGACAGATATTTTGTCCCTAGAACATCATGTCTGCTTTCACAAATTGTGTTTTGTTTAATTTTATCAGCAGTTTTGTTTCTCGTATTCGTTCAAAAAGCTCTGCCAACTGTACCAAGTGATCTTTCCAGGACTTAGTAAAGATCACTACATCATCTAAGCAGACTGCACAGTTTATTAATCAGGCTACAACTCTGTTCATGAGTCTTTGGAATGTGTTGGGTGTGTTTGTCATTCCAAAGGGTATCACTTTGAAATGATACAGACCATTTGATGTTACAATTCAGAAATTTCTTTCACTGTCTCTGATAAAGGTACCTGCCACAATCCACTCATTAACTCCAACTTCGTGATGTAACTGACTTGTCCAACTTTCTCGATACAGTCCTTCAATGTCGGTATTGGATATAAGTCTGATTTTGTAACAGTGTCGATCTTCCAATAATCCAAGAAAAATCATTGAGTCCCATCCGGTTTGGGAACTAAGATGATCGTCGAGCTCCACTCACTCGGGCTTGGTTCGATGATGTCCTCATTGAGCATGTACTCCACCTCCTTCTGGACCTGTCTGGCTTTGAGGGATAAAGCCAATATCGATTGTTTTATCGGAACAGTACTCTCTACAACAACTTCATATACAATAGTCCCCACCATATGATTCTAACATAAGTCCTCATATTGCAATAACAAACCTTTCAAATGTGTTCTATGCTCCTGAGACAGATAGTTTACGAATCTATCCCACTGCTCAATGACTTCTAAGTTTTTGACATATTTTGAGGCACATCAAAATCCACGACATTTGGATTTGATTCCTCACTCTGTGGGGGAGTAAATAACACCTGTTTCTCCAATTCTTTCTCTCCTCTACTCTTCAGGAGGGGACCTGCACAGTCATTTATAAGTCACATGAAGTGGTCTTCAAATGTGGGAATTGGCAACAGAGGTGCGAGTTTCATTACTGTCCGTGGCCTGCCTGCCATTTGGCATGAATGACATGTATGCCAAACGTTAACCACATCTTTGTGCATTCCAGATCAATAAAAATGTTTTTGTCCCTTAGCCCGAGTCTTTCGTACCCCTAGGTGACCTCCTACAGGTAAGTCATATGCTACCTGTAAAAACCCCTGTCTCTATGCTACTAGCAACACAATCTGGTGCACCTCAGCACATTTCTCCTCTGCACTAACCTGATGTGATCTCTATTTCTGTCTTAAGGTCTATCCTTCAGAAAATAACCCTCATGAATATCCTCTGCCTCCTTTTCAGAGTACAATTCCACATATATATCTTTTATCGTCTTGTCTGTCTGTTGCAAGTCCCTTAGCCTTTCAGGACAAAACACCTCTGTTTGACCCACTACCTGTTCATGTTTTCCCTGCACCATTACGGCAAACAGGGTGTCCATTAACTGAATCTCAACTCCTTCATCTTTGTCTATAGTTTGTCCTTCGTGCTGTGACTTATAATAGTGGGATCTGGTTACTGCACAGCCTGGGAAAGAACCAGGATATTTCCGATTTAACACTTCCATTTCTTTGTATTCCTTGGGCTTCTCCACAACAAGTGATGTCACTCCCAACTTGGACCCTGCTAAACCCTTCCCAAGAACAAACTGCATTCCTGGATGTGACGGTCTGTCAATCTTTCCCGCTATAACTTCCCCAGTCTTGATTGGGCACTCCAACCTGATCTTACATAGGGAAATGCTAAATTTCTGTCCATCTTTCCCATAAATTAATGCATTCCCGGGTAACAGATCAGAAAGACTGCAAATTCATTCATCTCTTCCTATTATCGACTGGTTAGATCATGTATCTCTCAAAATGGTAACTTCTTGCTCTTCTACCCCTGTTATTTCTGTGTAAACTTTACTCACAGACGCAAATTCTTTATAGAGATCAGGTACCAACTCCATACCCTGCCCCTGCCTAGGCTGTGCACTTTCCTGCAGCTCTTCGGTCTTGTTGGGGTTTCCTTTAAATCTTTCACTAATGCCACTGGCTTAGCTTCGTTTACCACATCTTTACCCACAGTCCTTTTCTTAACTATCAGCACTGTGACCATACATTAACCTCCTTATGTTGGTGAAAACACCTTTTCCCAATGCCCTTCGGAAACCACCGGCACTGGAATTTTCTGTGTCCCACTCATTTACAGTGAAAACACCTGAGGCCATTCACCTCCTTTCCACTCTCTTGGCAGCTTCTTTAACCTGTGGTAAACGCATATGTTGTACTCTTTCCTTTATAGTGTAGCATCTCCCCTTCTCCCAAACTCTATCCCTCAAAGGACAAAATTCTGGCTGGAAGCGCGTCTTATGCAGCAGCATGTATTCATCTATTAATTCTCCTGCCCTTCTCAATTTCTGAACTTTCTTTCCTCCACGTGAATTATTACCATCTCTGGAAATGAGGTTTTAAACTCCTCCAGCAGAATAATCTCCCTTAGAGCCTCATAGGTATTATCTATCTTTAAAGCCTGCACCCATCTATCAAAATGCCTATTTTTAATTCTTTTGAACTCAACATAAGGCTGATCTTGTTTCTTCTTTATGTTTCCGAACTGCTATCTATATGCTTACAGTACCAATTCGTAAGCACATAAAATACCTTGTTTCACGTCTTCATAATCTCTTGACCCCTCAACTGGCAGGGCAGCAAATACCTCACTAACTGTGCCTACCAGCTTAGCCTGAACTACCATTACCCATAAATCCTTTCACCACTCTACCTGCCTAGCCATTTTTTCAAATGAAATAAAGAAGGGTTCAACATCTTTCTCATCAAAATGTGGCAGAACTTTGACATAGTTGTATACATGACTAATGTCCCTTTTACTCTCCAGCCTGTTCACTTGACTTTGCTTGCTAAATCACAACTTCTCAAGTTCAAATTTACTCTCCCTTTGCTCAGCTGAGAACCTTCTCCTCTCTTTTTAATCCCCTTTCTCTCTTCCATCTTGCTTTCTCTTTCTTCTCTCTCTTTCTCTCTCCCTTTGTTTATCTTTAAAACTACATTTTCTTCAATTGTAATTTAAGTTTTTTTCTAAATCTCCTGCACTTGTCTGTTTCTCTGGCACACCTTATTGTTTGAGTAATTTCCTGACAATTTCAGCTTTACTCTTGTTCTTGGTTAAACCCAAATCTAAATTCTTTGCTAATTGTTTGGCCTTTATTTTTCCTTCTAAATGCCTTCGGCAAATGTGAGAATCATCTTAAAACCCCAGAATCTCTTTAACATTTTTTATGAGCCATTTCTCTCACTTTAAATTTAACCAACCACAAGTCACCGAAATTAAACAAAGTGTCTCATCGACTTTTTATTTAAAGCTCTCGGATAATAACATGTAGTGAATTAAATCTGCTGTGCATTTTCATACCCCAAACCCAATAAACTCTGCCCAAATCTCAGACTGGATCTGTCTAAACTTGTTCAAATCGCAGACAAAAAACCCCATACTCTTATGACACAGGGGAAATCCTTCTCCTAATCTGAACCAGCCACAGAGAAAAAAGTGCACCTCATGCTGGAATCTGTTAAATTTCGAGAGGCAAAGATCCATTTACAGAGGTCACTATTAAAAGTAAAGTTAACAATTTTGTTATTTAAGTCCAACAGAGAATATTAAAATGAACAACTATTTAGAACTCGTTTCGTTAAACCTATCTTTTACCTCCCCATCTACAATACTGGTCCGATGAAAGAAACCACCAAGATTAAGATTTGAAAAAAAATACAATCACGTTTCAAATCCAGTCAGACTTGTCAATTCTCCTTTGTAGATTTTTCTCTGTAGATTTTTATCTCGGTTTGCTTTGATGTTCTGCTGTGCAAACGTCTTACAGACAGGTACCTTTCAGAAAGCTCTTCAGCTAGCAGTCAATCGTTGTGGATGCCCTTGGCAGTTCTCTCCGTAAATGTTCAAACTGTACAGTTTTACACCTCAAAACATTGGATTATTTAATTGATTTGGATGTCATCAAATACATTATATTTCAAACTCCATTGGATTTTAGAGTGTTGGGGCATAGTTAAACTGACTGGCCGAATTTGAATTTGATTTTGTACCATGACAACTCAGACTCACTATTTGTTTCACAGTCAAATGTTACGTTTTAACTTTTTTCAGAACAATGTACACCTCTACACCTTCATATCAATATCGTTTGTCAGCCCTATGTAGTTTTCCATGAATTTGATCATCTAAGTTCACATAATAGTTTTTTCAAAATAAGACCCCGCTTTCTCTCATCCTTCCTTTGTCTAAATCCTTCTTTCCAGTTATGATTCCAATTGCTTACAATGTTACTGGTATTCTTCGACAAAGTCATACATTGTGTGTGTTTTGTGAATAATCCTCTGTAATTGAAATGAGATGAACGAATGAGATGCAATCACATTCTCAGATGAAGAAGTAAATGTGCAACTTTTCCGAGCTTTCTGATTTTAAAAAAAGATGCAAAAATCTCCTTTATTCAGGATTGGGAACGTGAACAAATGACGTTCACAGACAGAACAGGAGTAATTCAATAAAGCTTTATTGGGATCATTGAATGACCAAATATTTAGTTTTCTCCTGAGAGTTTAAATTCAGCTTTGTTTCAAGTCTGAGTTGTGTATGTTTTTGTCAATATGCAAATATCATCGGTGATAAAACCACAAGTTGCTGGTAATGCTCAGTGTTTATGGAAGTATCTGCTGTGAGAAAGCAGATTCAACATAGGGTAACAGAATGGGTCTAGGTTGCTTAGTTTTCGCCAATAGTGTTCAACTATGTGCCGGTTAGGTGCATTAGTCAGGGGCAAATGCAGAGTAATCGAGTAGGGGAATGGGTCAGAGCATGTTACATTTCGGAGGGTCAGCGTGGACGTGCTGTGTGAAATGGCCTGTTTTCCCACTGCAGTGATTCTATGATTCTATGAATTCTTCACACAAAGGGCGGTTGGTGCGAGGATCAGGGATGTCTCCGAGCATGTTCTGGGCATACTGAAGGGGGAGGGTGAACAGCCAGCGGTCATGGTACATATTGATACGAATGACATCCTTAAGAGGAGTGAAAGGTCCAGCAAAGAATGTTTAGGAACCGAGACCTGAGTTTAAAAGCAGGATCACCATGGTTGTGTGCGAAATAGAGCCCACTGACTTCAATAACTTCAGTCTGAGACAATATCTGAAGCAGCAGTATCGGTTATTATACTCTTGCAAGAGTGGTGCCTATAAGAGAGGCACACCGAATTTAACAAGTACACTACTTTTTGTAAAATTCATTCCTTTTTTACTCCTCCCCCACTTATTCCATTTTTCTCCCTGTTTACATCTCCCACTTCTTTCAACACGACTGTTTATCTCTTACCTCATCTGGCCTTGTTCATGACAAAAATGCATGTCCTGCTTGGCTGTTTCACCACATCCCTCTGTGGTCTATTGTTATATATCCTCCTTGATTGCCATCTGCTTCCTTCTTCGCTAAAACAACATTTCCATCCATTCATTGCCCATACTGAGCCTTATGAACTCTTGATTGTGTTTTTTTTTGTTTTTGCAGAAGCATGAAACAAATACTTATCACTGTTTGTACAAGCATATCTCGCTTAACCTACACCCCTCTTCCACTTTCATTTTTCAGCCTTGTGATTGTTGCAGATAACAACATTTATAATTACTCCTCACAATTCCCCCTTTCTATTTTTACATTCAATCGTTGATTCTGCAATTTTTCCTTTAAGCATCGCCCCCAAACTTCACAAGCATCATTCCTGAGACTTCATCCATCTTGGTCTCACTTATCCCCTCATTATTTAATAGAAAAAAGTCCTTCTGCCTGATTCCCTTTTAGGGGCATCTCTTTCATTAAGGCTGTCTCAATCAGTCTTTGGGTGAGCCCTCAAATACAGGGTATGATGCAACAGCCAATAGCTACCAATACCCTGGCTACTACTATCAGGGAAGTAAGGATGGAAACGACCATTCCCTTCCATTTTCTAAACAATGATTGAAGCCATCCCGTGAGAGATGCGTCTTCGCCTGAATTATCAGCAGTTCCTCTGCTAAGGTAGTCAATTCCCTTACGGCCCGATAAATTTAACCATCAGGTGCAGTGTTATTGAGAATGAAGGTAAAACAGCTTCCTCCTAACATCACACACACACACCCTTTTCCCACTGGAACCATATCAAGGGCCATTCTGTTTTCCCATGCCATCCTACATGTCGCATCAAGCTGTTCTGATATTCCTTTAAGAGCATCTCTTGTATAATTTATAAATCGCTGTTGGTTATAGAAAATGTAATTTATCCAATATATATTTTTATTAACTGTCACCCACCAAAAGAGAGCTGACTCATAGCCTGCTGCAATCTGGTTGCGAGCCTTGAACTCATCAGGTACACCGCCCCCACCCCAGGGACTCCTATAGAATTGAGGTAAATCCTGTCATCAAAAGAAGAATCTAAGTGTGATTTCTTACTCCTTCTCTTTTACCCTATTATCTTTTCCTTCTCAAATGCCAGGGCAAATGGAATTGACAATTGTACAATGGCACATATCCCTCTCCAATTCGGTGGTAGGGTGGGTCTCAATATTTTGCCTCTGCAGTACCACCATAGATCCGCTTGGAGAACCTTCACTGCTGAGTAGTTCCCTCCATTGTCTGTATCGGTGAAATTCTTAATCTCTGCACATAATTTCAGCTTCCCCAAATCTCTAGACCAATTTGTACCTCGTCTATGCACATACGATGTGTGATTTCCGACTGCGGCTGAAAACATGGGGTGGGGGGGTGCTTTTAAGTCTTTCATCTCTAAGGGAGGGAACATCATAGATAGGGAGGTGCAGTTCCTATCATTCCACGCAGTCTCATCCTGGTACAGGGCTATCATACATTTCATGCCCTTCCTGTCTCCCTTCCACCCGAGTGGAAAGGGAACCACCTGGGCCACTGGCCGACCGGAGGCACATGCATAGCAATTGCTCTTGTTCAGACTTTTTACAGTGTACTTTCCCCATTCCACCCAGGACCCATTTGCATCCCCTACCCAGTTTCTATTTCAAAGGTCTGTTTAAGTCCTTTACCTTTATAATTTTGACTACTTTAAAGTCATCGGGTAGTTATCGGGTAGTTCTGCCTGTTTTCCCTGTCCTACGCTAATTCGAAAACAACAGCCCAAGAAATCATTCCCGTTAGTTTTCATTTCTATCCCAAAAGTTTCATTTAATTGTACCTGATAGGTGACCCCCCCCCGCACCCCCCCCCACCTCCCAGAGTTGCTTCGTGCGATGTTTCAATATCGTTAAGTATATTGGGTTACACTGTATCGGGACAATCAAAAGCTGGTCAGAACGTGGCCCAGTGTATTGTAACGAGACCATTATACCAATTACCATCCCCGAGGCCATTCCCATAGGACTTAAGATGAATCTCTGAGCTGCGGTACTGTCCCTGATTATCTACATCCCCACAATTTACCAAGCTGCATGCATCGGCGTCGATGACTTGCAGGTTATCAGACTCAGGAACCGTTAATAACACATATGAAATTGATGTTTGACAAATCCCAATAATAAGAGAGCGATTATCATAACTCTAAGCATCCCCAGCTGAAGCACCAAAAGACGTAAGATACAATCCTCCAGAAATAATCCCGCGCTCGCACCGCCACTGTATATTTAGTTACTCAAAGTCTCTTTAGCCTGAATTTCATCGGGTCTTGCGTTGATTCGGCTGTCCAGACTTCTTCCTCAACTGGAGATTCCACTGGCCCTTTGATCCGAGTGTAGTGAGTCCAGCCTTTCTCCACCGTCCTTATTGCCGTTTCGGTCAAAAGAGCCTGGTACGACCCTTCCCAGTCCGGTTACAATTTAGTCCCGGTCCTTGATTTTACTCGGACCCAATCTCCCAGTCGAATCGGATGAACAGCGAATACAAGGGGCGGAGTCTGTGCCAATAAACCCTGTTTCCTGAGGAAAGACAAAGAGGAGGACAAACCCAGTACATACTTGTTTAAGAACAAATCTTTAGTTTCTGGGTTTGGCAGTGGCCAGACGATATGCCTCAACCCATCCGGATAAATGATCAACTATTACCAACATATCTCTCAGTTTTCCCACTCGGGGTAATTCGGTATAATCTACTTGGATGCTCTGGAATGTTCTTAGCCCAGGTTCTCTCCCTCCTGGGACTTGTTTCCTTAACACTTTCTTGTTTACTTTTTTATGTGTTATGCATCCCTCACATATCTGTTTGGCTATCGTATGTATCCAGTTGCATCCATATTTCCTTCAGAATAAATCACACATTGCTTGCACTCCCCAGTGGCTCCCCTGATGTCAGACAGCCATCATTTCTCTCATCATTTTGTTTAACATTTCCCTTCCATCAAGTAACATCCAATGTCCCTCTTCTGTTTTTACACCCCCTAAATTTTTCAATTCTTTTTCCTTCAGTGAATATTGGAGCTTCCCAAAGACCTGGGACAGTAGGTATTAGGGAATAAAGCACCGCTGCTTGTGGGTTCAGGGCAGCGTCGTCAGTTACCTCATCGGCCAGTAATGTAGCTTTCCATTCTTTAATTAACAATCAATTAATGCAGTAATGTTTTAAAGTAACCGTGAATCAATAAAACAGGTCACTGAGAATGTGTGAAGGGATCCTGCCAATTAATATTGATTCAGGCTAACACAATCGATTTATTATAAATATTAATTATTAATTATATATTATATAAATAAAATGATCATTATCTGTAATTCAGGGTGGAAACGCAACAAGTGACCAAAACATTTTTTAAAAACTGTAATTGCGCAGTTCTGTTTGTTTGCCAATCACTTGTGATTTCTCATTTTGTTTCTGTAATTTTTTTGCCCGAGCACATTTTTAAGAACCTCGACAGATTTCATAGCACCATTTGCAGTTAATTCTCTCCCCAAATTTTGTGGCAGTATTTTGTCATGAGCGCAAAACTGATATTTCGTGCCTCTCATCACAAAACTGTCGCCATAATCCAATTAACTCTTTCGTTCCTCCTCCCTTGGGCTTAAAATTTAAGAATGACCTTGCTGCCCCTTTTATCGACGAGGAAAACGACGTCCTTATTATAAAGTCGCGACTTTAAATTTATCAAGTGTTCCTGGTGGGCCTCAGGGGGCAGGAACCCCTGACACACCTATTCTTCATCGAAATTCATAAGCAATATCGCCCTCTCTTCCCTTTTTAGATCCGGACACTCCAGCTTAAAGTGACCCGGTTTTACACAGTAATAACATCCCACCTGTCAGGATTTCCACCTCGATCCCAGTCCCTGTCCACCAAACCCCTTAACATCAACCCCTTTATTTTCAACATGCTGCCCACCACCATTCCAGTTTCCTTCTCTTTTTAGTTTGACCTTTTTTAATTAACTCATCAAACGTGGGCGATCATTATTTTTGCCTTTTGTTTCTGCTTCTCGTGTTACATTGCCAGAGGTTTGTTTGCTCCCTATAACTTCAAATACCAATTCATCAATTTATGTTTGTCTAACGTTAAAGCCTGTTCCTAACTATACATTTTGGAACCTTACTCATAATATATATTTGTATATTATAAATTCATTTTTTCAGTATTTAATACTTAAAATGTAAAATGCATACAGTTTTCAACTTTGAAATCCACTATAATTACACGGTTTTATTCCCTTAACTTAATCCTGAAATTAGGTTTGTTAAGTAGTCTTAACCAGTCATTGCTCAATTACAATACCATCGGTCGTAAAATAATCAGAGGTGTCTTAATAGGATTTGTCTATTCAAGTTTAAAAAAACTTCTAGTACATGAATAATGGGCCGAATCCAAGGACACAGATATTAACCATAGGAATTTTAAAATTACAATCTAATGTTGAACTGAAACGTCAATTGCCCTCCATACATCACTGATATGTAAGGATAAAAGAGATTAGTTAGAAACTGATAGTGAGGCAGTCGTGACCTGTGAAAGAACAGGAGTTAACATTTTATTTCATAATCACTGTAATATCCTTAACCTTAAAATTAATCATGTTAAATTTCAATAATAGAAATCAGATTCAAAACAGTCTCGGATCTCAAGCTCCAGGGAACAAAGCACAAACACTCAGTCACCAACAAACAAATGTGCATTCAAACCAAATCACAAATGGTTAAACTTTCTACCAGTTGTACAGGAATTGGGGTTAGAGTCATCTGGGTGTGGTTGGGGTGAGAGTCTCCTAAATTTGACTAGATTATTCAATTGGCAAGGGGAACCTCAAAGAATGATTCATCGAACGTATGAGGGATTATTTCTTCGAGTAACACCTCGAGGAACCAACAGCGAACTGGCTTTGCTATAATATAATGAAGAAGGAGTGAGAAGTCATACTGCAGTACAAGATCACCTCAGAAAGAGTGACCACAAAATGCTGCAGTTTTACATTCAGACTGAAACAGTGAAGAAAGAGTCACACATGTGGGGTGCAGTGTTGGACAATGGCCTGAGGAAGGGCTTGGCCTGAATGGACTTGGCAAAAAACATTAAAGGTCTGCACATTTGAAGAACAGTGGCAACTACTTCGGGAGATAGCCCAAACTCCTTAGTTAAAGTGTAACCCTGAGTGGAAGAGGAATTTTAAAAAGGTGAAAAGGGATCCATGTCTTAACAAGGAAGTCGATACTAACATAAAGGTGATGGCCTGGTGGCATGATCACCGACTGCTGCTTCGGATAATGTTCTGGGGGCTCACGTTCAAATGCCGCCATTGCAGATAGTGGGATTTAAATTCAATATGAACCTAGAAATAAGAGTCTATTGATAACAGTGAATCTATTGCTTATTGTTTGAAACATCCATATGTTTCACGAATGTCCTATAGGACTGGAAACCGCCATTCTTACCTGATCTGATCGGCATGTGACTTCAAACCCACACAAATTTGCTTGATGCTTAACTGCCCTCTGGGCAATTAGGGAAGGACAATGAGTGCTGTCTAAGGCCATCATCCTATGAATCGAATAAAGAAAAACGCTTTAATTGTTCGCAAACTTTTGTTAAAAACAAAATCAAAATGGCTACGAAAGAAAATGCGTCATAAACATAAGAATTGATAAAGAATACTTCTCCGAGTAGGCAAAAAGTCAAAGAATGCTGAACACAAATGTTGGCCTTTTAGAGAATGAAAACGGCGGGGTAGTAATGGGAAACTTAGAAGTGGCAGAGGTAAAGCCAACACTACTTGCTTTCACAGTGGAAGATAATCTCTTCCCAAAATTTACAACAACTGCAAAGGATCTTGCTGGAAATACGATGCTGAGGGAAAAAGGTATTAAATACATTGATGGGATTAGAGGGAGGTCAGGCTCTCGGCCTGCAGTCTATTATATTAAAAGAGGGAACAAGAGAGGTACCTACTGTGTTAGTTACGAGATTCAAAAAATACTTTGATTCTGGAACTGGGCCGAACTATTGGAAAATTAATAATGTGACGCTCTTATTCAAAACAAGAGATAGGAAAAAATGACAAACTTTAGACCAGTGAGTTTTAACTCTGTAGTGGGGAAGTTTCTTCAGTCACCCATAACGTAGGAAATAACCGAACATTTAGAAAAAACAAAGATCAGTTCACCACTGTCAGCACGGTTTCATGATGGGCAGGTTGTGCTTGACATACCTGCTGGAGTTCTTTGAGAACACAACAAACAATGTGGATAATTGGGATACAGCAACTGCTGTCCATCTAAACCTCAGAAGGCATTTGACAAGGTGCTGCATAAAGGACTGATCGAGCAGGTTAGATCCCAGGGGTTAAGGGTAGAATATTGAATTGGATAAAAGATTGGCTTACTGACAGAACGCAGAGCATCGGGATAACTGGTCTTTCTCTGCCGAACTAAAACTTGTGAGGTGCTGCAGGTTTCAGTTCTCAGACCTCAACTTTTACAAACAATCCAAATGACTTGGTAGGAGAGACAGAGTGGAGCAACTAAATCCACAAATGGTACTAAACTAGATGGCAAACAGGCTGTAATACTGAAATAAAGAATTTACAGATGAATATTAAAAATTGGGGCAGATTGTTATGTCTGGCAGATGGTGTTTAATGTGGTTAAGTGCAAAGTTGAATTTCCTTCCGTTACTCCTAATTTCTATATTCTTGTGTTGCTCCATCTGCAGTTCTTTGAATTTTATTCATGGTTGGTGGCTGGGGTGAATGACTCTTGGGTTTTGGTCAAGGGAGGTGTAGGTTGCTCTGTGTGTCAGGAACAAGACATTGATGTGGAGAAAAGACCACAGTCAGGCTTTGTTGATTCCCACAGCAGGCCTGGCACCCAGTTGGCCTATCACTGCTCTTTACTCCTGATGTTTAATTGTCTGGAGTAAACCACATCAAAATGTTGGAGTCCATAATCAGCATGCCCATTTCATAATAAAGACACAAATTACCATTCCGATCAGAAGTAAATACTTGGCAATTCTTTTGAGATGTCAATGACTATTTGCTGCAACTTCAGTCTGGGATGTGAGGGAAAAACACTTTAGCATTGTTGCAACTTTATATTTACATATTGAGTAAAGGTATTAAATTATCAACACTGTTGTAAAGTGTCATACTGTATAAATTACGAAAAATATTTTGAACTATTATAAATAAATACAAACATTGAAAAGATTAGAAAAGGAAGATGTGAAGATGATATAAGTCTTTAATGAGGTCAGGGGAACGGGCAAATATTGGTCTTTGGATCATAGTTGAGAAACTGAGTCTGTGTTTGAGCACGTTGGAGAGTTGAATGGAAAAATTGTATTATTTCAATCAACAGATTGCGAAACGGAGGCACGAGGAATGGGGAATCTGGATCACAAAACAAACCTCTGCTTCAATATCACATTTTTCAGAAGACAATATAAATCTTGAAATATTTTAAAAGCAAATACATTTAGAAATAGGAAAGATTTTCTACAGTTTACAGATTAATGGTGAGACCACTTTCATTTTATAAGTGTGTCTCCTTTTTATTGAGACTACGAGTAAGGGGAAAGGCTGCTCTCTGACCAGCCTGTGCATACCCCTCATGCTGTTAAACACCGCCACCAGGAGCACCTCTCAACCTTCTTTGCTTAAAAGTAAAATCAAATAAATCAAGCCTCTCTTCAGTTTGAGTACTCTCTTGTCTTAATACTTCAGAAATGTATCACATGATACATTTTTTTTTATCAGCGATTGATCTGTCCACCTGAACAGTTGGTTTATACCCTTCTGTAACCTCACACCTTCCTCCTCGCTGTGAAGCACCAGCTTATCATTGTGTCATCCACAACGTTATTTATCATTCCCCACAAGCTCCATCCCTCCCATTCTCATCATCATCATTTATGAAGTTCACTACTTAGCCTTGATTTTCTTCCCGTTCTCTTGTTATTCCTATTTTTGTGAATTTACAGCGTAATGCAGTTGAGGTTTTTATGAGGGAGCCACGAATTTTATTTTGGACATGAAGCTGAATTCGCCTTTTATATTGTGCCCTTCTCTGTGATTTATTCATAAGGCTTGTACGTAATTAATATTGGATTAGGTTTCGGTTGCTTTCCTTGCAACATTTGGGTTTTAGGTGGACCGGGGTAATGTTCTTTGTATCATTCCTGCAATAGTCACAGCTGAAGGAACTTTCTGTCTGTACGATGAACACAGATTCACAATTTTGTTTGAAAGAATTCGAGTGATGAGGATAAAGATTCAATTAAATTCTACATTTAGAATCGTGGCAGGAGATTAAATCGTATCGTAAAGTCACTTTGAATTGGGAACAAATTATTAGAACATGCATTGACTTTTCTTCATGTTGTAAAAACAGTTTCACATAATTTTCTTTGAGCAGCATGGATCTTACAGCTGCTCCTGGGATTGCAGGCAGTTAAATATTTAAGGTAGTCCTTTTTGCAGCTGATATAGTAATTATATTTCATTAATTTTACATCATTTGTTCTATTTTGTTTCATTTACATACAAAAACAATCAAAGAAATTTAAAAAAAAACTCAATTTTCTTTCAAACGAACGTTTGTTTTAAAAGAGCTTTTTAAGGTGCTTTACAAAAAAAGGGAAACTTCTATTTGTGTTTTAAAAGGTTTCTTTTATTACACTTCACGTGTGTTTTTGCTTTGAAAAATTAATCAACTCTGTTTAAATAACGGAGTTGTACCTTCCTTCCGGAGAGTCCGACACGTTTTCAGCTCCGGAGTAGACTACTTTTTTCTCGGGATTAATTGAAGAGGAATATTTTTATTGATTCAATTAGCTAAATGGTTGATTCTAGTTAAGTTTTATATGTTTGATATGTTATTGTATATATTTTCCCATTTTTTTAAACGTTATTGTCTGTAGGTAATGAAAGTTAATATATATATATATATATATATATATATGTTGTCGAAAACAATCCTGCCTTTATGCATAATGTTATTAAGGCCATATATAAGGTACAGAGAGTGATGGCTAGAAGATTTAGAAAACAATGTTATCCAGAAAATCAGTTAGATAGCTGGGTGTCTGTCAGGAAAGATAAGAAGG
The DNA here is from genome assembly GCF_047496795.1 of Chiloscyllium punctatum. NCBI lineage: Eukaryota > Metazoa > Chordata > Chondrichthyes > Orectolobiformes > Hemiscylliidae > Chiloscyllium > Chiloscyllium punctatum. The sequence continues at coordinate 27,838,770 of NC_092766.1, read as the reverse complement.
CAGTCCAAATGTCTCCGGTGGCTATTCCTCTATCAAAATGCTTCCCTGCTTTTAAAACAGCTGAAGGGGATTGTCTCTCTGAGGAAAACGGAAGAGCAATCAATTATTGGACAATTGGAATGATTCTTTTGTTCAGCAGCGTTTGAGAAGAGTTAGTAGAATTATTGTTTCAGTGGACTTTTCAAACAGGGGCATAAACAGGAGATTCTGGGACAGTGACCATTAATTTAGGATGGTTTGTTGCTTTCCCTGTGCGAGGATTAAGAACGTTTGGAAACATTTCAAGCACGTTGTTAAAGGGGAGATTGAATAGCCAAACATTATTGGAGATAATGGCAGGAATGACATTTTTTAGAGAAAGATTAAAATAGTAGAGTGAACTTAAGAGGTGAGGTAGAGTATCAAAAATATAATCGTTAAAGCAATACTTTCTTGTTTACTCCCAATGCCAAACTCAACTGGGAAGCAACAAAGGGTTAAAGGAGAAAAATCAACAGCTGAAGAGCTATTCTGCTATTGAGGGATTTAGATTTTTGGGAAATTTGAATCTATTTGAATCTGTTCAGAAAAGATTGGTCTAATCTAAACTGGAAAGCAACAAATATCTTAGCAGGGAGATTTATGCATTCTATGTAGGGAAATTTTATATTGATAGAGACGGCAAGGGGATATTCCAAGTAGCAGTACAAATGGCAGGATGGTTAGAGAAGTTTACGAATGTGAGGAGAGCACGTCAATTAGAAAAGAAAAACGAGAGAGTCAAGAGTGTATCGTAATTCTGAAGCATGAAATTGCATTTATTTCAATGTAAGGGGTCTTACAGGGAAGGCTGATGAACTCAAGGCATGTTTAAGAACATGGGATTGGGACATCATAAGTATTACAGAAAATTAGTTGAGAGATGTTCAAGTCGAGAGTGTAGTTCTGGGAAAGCACAGCAGGTCAGGCAACATGTGTGGAGCACGAATGTCAACATTTTGGGCAAAATCCCCTCATTAGAAATGGGCTGATGAAAGTCTTTTGCTTGAAACATCGATTTTCCTGCTCCTTGGATGCTTCCTGACCTGCTATGCTTTTCCACCATCACATTCTCCACTCTAATGTCTAGCATCTGCAGTCCTCACTTTCGCCTGAAAGATGTTCATGACTGGCAATTCAATGTTCCAGGTGTGAAGGGTCATAGAAATGATGGAAACAGACATGTGGGGGGCAGGCAAGGGGATGTCTGCCATTTTTGATTAAGGAACAAATTATTGCTGTAACTGGGGAAGGTATTTCTGAAAAGAAACCACAGTTAGAATATGCATGTAGTATTAAAAATCATAAAATAAAGTTCACTTTGAACAGATTGCACTAAATGCGCATTTGTGACAAATCGTCCAGTGAAAATACATTCGTCGAAATGAAAAATAAGAAAGGAAAGAGCACGTTGATGGTATTGTACCATATGCTCTCCAACAGTAGGAAAGAAATTGAGAAACAAACGTGTAGGGAGATCTCGAACATATTTAAGTGTAATAAGGTTGTAATAATGGGGGGGTTTAATTTTCTAAAAATTGATTGGGGCTACCACAGTGTTAACGAGTTGGATGGTGAAGAATTTGTCAAATGTGTTCATGAAAATTTTCTACATCAATATGCGGTTGATTCTAACAGAGAAAGAGCTAAACTAGGCCTTCTTTTGTGCAATAGGCAGGGCAAGTGACTGAAGTAAACGTGAGGGAACATTTTGGGTTTTGCAATCATAACTCTATTAGTTTCATAATGGTTCTGGAAAATAATAAACCTTTCATTAATGTTCGCTTTAATTGGAGTACCATACATTTTAATGGCATTGAACAAGTTTAATTGGAGTAGACTGTTAGCAGGTAAAACGATGTCTGACAAGTGGGATCATTCAAAAGTGTGACGTCGGGAATTGAGAGTCATTATGTCCCTGTTAGAGTGAAGGGTAATGCTGGTAAAATTAAGGAACAATGGACAACTACAGTTATTGAGATTTTATTCAAGAATCAAAGAAAACCTTACTTTAGACATAGACAACTTTATTCAATTTTATCTCTTCGTCAATATAACGGGTGTGAGGCATTATCTGCTATTTGTCAATTTCTTCACCCATTTGCTCAAGATCCTTTTGTATTCTTAGAAAACCTTCTTCACTGTCCACGATGCCACCAGTTTTTGTGTCATCCACAAACTGACGAATCATGCCTTCGATATTCTCACGCATAATAATTTACATAAATGACAGACAATGAAAACCCAGAACCAACCTTTGTGGAACACTGCTGGGCATAAGCCTTCAGTCGGAAAAGCAACCACTCACCATTACTCTCTGTCTCCTGTCATTGCACCAATTGAAAATGCTGGAGAGAAACCCCACAGTTCCGGCAGTATCGGAGCAGAGAAAAATGGAATTAACTCTTTTTGAGTCCAACATAACTTGTTCAGAACAGTTGCATATAAGACTCGATATGATAACTCTGTTTCTCTGCCCAGATTCTGCATCATCTGTTGCGTTCCTCCTTCATATTGCATCTGTATTTCAGATTTCCACTGTCTTTAATATTTTGCTTTTTCTTGATTGCTCTGGATGTTGAACCCGATTATATTTGGACAATATGCTCCATTCCTGTTCCGATCACTTGTGCCAATGACACATATATTGCACTGGAGTCTGTTTCTTCTTTAAGTTCTGAAAATAAATGCGTGGATCTCATCACAGTGATTTTGATTGAAAAGGCATTTTAGAGACAGCTACACTTGATGAAAAGTTGGAATAGCTTCTTAATTATGATATTGCCTGTCTGTTTTATGACTAAACTTTTCTCCTCAGTTTCTGAACATTTTCAATATATTTCTCTGAATAAGTACAATAAAGGTGATTGTCCTGCAGCCCATCATCTCTGTACCAGCTCGGTATGAGCTGTATTCTCACTCTTACTCTGCTGTAACTCACTATAACGAAATACATTTTGTTATCTATGTCTGTTTTTATTTCTGAATATCCCGTCCAAATATAAACAATCTTAACAACCTGTATAACCTGTGACTAAACAGTCGATATATAAAATATAACTATGTACTTCACATTTAAAATTGCCCTATTTCATTCACATTGTTGTTCAACATTCCATATACCAGGGGTTATATTAGTTATCTTGCTCTGCATTGCATTTCATTCCATTTGTCAGAAACAGTGATGGTTGAATACTGGTGACTGGGAGATATTGCTGCACTCCCCTCTGGTCTCCTCAGCCACTGGCCGCAGCCCGTTCCGTCTCATAGCCAATATCATATTCATTCCATCCCTTACTCATTAATTCATGACTTTTAATAAACAAGGTTATTGTACATTGTTATGGACCAAGCCCGACCCGTCACAACATTCTTAAGCACATAGCCCAGTCTGCAATGTTGCCAGTTTTTGAAGGTAAGTGTAAAGTGGATATTCCCAGACTGAATTAGTTGATCTGACAGTCGACTTTTAAACAAACAGAATGCATTTGCAAAAATAAGGAATGAAACACAACCGAATCGAAAATAACGCACCTGAATAATTCATCCTATTCAAAACTGACAGGATATCGCCAACTAATGATGCTGATCCAAATTACCTGCAACAATCCTAATAAACAAACCCTTGGGCACAAAGCGTAAAAATTACACAAAAAAGGCTTAAAGGTTACAAAGTCAGAGGGCTGAAGGAGGGGGAGAGCGTCCAGTTTCAACACTGAACCTGATTCAACTAACCCTCGAACTGAACTGACCTGTGCAGCTGGAGAGCTGGCCACATCCCCGTGATTGCACGAGTTTTTTAAAAATCTTGAAAGCCCTCTTTTCGAGGCATTATCGGTTAGGTTAAAAACAAAGGACCCCAATGGAGCATTCAATATTGTGACATGTTGGAACCTTAGGACGTTTAGAACCTATCTGAAAAACAAAATCAAGGACTACATAACCTCATAAAGAGACCCCCTGTGTGACAACTCCCCCAATATAAAACCGAATCTTCAATATCCAAAGATGGCTTCAGTTTTCAAAACCACCAAAAATAGTGGTTCGTACTCTAAAATGCGCATATACATTTGTTACAATACACATGCGAACAGGCACAACTCCATCCAGATTCAGTATGTGGTACTTCCATCATAAATGAGATGTGAAGTTTGAACCTTGATATCATTGTATCTCCATTGGTAGTCCGTATCAATTTTTTTAAAAAAAGACTAATTCCTTTGCAAATCGTTTAGCTATGATACAGCACAGTGGGATGGCCTGTGGAAGTCTAGTTGATGGATCCATTATTGTTAACAAATACCGGTGTCCACTTTTTGTTTGTGGTCGGGGACCTAGCCAATCAATTAAGACTCCGGTAAAAGGTTACTCAAATGCCGGAATATTTAAGAAAGACGCAGGTTTTATTATGGCTTGTGTTTTTCCAATTACCTGACGTATAACACATCTGGCAATATTCAACTACATCCATTTACAGTGCAGGCCAGTAAGATGTCTCTGTATTCATTCTGTTTTTTCCTCACTCCGAACTGACTTCTAGGTGGTAGCTCAAGCACCATTCGCATCACCTGCTTTCTGTACCCCATTGGCAATATGATTTGATGAATCTCTTCCCATTTATCATCTCCTTGAATATATGTTAGTCTCCATTTCCTCATTTGGACATCATTTTAAGGAAATAACACTCAGGGATATATTCAAAATTCCTAACGTATATACTTTTTATACAACTGCTTTAAACTTTTATCTTTCTGCTGTAACTCAATTAGTTTAGCTGAGCAACAAATATTTCCATGATCACCTATTTGCTCCTGTTTTGTCTCAACTTTCTAATGGAAAAAAGTATCTGATCATGCCACTTAAGCTTCCTTATCTTTATATTTTTGGTATTTTCTGTTTCAACGTGGCATTGGGACTTTGTTACCCATAATCAGGAAAGTTTCCAGGATAAGACTCCTACATTGATTCAGTTGCCTGCGTCTCCACAGGCTTTTCAACCAGAGTAGCAGTACTCCTACCACTGAATCAGCTTTATTTTCCGTAAGGACAAATTTTATTCCTGGAGCTGAGAGTTTGTCCAATATCCCCACCACAATTTCCCCACACTTTTCTGGACACTCTATGTTCACTTTACATACTTTTGCACCTTTTGTCTCATGGTGAATTCCCTTTAGCAGTACATTTTCTGGAAATAGTCCTTCAGTAGTACATACCTCCTTATCTTATCATAGAGGATCCTGTGTCTCGTAATATTGCATCCTCTTTTCCTGCCCTATGTGAATACAATTTTCCTTTGCAGGTATATTTTCTAAGCAGGTCTGGCACTTCCTACCTTAACAAACCTCCAATCAGCTTGTACACTATGATGCAGCTTTCTAGCTTCCACTATGCTTTCTGTTTCCGCTCTAACAAAACTCCCAGACTTATCCCTTTTTCCTTCGTCTATGCATTTTTTTTCTGAACCCACCAAAACAGTGATTTCATGTGACATAATTTACTACAATGAATGCACCAGAGCTTGTTATCTTCTTTGCCTCCTTCAAATATTGCCTTTTTACCCTGTGATAAGTTACCATGATCTACACCGAGATCTACATCTCCCTTTCTACGTGGGGATTTCTCTTTCCCCAATTTCTATCCATCATGGACTGAAATAGATTCTGGAAGCTAAAAGAAGTTTTATTAGAATAATCACTAGTCATGATCATCAGCCACTTCAGCTGTCAGTCTTGCCTTTATAACTCTATGATCTTCCAAATGAGTTTGCACTATGTGAATGCTTAAACTCATCCAAATTAATTGTATCTCGTAGGTTTGCTGTCTTTTTAAAGCTCTTATCCATCTATCAAGATTACGTTTTTTGATCCTTTCAAATTCAATATGGGTTCCACCAGGATGCTTCCTTAAATTCCTTACGTTGTCTGTTGGCTTTTGGCACATGCTCATATGCATATTTTCCTCTCCTCATCCTCCCCAGATCCCTCCTCAGATAGTGTTGTGCATACCTGACAAGCTCTACCTACAAGTTTTCTTTGGGTCAACAAAACCTACATGGCCACTGGCCACTGAAATTCTTTAGCCACTTTCCTACTCATCAAATTTAGGCAAGCTGTGAATATACTGACACACGTTTCTCACCAGGCTTTGGACTCACCATGGGTTTACCCATCTTCAGTCTGTTCCTCACTAAGCTGACCTTCAGTCTTCATCCTCATCCTTTTAAGCTGACTTTCCATTCTAAGTGTCCACCTCTCAAACTCAAATGCTCCCTCTTTGACTTTCTCTCCTGCTGAAGCTATTTATTATTTTTTTCTCTTTCCTCTGCTAAACCTATTCGTTATCTTTCATCCTCTTCTGATTTTAGTCGGAGCTCAAACTCCTTCATCTCTGCTTATAACTCAAGCTGCTTCTTTTACAATTGAAGCTTACTCATCTCCACAGATCCTGATGGAGTTTCCAGCAAATTGGAATGCTGAGCTACTGCTGCAAACATCTAAACTTTCCTCACATTAGACGGGAGCTTCAACTCCCTTTGTCTACTAATTCTCGCGGCTTGGACTCATGTGCATTTTGTAAAACTCCCAAGGTCATTTCCTCCCCCACCAAAAAAAAAACAAGCTTGGTTCCTGCAAGAGCCATTGCTATCTGAAGCTCTGTTTACTCACCAAATCCACACACGAAAAAAGAGACACTAACAACTCGCTGTTTAAATTCCCTAATCTGTTATGCACCAGACCCGACCTCTTAAAACATTTTAAGCAGGTAGCCGGACCGTAACTTTCCTATTTTTTGAAGGTTAGTGTATAGCTGATATTCCCAGAGTGAACTGGCTGGTCAGACTGCCGAGTTTTAAACAAATAGCATTTATATGCCAAATTACCAAATGAAACATAAGGAACCGAAAATAGAATACCTGAATAACGTATCGTATCCGAACCTGACAGGCTATCCCGATTTAAGGATGCAGGTCCACTATACTTGCAACAATCCCAATAAACAGAACCCCTTAGCACCATGGGTAAAACTGACATAACTGCTTATAGGTTATAAAGTCAGAAGGGCAGAAGGAGGCAGAGAGTGTCCAGTGACCCTGACTCAACAAACCCCTGAACTGATCCAACCTGTCCAGCTAGGGAGCTGGACAGGTCCTCTTGATTATACAGGCTACTTTTCAAGACTTGAACGGCTTCTGGATGAGGCACTATCTGTTAGGTATAAACAAAAGGACCCCAACGAACATTTCAAAATTCTGACATATTGGAATCTTGGGTCGTTTAGACCCTATTTCAAAAAATCAACGACAACATAACCCTGTAAAAGGACTGGCTTTGTGAGAACATGGCACATTTGGCTTTGGACTGAATTCCAAAAATGTAAGTCGTACCGCTTTGAAGCCAATATAATGTATTAAGGTGTTTGTTAGTTTACATAAAACAGTGTTCAATTATGTTGTGTTTTGAAGATTCAGCATTGTCACGAGTGGAATCTCCAGACAGACCCACACTTCCTGTGTATGGTCACGACAAATATATCCACTGAGAATCTGTTGCTTGTCACCTGTTCTCGTCGAGGAGAGACCAGCATGGAAACCACATCTCGATTGTGATTTTATTTTGTGTGGATGGTCCTGGTGTAGAGTTCAGGTAGTTACAGTATTATAAATGAACAACACAGCAGAATCATTTGGCCTGCGATAAGAAAACGTCCATAATTCCCCCTCACAACTAACTTCACGAGAGCAATTGGTGATGGGAGATGTGACAATTAGCCAGCGATGTCAACATTCAATTTAATCCAGTTGTTATTTTGAACTGAATGCCGCACTCTGAAATGAGTTAGCTGGATCTGTTTGTTCAGTGACTGATTGATGTCAGTCTCCATGGATCCTAATTATGTCACAGGATGGTTTTCCTCTTCTATTTGTACGGGGCTTCTTCCAATGCTTTATCCCATTATTGCTACAGATGCATCATCTGCGACACTGACAAGGATTAGCAGTTGCAGAAACAGAGAGAGGAGAGATCAGAATCTGAGAACCATAGACTGGAATGTCGCAACAATGGTTCAGAATATAAGCAGAAGAGACTGGACTGCTGCAACAATGGACAGGAGTTTATCTTGGGGTCTTTTGTATCTTTCTTGGTTTTGGCACATATTACCAGATCGGATATATGGTGTACTGCTGATTATTCAGGCTGGTTACGATCCCATGCTCGCTATTGTTGGTGTTCCTGGTAAGTCTCCCCATCTCTATCGATTTATTAATCCAATAAGCCTTGGTGAACTTCAGTGCTATTTCTGTTACCTATATTTAGTAAAGACTGAAACTATTGTCTTCAGTTTCAATTCATTCTCCACAAATTTCAGAACCGCCCACATCCCCGCCCTCACAAACATCTGAGAACAAGAATGTTCACAATCCCGATGTACCCATTTGCCCCGAATTGATTTATGTCTTGGTATTCTCTCCATCACCAAAGCTACCCACTATCAGCTCCATGATATCCCCAGACCCCATTTTGACGTCAGTGTGGGTGCTAAATAAACCATTATCTATACGTTGGTAGAAGTCAGACTTTATGTTTCCTGTTCTTTTCTAATCACTCTTTCGTTACAAATGTTTCCATCAAAATCATTCTTGTCTGTAAAGTAAATTCATGACAGGGACACTCTGTCAGAGTAGTAATGTCGCTGGCCACGTAATTCAGTGGCCCAGGTGCCTACATTATGGCCATTGTTTCAAATCCTATCCCAGATGATGACAGAACTTTAATTAAAATTACAGGAAGTGGAAAAAAAGGGAATTTTACCAATATAATCCCTCCAGCACTTTGTCAATAAGTTTATTTATTTCACTGTTATCCTTTGGTGAAGACATCTCGCATTATTGCATAATCTGCATTAAGACTAACGTCAGACGCAATACCTTAAGGAATGGCCGCACAGTAAAAGACATTTAGTGAGTTGCTAGTGATGCAGACATCCCATGGAATAACAACATGAAAGTTAGAGGGAAAAATACAAAGAATGATACTAGAGATCAGAAACAAAAGGAATGAGTAAGTGCCAGAGAAACTGAACAGATTTGGCAGCCTCAGGTCGAGAGAAAAAAGAAGTGACATTTCACGTCCAATCACGATACATTAGAACTGAATGCAGTTGGGAAATAGTGTGTTTGATGTTGATGACACGGATGGCTGTTGTGAAAGGGAGAAAAAGTGAGTTGAATATATAGAGAAAGAGAGAAGTAGAGAGAAAGAAGCAAACAGAGGGATGGTTGAAGATCAGCTGGAATGGAAATAAAAATTCAGATTTATCTTATTCATTTTCTCCTGTTCTCATATTACTGAAATTCATGGCCATGGAAGGTGTACATCAAAGTCCCGGTTTGAAGTGAGTTATGTCCCTTTGTCTCTCTTCCTTGAGTGTTATCATCTTCTTTTATTCAGTAATGGGATGCTGGGCCAGTATTTAATTCCCTTTCCTCTTTGTCCCTGAGAAGGTGTTGGTGAGCCGCCTTCCTGACCCACTGCAGTCTGTAGGCTGTAAATAGTCAGTGCTGAGGTCCACCCGGCTTCATTTATTTGAGAATTTGTAGTGATTGATATAACTGAGCAGCTGGCTTGGACATTTCAAACTACAACTGTGTGTTAACCACAGTGCTGTGGGTCTGGAGTCACATGTACGTCCGACCGGGTGAAGATGGTAGATTTCCTTCTCTAAAGTGCACTAGTGTGCCAGATAGGACAAACACAATGGTTTCATTGTTTCATTTGATTTTCAATTCCAGATATTTTATTGAATACAAATTCCAACATTTGCCGTGGTGTGATTCGAATCCGGGGTCTGGGTCATCACCTGGGTCCCTGGGCTAATATTCCAGGGATACTACATCACCTCCTCAGCATCTCCAATCATCTACAATGGCAATAGTGGTGTTGCTGTTGTCGTGGCTGTGCTTCAAGTATAGCATTTTGCAAAGCAACAAAATGATTTGGCTAAACATACCATCCTTCTCATTTTGTATTTATGAGAAGGCCAGATGATGGGAAGTGCTCTTGGTAAAAAGGAAGTGGATGTCCTTGGTCATGAGCCACTGATAGAATTCATACGGAGCAGTAGGCAATCAGCCCAGTAATGTACAGTGTCCTTCATTGCAAAATGATGGAAGTATAAGTGTGAAGACACCTTACTGAAGTTGTAGAGTGATATTGAGACAGTACTTGGGGAGTTGTGAATGGACTTTCTCTCCTTTATGAGGAATGATCTCCTTGCCAAAATGAGACAGAATAAAGGTGTTACACCAGATTAATCCCTGCGGTGAAGGTACCATGAGGAGAGTGTGAAGGAAATGAGTGGTTAATCTGTAATGCGACAAAAGAATAAAAAGTGATTGCAAGAAAACTTGAGTGTTATGGACCAACATTCATTATTTTCAAAACTAAACATTGATATCGTGAAATATTACATGTTTCCCGCAATATATGTTTTCACATTTTGACAAATATATGATAGGGAAGGTTAACAAAGATATGGGCCAAGTGCAGGAAAATGGAGTTAGCATGGATGGACATTTTAGTCAGAATGGTCTAGTTTGGGCGAAAAGGCCCGTTGAACTCCATGACTCTGTGATAGTTTACATGTCTCTGTGGAGCCCCCATGTTGTTTGAGAGACAGCTCCAGGCTCTGATCAAACTGGCTCCGTCTCAATGTACAGTTGGAGTGAGACTCTGCACTGAGCATCATGTTGTTCACAAACTTGCCAGCTGCCACATTCTGACAGGGTTGGTCATTCTCAAAAGAGTCTGACCTCCATGCAGAAGACTAGCCTGTCTTCTCGGACATGGAAGATGCCTCTTTGAAACGTGTTACAAACCATCCGCTGTGCCTTCTTACCATCAGCAAACCACGTTAATATAACACGCGTGAAACATTAGCAATGTAGCCAGGAGGCACAACATGGAGCAGTCTGTCTGTGCAATCTCTGCTTCATTAGTTTGTAGTGTTGCAGCATCAATGGCATCCTCCTATTTCAGTATAACAGTTTGGAGAGGCTGGATGGCCTTTTCTGTCCGTGTGTCAATGTCTCGGGTGCCTGAATGTCCTCTCCCTCGTTCCAGGGAAGAGGTTCATTATTGGGTGACCGGTGGTAGCTGCTTACCTGCGTGTTGTACTGACTAGATTCCTTATCTTCCTCTGTAATAATAGACAAACAGGAGGCTGGAAGAAACAGCAAGTCAGGCAGCATCAGGAGGAGGAGAAGTCAACATTTCAGGTATACCCGTTCTTCAGGATTGCGAGTGGGGGTAGGGGGAACTGCAGATAAAGAGGGAAGGGAGTGGTTGGGGTGGAGAGAGAGCAGCAGGATGGTGAGGTAGGGGATAGGTGGAAACAAGTGGGTGCAACCTGGTTGGTCGATGGGAGGAATGAATCCAGTTGGGTGCTAGAAGGCGGGGTCATTTGGTGGAATGGAAGGGAGGAGGCGGGTCTGGAAAGGGAGTACGGACATTGCTGGGAAGGTTATTTCAAATTGGAGAACTCAATGTTGAGTTCTCCAGGCAATTGGCTAACCAGGCAGAAGGTAAAATGTTTTTCGTCCAATTTGCGGTCTGACTCACTGTGGCAACAGAGGAGGCCAAGGCTGGTCATGTTGGAATGGAATTGGGAAGGTGTATTGAAATGGGTGGTGACTTGGTATCCAGGTCGGCCTCTGTGGGCCCGGCCGTGATGTTCAGTGAAATGAGCCCTTCGTTTACGTTTCTGTCCCCGATGTAGAGAAGACCACATCAGGTGCACCTGACGCAGTAAACTAGGTTGATGGAGAGGCAGGTGACCTCGGTTTTACGTCAAAGGACTGTTTGGGGCCTTGGATGAGCTGAGGGAGGTGGTGTGCCAGCAGGTGATGCATTTTTTTTCATCTGCAGAGTCAGTTGCCAGTGGGAATTGGCCAGTTTGGTGGGGAGTGTGGCACAAACCACAATTAGCGAAGAGATTGGTCCTTGTGGAAGATGTGCCAGGGGATGGGATCCAGCCGAGCCGATTGGATCTGGTGCTCTTGATATGGTCTTCTCTATATTAGGGAGCCCAAATGTAAATTAAGGGAAATGCTTTGCTCAGCATCTCTGCTGGGCCTGTAAAGGATGACCTGACCTCCCAATCACCTCCTATTTTTATTCCCCCTCCCACTCCATTTCCGACATGGCCATCCTTGACCACCTCCATTGCCAAAACGAAACAAAGCACAAATTGGAGGAACAACACTTCATATTCTACCAGTGTAGCCTACAGCCCGGCGAACTCAACATTGAATTCTCCAATTTCTAGTAACCTCCCTTCCAATCCCCCTCCCCCTTCCATTCCTCTGATCAACCCATCTTCCAGCTGTCAACTGGATTCATTCCTCCCATTGACCAACCCGGTGGCACCCTCTATCTGTGTTCTGCACCTCACCACGCTGCGTCCTCCTACTCCTGCACCTCGACTCTTTATCTGTGCACACCTTTACCCCCACCCACAGTCATGAAGAAAGCTTATCCCCAAAAAGTGGACTTCTTCTCTTGATGCTGCCTTGCCTGTTGTGTTCTTCCAGCCTCCTCCATTCCAACATTTGTCGTTTTATTTTAAAACCTCTTCTTGTGTAATAGGTAAGAGATAGTGAATGGGCTGTGTCTCTTATCCAATAGCTTCAATGGACTGAATGGCGTTCTCACATTTCTGTGAAACTAGCTTGAGATGCTGAATGGGCTCCTCTTTTTTAGTCCTGTAGAAATGTTCAGGGTCCAGTAGTACTGTTACATGAATGTTACCTAGACGTTAACAGCATGAGCTTGAATGTTGTCCAGGTTTTGATGCTTTATGCGATATTTTCTGAGCATCCTCACTTCTGATCGAATGACGGAGGGTAGGATGTTGCTGAAGCAGCTGAAGATGTTTGTGCCGAGGAGGCTACCCTGAGGATCGCCCACAGAGATATCCAGAGACTGAGAGGATTGATCTCCACCAGCCACGTAGTGTTCTGAATGGCCCAACCACATGGGAGTTTACAACTGATTCCCATTAGGTTCAATATTATTCAGTCACGTTGACACCTTCCTCAGTCACGCCCTGCCGTGATGTCGGGCCAGTCACTCTGATACTGTGTTCATATCTTTTGCTCATGTCAAAGGCCAAGGTAAATGTGTGGGGACTGTTTCATTCTCTCAGATGATAGTGACTGTTCGGGCCTCTCTACCCCAGACAGCTACATCTCTGAAATGTTTGGGGGAGCAGGGTGGTGTTAATGGATCTTGACATATCAGGGAGTTGAGGGCTACAAAGAATTGGGCATGGAAGAAAAATTAAGGCCGGGAGAGATCAGCCCTGACCTTAATGACTGGAAGGGGAGGCTTGACAGGCTATATAGCCTGGTGTTATTCCAGTGTACCCCATAGTCCAGACACTTTGTTGCCTCTTTCATTTCCTGTGTTACTGACTTAAAGTAGCTGAACAGCCTGATCCTGTTGCTCCATGATCTAAACTGGGTCTAGTTGTATTGACTCGAGGGATGATTGGCCTCCTCCTGTAACTGTATGTCATGGTCCAGGGGCTGAAAAGCCTTATCCTGTTCTGGTGTAACTGAAATCCATATAGACCAGATCTACCACCCTTGGAGAAAGTGAGCACTGCAGATGCTAGAGATCAGAGTTGCAAAGTGTTACAATGGAAATGCGCAGCTGGTCAGGCAGCAGCCAAAAAGCAGGAGTATCGACACCTTGGACATTCCTGATGATAGGCTTATGCTCAAAATGTCGATTTTCCTGTTCCGCGAATGCTGCCTGACCAGCTGTGCTTTTCCAGCACCACACGTTTGGATGTCTACCACCCCCCACCCCAGTCAACCTTCCTGGTCATGACATCAAAGAACTTTAACAAATTTGTCAGGCATGAACTTCCACTCAAAAAGCCATGCTTACTATTCGTAATCAAACCCTGTTTTTCGAACACATGTACATCTTATCCCTCAGAATCTTCTCAAATAATTTACTGAAAACAGATGTTAAGCTTACTGGTCTGTAATTCCCAGGTGTTATTTTTCAGTAGTTGTAGAATAAGGGCACAACGTTTGTTATCCTTTATTCTTCGGGGATATCACCTGTGGTAACTGATTATCAAAATTATCAGCCAGGGCCCCCGTAAATTCTTCTCTAGCCTTTTGCAGTGTTCATGGATATATCTGGTAAGGACCAGGAGATTTCTCCAACTTCAAAGATTCTTGTACATCCATTACCTCCTCTACTGTGATATGAACTGTCCCTAAGATATCACCACGAATTTCCCCAAATTCCCATATATTCATGTCTTTCTCCACTGTAAATATAGAGGAGAAATATTTGTTGAGGACATCGCCAATTCTTATGAAACTACACATGCATGTCCACTTTGGGCTTTGAGGGATCCTAATCTCTCTCTAGTTAATGATTTTTCTTTAATTTACTTAAAGTGCCTCTTTGGATTCACCCTGATCTTCTCAGTCAAGGTTATCTCATACCCCCTTTTCGCCCTCCCGATTTCCTTCTTCAGTAAACTCCTATATCCCCTGTTCACCTCCAGGCCTCTACCTGAGTCATGCCTCCACATTTTGTTTGGTCAAAGCCTAAACATTTTTTGTTATCCAGGGTTCCTCATTCCTGTCAACTTTCCTTTCTCCCTCACAGGAACACATAGATCTTAAACTCCCACTTGCTGGAGTTCCCTTTGCTTGCAAACAGACTACTCCGATCAACACCTGAAAACTCCTGTCTGAGTCCATCAAAATTAACCTTTCCCCAATTTAGAACTTGAATCTGTGGACCATTTTTTCCCGCTCTCCATAACTATTTGCAAATTAACAGAACTATGCTCACTGGTCCCAAAGTGCACATCTGCTGTCACCTCACTCACCTATACTGACCTATTTCATAAGCGTAGGTCAGATTTTGCCCCTTCCCGATTAGGACCCTCTACATTCTGCTGGAGGAAACTTTCCTTTTTGCACTTAATTGATTCCATCCCATCAAATGTTTTAATGCTGTGGCAGTTCCAGTCTGTGTTATTAAAAAATAAAACTCATTATTACGACAACCCGAATGTTCCTGAAAGTCTCCCCCATCGCTCTAGATATTTTTGTTCCTGTTGACTGTTTGGGGGCCTATAGTACAACCCCAATAATGTCACCATCCGCTTCTTATTTCTTAGTTCCACCCGCAAAGCCTCAATGGATGATTCATCACTTAGTTTACCTCTGATCACTGCTGTGATACTCCCCTTGATTAGAAATGCAACTCCCCTCCCTCGTTCCACAATCTCTGTCCCTCCTAATGCATTTAACCCTGGTACATTCAGCTGTTCGTCCTACCCATCCCTCAGCCATGTTTCTGTATTAGCTGGACAATCCAGCGCCGATTACCGATACACACCCTGAATTCATAGGCCTTACCTGTCAGCCCTTTTCGCATTGAAATAAATGCAATTTAATCAAAAGGCATTATTTGCTCCCTATCGTGTTCCAGCTTGATCAGTCTCTTCAACGTACTATTTCTGAATACTGTATGTCCTTCCAGCCTCACACTTGCCTCCCTGCTCTTAAGGATACCACCTCCTGCCAATCACGTTTAAACACTCCCTTGTAGCACGAGCAAAACTGGCTGCGAAGATATTGGTCCCCCGTCCAGTGCATGTGCCACCACTCCCTCTTGAACAGGTCAACTCTGTCACAGAAAAGCTCCCAATGATCTAAAAATATGAATCTCTCCCCCGCACCAATTCTTTAGTTACATATTTATCTGCCATATCATTCCATTCTTACCTTAACTAGATCATGACACTGGAAGTTATCAGGTGATTATCACTGTCAAGGTGCTGATTTTAACTTTTCTTCGAGTTCTCAGTAATCACTCTGTAGGACCACATTCCTATGTCTACCTGTGTCATTTGTGCCAACGTGCACAATGACTTCTAACAGCTCACCACTCCCCCCCACCCCCCACCCCCTCCCGCCCACCCCCAAGAACGTTAAGCACACACTCAGAGACATCCTGGACCGACACCTGAGAGGCAACACACCATCTTGGTTTGCCGTTTGAGGCCACAGAATCTCCTATCTCTCAGACCCTGTTTACCTTTATCCTTTCCCATTGCTCCCCAGAACCAGTCGTAATGCAACTAAGCTGGCTACTGCTGCTTTCCCCTAAACGTTCATTTCCTGATAGCCATTCCCCAACACCACAAAATCAGTGTCCAAAACGGTATACTTGTTTTCTAGAGGGATGGCCATAAGGGATTCCTGCACTCTCTGCCTACACCCTTCGCCATTCCTGGTTGTCGCCCAGCTACTCTGTGCCTGGAACACGACAGAAAGCAAGGAAAGCCTGTTGGAATAAATTGCGTTTATTTAAATACAACACGACTGACAGGTAAGGCTGATGAACTCAGGGCGTGGATCTTTACATGGGACTGGGATATGACAGTCATTAAAGAAACATGGCTAAGGGAGGGACTTGGGTGTGACCACCTCACGAAAGCTCTTATCGCTGAAGTGCTCTGTATCTAGATGATCCGAAGAGCAGCGCACTCCTGCTCCCGAACATGGTCTCCCAGGAGCTGCAGCTGGTTGCACTGCCCACACGTGTAGTAATCAGGAATGGTGGAAATCTCCCTGATCTCCCACATCCTGCAGGATGAACATGCAACTGCCCTAACTGCCATCTTGACTGTTGTCAAACCAGCATTAAAAAGACTTGACCTGAGCTTACCTGTACCTTTTACTGAGCCGCTGCTCACCGAAGCCTCTAGAACCAAAGCATTGCTAACTATTGTGCTATTAACAACATGTCAACCGACCAGTCCACCTTTAATTTAGTCAGAAGGGAAGACACTACAGTGACGCATTGCTTGTACCTTAAGCACTCCTTAACACCAGTTCCCCTCCTTGGACTTGGGGTGTGTCTTGCTGAGGTCTTCCTTCTAGTAGTGGTGACTGCGCTGATGCAAATATTCACCCTGACAGCTAATCCATGTTGTCACAGTTCTCTTGACTTTTCTGTCTATTAGTACTGAATTTATGAATTCCTTGAATCGATTGATTGCTTTCCAAATTGTGTCTCATTCTGGAGGGAGAGATGCTGATGTTTCAGTGAATACAGCCTATTAGAAAAGATTTACCATTAGACAGAGAGCAATATAATGCCTATCCGCTCGCTGACTCTGTTTTTCCTTTCAATTAGGATACATTTATTCTGATAACCTTCAATTCCATTTTCCTGCATTTTCCCTGTAACCCTTGTTTAAAAATCTGTCCATCTCAGCCTTGAAGATATTTAGTGATTATTCCTCAACAACCATCACAATTTTATACAATTGTTTCCCTCCCACTGATGTGAGACTTGGTGGTCTTTAATCCCATGGATTTTTTTCCTACACCCCGTGTGGATTAGATGTTGTCATGTTCAATCATACCACCTTTGTGGCCAGAGGCAAAACAAAAAATCCCACAAAGTTTAAGATCCTGTAATCTCCTCCCTCATCTTCCGCATCAGTCTAAGATACAGTTCATCCGGATCAAGGGATTTGCCCACTTTTTAATCATACATCAACTTCCAATTCTTCCACAGCTTCTGTGTCAATTTGCTCAAGGTCACACTGTCAGGAACATTGAATACAGTAACTGGTCCTCCAAAGTGAAGACCAATATGTAGGATGTCTTTGACATATTCTCTGGCTCTATGCACAGGTTACTTCCTCAGATCCCAGTACTCCCTATTCTTTCTCTTGTTAACCTCTAACCCTTAATAAACCGATAAAATGTCTTTGGATTCTTGAAAATATTGCCCACGAACATTTTTATCACCGCTCCACCCCCACCCCCTTTTTGCTGTTCGACTTACTTTCTTGAGTTTAGCCCTACACGTTCTCTACTCTTCTGGGACCTCTATTCACCTCTGCTCACTTTTTGCGTGTTTTAACCTTCTCTTTCATTTTTAATTCCATTCTGAATATTTGTAGATATCCAAGGTTCTCCGGGGCTTGTTTTCCTATATTTCATCTTTGAAGTAACATGTTGCGGTGACACTCTCATCATTTCCACTGTGAGCATGTGATCCCCACCACCACCACCTACACGCTGTTCTGTTACAGTTCCACTGAGAAGTGACTGTACTGTGGCTAGATCCTGCCTTTTTTTGATACATTGTGCCTCCCTCATCCAAAATATTTTTATTTTTCAAAACTTTTTCTTTCGGTCTTTTCCTGAACAAGTTAAAAATGCTTGAGTCATGGTCACTGCTCCTGCAATGCTTTCCCAAACCTGCCTGCAAAACTTGACTGGCTTCGGCCCCCACGGTGAGGCCCAACTCTACCCCTCCCTTTGTTGTATCTGCTCCATTTTGATATAAAGAGCTCTCTGGAATAAATGTCAAGTCATCTTTCCACTCTTTAAAAAAATTATCACTGCCCTAATGAATAGTTGGAATTGAAATGTCTAAATATAATGATCCTGTTATTATTTTTTTTTACACACCTCAGGGAATTGGTTATATATCTGCTGCTGTATTTTATTTTATCTGGGGGTCGATAATATATCCCCAGCAGTGCATTTCTCATCGTTTTGATCCTAACCTCAACCCACAAAGCGTCATGTGAATACCCTTCCAAGATATGATCCGTCCTAACTGCAGTCATTGACTCCATAATTAATAAGGCAACACCACCTTCTCTTTTACCCCTCTCCTGTCCTGCCTAAAGATCTTGTACTACAGAATATTGAGTTGTCAGCCCTGACCTCCCTCAAACACATCTCTGTGATGGCAAAAATGTCACACACCCCCATGTCATCTCTTTCCCTTATCACATCTGTCGGTCCGATAATATTCCCAGCATTAAGGTAAAGGACATCCAGCCTGGGATATAGCATCTGGAATACTCTGTCCATCGGAGTTCTTCAGTCATTTAGTGTTTGTTATCAAGCTGCCTTTCCATGAACTAAAACTGTAACTCTGGAACTGAATGAATAATTGTTGATTTGTAATTACTTTTTTAATTAATGTGTTAATCAAATACAACGTTCCAGAACTGAACAGTCAGCTCCAAATACAATGAATTCCTGCTGATTATCTCCCTGCTCAGTGTGCAGAGGGGTCAGCCCTCAGTAATGGAGAAAGTGAGGACTGCAGATGCTCGAGATCAGAGTTGAAAAGTGTAGTGCTGGTAAAGCGCAGCGAGTCAGGCAACATCTGAGGAGCAGGAGAGTGAAATCTTTGGGCACAGTCCCTTCATCAGGAAGGCATTGGTGTGTTCATATGTTTTTCCACTCCATGATTCATCGGACATTTGGAACTGGACTTGCTCAGGAGGGCAGAACTGTATATAGTCCTGAAATGGAAAGCAATCAATCAGTTGTTTGGACAGGGAGTAGACAAAGTGAGGTGAAGTACAGACTGATTGAAGTACACATATAAGGATAGGTAAGTCCCCTGGACCAGACAGGAAGCACTCTAGCTTACCAGAGGAACTGAGGGAAGAGATTGCTGCACCTTTGGCGATGATCTTTGCATCCCCACTGTCCACTGAAGTTTTGCCTGATGATTGGAGGGTGGTAAAAATATTACCTTGTTCAGGAAAGGCAATAGGAATGATCATGCGAAATACAGGCCAGTCAGTCTTACTTCTGTATTGGGAAAAGTATTGGAGAGGATTCTGAAAGACAGAATTTATGATTACTTGGAAATGATAGTTTGATTAGAGATAGTCAGCATGGCTTTTTGAGGGGCAATCATGCCTCACATAACTCTTTGAATTCTTTCAGGATGGGATTAAATACATTGATGAAGGTAGAGCAGTAGATGTGATGTACATGGATTTTAGCAAGGTGCTTGATAAGTTGCCCTAAGATCGGCTCATTCAGAAAGTAAGGAGGCGTGGGATGCCAGGAGACAGGGAAATCTGTGTTCGTGGATACAGAATTGTCTGGCCCATAGAAGACTGAGGGTGGTAGTACATGGAAAGTATACAGCCTGGAGCTGGGTGACCAGTTGTGTTCTACAGGAATCTGTTCTGAAACTGCTGCTCTTTGTGATTTTTATGAATGACTTGAGTGATAAAGTGGAAGGGTGCTTTACTAAGTTTTACGATGTTACAAAGATCGTTGGACTTAAGGATAGAGTGGAGGGTTGTTGTAAGTTGTAATGGTACATTGACAGGTTGCAGAACCTGGCTGATAAATGATGATGGAGTTTAACCTGTATAAGTGGGGAGTGATTCGTTTTAGAAGGTCGAATTTGAATGCAGAATACAGGGTTAGAGACAGAATTCTTGGCAGTGTGGAGAATCATAGGAAACGTGTGGTCCATGTCATAGGATGCTCAAAGTTATCACCCAAGCTGATAAGGTTATTAAGACGTATGGTGTTTTCATTAGTCGGGGATTGAGTTAAAGAGCCATGAGGTTATGCTGCAGCGCCAAAAAGCTCTGGTGGGACTACACTGAGAATTTTTTGTTCTGTTCTAGTCGCCTCATTACAGCAAAGAGGTTGAGTCTTTGGAGAGGGTTCTGAAGAGATTTACCAGAATGCTGCCTGGACTGGATAGCATGTCTTACAAAGAAAAGTTGAGGGATCTTGGGCTTTTCTCCTTGGAGCAATGAAGTATGGGAGGTGACTTGATAGAGATGTACAAGGTGATGAGAGGCATGGATAGCGTGGATAGCCACAGACTTCCTCGCAGGGCGGAAATGGCTATCTCGAGAGGGCATAATTTTAAGATGATTGGAAGAAGGTTTAAGGAAGATGTTAGAGGTATGTTCTTTAAACAGAGAATGGTGGGTGCGTAGAATGCACTGCCAGCTTTGGCAGTAGAGTAAGCTGCATTCGCGATATTTAAGTGACTATTGGATAGGCACATGAATGTTAGTACAACGAAGGGTATGTCAGTTTGTCTGATCTTAGAGTGGGATAAAAGATAGGCAGGACGTCACGGGTCGAAGGTCCTGCACTGTAATGTACTGTTCTGTGATTTATGTCTCACCCAGCTTGTGGATTCTTATCAATTGTTGAATGCGTGAGGGAGTGTTGTGTGTGAGATCAGGATATTGAGGAGGGGTGTTAGCCCAAAACTTCTAGTTATGTTGTTCATTGTTACCTTCAACTGAATGCCATTACAATATATGTGGTGTCCTACACCAGGCAGGCTCCACTAAGTTCAGTTATTAACGTGATTCTTGACTTGTCATTTGCTGCTGTTTTCTTCACTCATAATCTGTTGGGCTACCCATGTATTCAGCAGATGTTTGCTATGTTTCGTGAACTGGGAAAAAATAAGATTTCAACTATGATTATTCAACTGAAATATAATCTCTGAAAACAATTATATTGATTCCATATTTATGGACCTATAATATAAACTCGTTCCAACACAGAAATAAGAATGTACATGTTATTTTATTTCGAACAAACAACATGGATCTAACTCTTCTGGCGATCAGAATTACATACACAATGTCAGGATTCAAAACAATTCATTGTCTCGCCACATTTTGAAAGTGCTTGGTATCTGAATGATTACATGTTCAGGGTGAGCAAACGGTTGAACAATCAAATAGAATTAGCGTTCTTATACATTTACATATAATCAATCAGTTTAATTTCTCACTGAAATGTACGAGCTTCAGCTATTTGCCAGCAATTTAGAAATGGCAATAATTCAACATGAACTGTGAATATTAAATTACATAAATGATTTGTGTTATCAAATTTTAGTGAACAATAATTTGAAAAAATTCAAATTTTAGAAGGAATGATACTTAATGTGAATTGTGGACAGTGAACATAAACTTTGAACATATTATCGTGTGAGTAATAAGTCAGACTTTTTCAAAGAGATGTGTGCCAAAAAAACGACAGATTTGTTTTAGTAATTGGAATACAACGTTTGAAATATTCATGTTCTGAGTAATAATTAAACTTCATAATGAAGCTGACCTTGCAATACTTGCATTTTAAATGCTCATACTGCACCAACTAATCAGGTATTTGCGAGCATTTACAATGGGAAATAATCGGATACTGACTTTTATTCACATCAGATAAATGATAGAATACAAAACTTTAAAGTACGGGAAGAGGCCATTGTCACCTTGTGTGCACCAGCTCCAGGAATGTCTAACAAGCCCCTCACATTTGCCCGCCCTATCTCTGCAGCCTGCCAAATTCCAAATTTCCAAATACACATCCAATTCTCTTCATCCACAAATCTCCCATGCAGTCCATGCCAAGTCCTAACAATCTCTCAATAAAGAAATGTTTCCTTATCTCACTCCTGGATTTTTTGCTGAAAACCTTGAAATTAGAAATCATTGATGCAGTAATGCCAACTAACAGAAACAAAGTATTCCTGTTTTACTCTGCAACTTTTTTTCGTAACTTTGAGCACCCCGCAATAAGTTCACATCTTTCTCTGTTCTGCTCCACGAAGAATCAGCCTTGCAAGAACTGTAACAAACACTACATCGGAAAAACAGGCAGAAAACTAGGAACTAGGATAGATGAACAACAACTAGCCAGAAAAAGACATGACCCACTATCACTAGTATCCTTACATACTGATGAGCAAGTACACCATTTTGACTGGGTCTGCACATCCATATAGGACAAGCCAAAAAGAGACACACACGAAAATTCCTCGAAGGATGGCAATCCAATCAGAACTCTATCAACAAACACATCGATTTTGATTCCATCTAACACTCTCTGAGAGAAAGGACCGGACAAGAAATCACCAATAATGGAAATTACTTCACAGATTCAAGGAAACCTAAACACTTAAATAGAAATTGGAAAAAAACACGAGTACTTCACCTTAGCTCACTGATAGTGTTCCCTAGTATAATGATGAACTGTATGAAAATGAACTCTACAGCTCAGTGAGCAAACTGACATCCACAAGAAACACAATTTCTCTCATCCTACCTCTAACGAAATCCTTCATTCCAGTTCTCATTTTGATTACTTATAAAGTTATTGGTATTCTACTACAAAGTAAAGTGGTGTCTTGTCTGTCTGTGTTTGTGAGAGAGACAGAACAATCCTTTTCAATTTTTGAATTATTACCCGTGCTATACAGATAAGAGGTAAAGATTAGGAAAGCAGTATAGCTTAACATGTTGTTAAAAAGCTAGCTCAGGGGTGAGGGTTTCAGATTAGTGGATCATTGGAATTTCTTCCAGGACAGGTGAGACCTGGACAAAAAAGGTAGGTTGCATCTTAACTGGAGGAGGAGCAACAACATCTTTGTGGGGAGGTTTGCTAGTGCAAGTCGAATGGATTTAAATTAATAAACCAGGAGGGTGGGAACCAAAGGTCAGAAGCTGAGTAGAAGTTCGAGGTGAATAGGACATCAGGCATGACCAGTCTAATGACCATGCTGAGGGAAGGAATCATACCATTTCACATTGTGAGATGGAAGTCGGAATATATGATCGAGTTGAGGCTCACGTTTATCAGGGATTCACAAATGAGGACGGAGAGTGTGGGGGATGTGAGGGATTGTGCTGTATGAGACCAGGAAGACCACACAAGACAAGAAAAAAAAAGTCCTCTGCACTTGATACAGAAATATAGAATACATGTATAATCTGAACAAGAATCAAGTGATAGAAAAGAAAGTAAATGAAATCTTTTCTTAATTTTGAATGGAAACCTGATCTCGATTTTCCTGAACAGTGATGGTTTTGCACCCAATCCCGCTTCCCCAAAAACAGGTTTTTCTCTGTCACTAAAACATGTCATCTGCCATTCTTCCTCCTCCGTCCTACTCTTTCCTTACATTCCTACTTCCCTTGCACTACCCCTTCTGCTGCTACATGTTCTTCCACTGATGATTTCCATTTAGACCCTCCTTCTGCCACTCCACAGTAAGTTACACCAATTTCCGAGTTACTCCCACTTCGTCCGACCATCGTGTTCCCTTTTTGCTTTCCAACTGGGATGATGGGAGCCGCTGGCTTCTGTTCTGCTATTGATCATCAGTGAATGATGAGATTGGGATGATCAATGTCCAATCGGAACAGACAATAGTGAGTGTCTGTCACTGTCTGATGCCCCGTGAACAGGATGGTTTTGTTCCCCATGGTCCAGAGTGGAGTATCTTTCTGTCTCTGTGTCACAGTGCGTAACCAAACAGCCTAACCACAGATAGGATGAACCTCTCCTCAGAATCAGAGGTCCATGCATCAGTTTTCCCTTAAACATTATGAGAACAGTGAGCACATTGTTCAAACAAGCCGTGTTCTACACTTTTGCTTTTTATTATTTTAAGGATTTTCCAATCTCATTTGAGGTGAGATCAAAGTAACCTCCCTTGTATCAAAGTAGTATTTGACTCATGTGGCATCACCGACGCTGAGTAAACTTCTGGTCAATGGGAATCGGAGGGAATTCTGTCCTGGTAATTTCATCAGTGAACAATGACACCTTCCCCAGAGCGTTTGAGAATGGCAAATAAAGTCTGCCCTTGCTAGTGACTTCCAAAACCATAGATGACATTGTCCTGTTAATAACATCAACATTTAATATGTTTTCACAGTTTGGTCTAAAATCTCAGAAAAGTAAGTCTTTGCTGGTTGAGAGTCACTCCAATGAAATCAGGACATTACAATAAGATTATGATCAGATTATTTTCAATTAGTTACTTTCTGAGGACTGAATATGTGGTGTCAGTGCCAGTGATATCAACATTTTATCTATGCAAAAGCATCACATATCATTGGCTCAAGGCTCTATCACTCCCCAATTCTATTTCTTGCTCCGGCTCATCAGATAGATGGAGCACACAAGATGCAATAACACAGAGATGTCTATGACCCCTTGGAACCTGCCTCCCGACCCGTGCCCTGTACTCTGACTACATCTCCTCCCCCAAATGCACCTCCTGTCATATCTTCACCATCCCTCCTACCCTTCCACACTCTAATGTTGAATGTTCTGTACTTAGCAATTTTGTCAGCGTTATCCCGAAGTGCCCCCACTTTAATGAATTTCGGGCACGGCATGACATTGAACTCTTCTTTCATCGTCTTCTCCTCAGTGCCCATTTCTTTGGGCAAAGATTCTGCTCCCCGTTCCACAGACTCTTCGCCAAGCTCCAATACTCTTCCTCCAACTGATCTCTCCCTCTGGCGTTTGTTTGAATTCAATCTGATCACTGAGAATGCTCGATGTGATATTGGTTGTCTTAATTTCTTTGCTCCAACCCTGACTTTGTTATTCAGCCTATGCTGGTAAGGGTGATGCTGCTGTAGTCTGGTGGACTGACCTCTACATTGCAGAGACAGAGGGCCAGCTCTCAGTTACCTCCTCATATCACCTACTGGACCATGACCCTACCATGGCACATCAGGCCATTGCATCAACTATGATAATTGACCACATTTCGTCTGGTCATTCACACCGTAATTGCCCCCACCTAACGGTCCCCAAGCTGATGGTCCTCTGATAGCAGAGCTCACTTCTATCTCCTCCTGAAAATCCACAAACAGAACTGCCCGGACAGACCCATTGCTTCAGCCTACTCCTGGCACACAGAGGGGGTGCATGGATACATACGTGGGCTCCAGTCATACCTGTTTCTTCAAGTGGTACATAGACAATTCCCTGTTCCACTTCTACTCCAGACCCATCCACAACTCTTTCTCCAATACATATTTGATACCATCGATTCTGCTTCTCTCTCTTGTCCTGAATTTGAAATAATCATCGATTTCACTTCCAATTTCCATCCCTCCCTCACTTTCACTTCGTCTTTCTCCGACTCATCCCTTCCTTTCCTCAGCAAGTCTGTTTCCATTTCTGGGGATCGATAGGCCATTAATATCCAGTATTAACCCACCGACTCCCACAGCTACCTGGAGTAAACACCCTCAAACTCTGTTTTCCTGCAAATACTCCATTCCGTTCCACCAGTTTTTCTGTCTCCACCGCATTGCTTCTGATGATGTCAATTTCCAAATTGTCCACCTTCTTCCTCAATTGAGGATTTCCCAGCACTGTTCTCGACAGGGCCCTCATCCAGGTCGCACCCACCTCTTGCACTTCTATCCTCACACTCTCTCTAACCTCCTGCAACAGCGAGAGAATTCCCCTTGTCCTGGCCGACCATCCCACCGGCGTTCACATGAAGACGATCATCAGCCGCCATTTCCCCCATCTCCAGCAAGATGCCATCACCAGATGCGTATTTCCCTGCGCTCTCTTGTCCGCCTTCTGGAGGGACCAGGACACCCTGGTTCACTCTTTATTCACTCCCATTACCCCACCCTCACCCCCACCACAGGCCCACTTCACTTGCCCCTGCCGAAGGTGTAACACATTCGGACTTCTGTCCTCCTTTCTCACTATCCAAGGGCCCAACCACATCTCACTGATGATGCAGAACTTTACCGACATTTCCCACAATCTAGTCTACTAGAAACGCTGCTCACAATGTAGTCTCCTCTACACTGGGGAAACTAACGGTAGCCTGGGTGACCGATTCACTGAACATCTAAAGTGTTTCTATACAAAGGACCCGGATCTTCCAGTTGCCTGCCAGTTTAATACCGCATCCTGTTCCCTGGCCAATATCTCTGTGTCAGGCTTGCTGTAGTTTTCCTGGAAAAATTAATGCAAACTGGAAGAACAACGCCTTGTTTACCGTGTGCGGACCCTACAGCCCTTCAGACCCAAAATCAAGTTCAATAATTTTCGGGCCTGGACTCCCCAATGTTCTCTACCTTGACCCATAATACACCAGGCCTACTTCTCACATAGCCTTCCATTACTCACCCTCTATTTTTTGAAACTAACAGTCTCTCTTAACAACTGTCCAGCCTCTTCTGCATATCAACCAACATTTCCCGCGCTACCATCAGTTCTGAGGAAGGGTCACTGGATACGAAACGTTAACTGTGATTTCTCTGCACAGATGCTGCCAGACCTACTGAGATTTTTGAAGTAACTTCTGTTTTTGTTTCAACATTTTCATGGCAAGTTCTCACAATGCAATACGTCATCAATATTTAGAGCCTTGACAAAAATAGGAACTTTGTAATTTTTCATTTAATATCCATAACAAATTACTCGAGACCCAAGTGAGATTGGGGCTTTCCTTTTATCGTTAAGATCAGACAATTTGTCACAGTTCAGAAAGAAAAAGAAATCGAAAGAGCTGGAGAAAAACTCAGCAAATCTGACAGGATCTGAGCAGAGATGCACATAGTTAACCGCTGAGTTTTCAGAGGTGTCACATCATAATCAATATGTTAACTCTGTTTCTCTCTGCAGATACTTCCTCATCATTTATTTTTCGATTCTCCTCCATTTTCAGTTTGTATCTCATGTTTCCACATCATTATATCTCATGTTTCTTGACAGGTCCATATGTTGACCTTGGTTGTATTTGGACACTGTGGTCCTTCTCTGATCCTATTACAATTGGTGTGTCTGCGACACGTGTATTACGGCCGAAATCTGTTCCTTCTTTAAGATTTAAAGAGAGAGAAAAAAATACATTTTTCTGCATATCCTGTAAATCTCAGAAATCCACTTCGTTTGAAAATACTTTTTAGAGGCAACTGAACTTCATGAAATAATAAGAATTGATTTTTGATGATGGAATACTTTGTGTCCTTCAGTTAAGAAGCTTGTCTCCCCCCTCTATAAGCTTTCAATGCATATCACAGAATTATTACAGCAAAGATTGCGGAAACTCAACCCATTATCTCTTCCAGCTTAGAATGAGCTGTATCTCTACTGTTATTCTGTATACTGGCAACTGAAAGCATTCTATTCGTGTAACATGGTAACTGCTCTGCGATTTTAAGTACAGTGTTCCTTTGATAAGCCGATATGGTGTAAAGTGAAGAAGCATTCATTTATATGCGAAAAATTTCGGCAATCTTCGTGAAAGTGAAAATCCTTTTGGATTTCTTTTGATTAGCGAAAACAGGTCCTAATGTAGGTCATTTGGAAAGGGAAGCGGGGAAAAGCGAACTTTTGAAAAGCAGGGTATACCTGTATTTACATGGTCATGTCATCAGCGAACTTGCAGCTGGCCTTGTTTGGAATTTGGCAACACAGCCGTGTGTGAACAGGGAGTACAGTAGGGGGCTGAGGTCGCATCCTTGGGGTATCCAGTGTTGAGTGTGATTGTGGTCGAGGTGCAGATACCTCTCTTCAAAGATTGTGATCTGTGGGTCTGAAACCGTGGGATCAAGTTGCAGAGGGTGGAAACGCGACTAAGGTCACGGAATTTTGAGATCAGTCTGGAGGGGATAACGATGTTGAATGTGGTGCTCCAGTCAGTGAGCAGGAGTCTGGTGTAAGTGTCCTTGTTGTCAAGATGTCCCAGGGATGAGTGCAGGGATCGGGGTATGGCATCCGTTCTGGACCTGTTACATCAGTAGGCAAATTATAAGGGATCAGGTCAGGCTGGGAGACTGGAGCTGATGTGGGCCATAACCAGCCTTTCAAATCACTCCATGTTTATTGAGGTCAGAGCCATTGGGCGGTAATCATTAAGGCACGTTACATGTGCTTTCTCACTTACGAGGATGATGGTGGTCTTCTCGAAGCAGGTTGGGTCTTCAGCTTGTAAGGGGGAGACGCTTTAGTTGTAAATGAATACCTCTACCAGTTGGTCCTCATAGGCTCTGAGTATACAGCCGGGAACATCGTCCAGGTCTGTCGCTTCCCTTGCCTTGACTCTTAGGAAGACTGATCATGTCTGCAGTGGTGACAGCGGGCACAGATACATCCGGGGCTGTCGGGGCAGGTTTTAACCTGGCAGTCACACAGTTATTCATCATAGACATTCCTTCCTCCACCTCCCTCCATCGTCATCAACACACAGTTTGTCCAGACAGAATGCCATCATTAGACTGGGATTGTGCACAATAATGATGTAAACTCACCACAAAACAGGGCAGGGTGTGCTTCTACTGAGAGTCAGTGGAGCAGGGAGTGAAGACTTTCCACTCAAGCCATTGCTTCAACATGAATGGAGTCAAGCACCTTGAGTGTTGTGCCTTGTAGATGGTGGACACTCCTTAGGGAGCCCGGAAATGTATTATATATGGACAAATTGGACAAAGGAGCTGAAGGCAGCTTTGCTAAGTTTGAAGATGATGCAGTGATGGTTTGCTGGGAAGATGATATTGAGGAAGTGGGGAGGCTGCAGAAAGACTTGGACAGTTTTGGACTGTGGGAAAACATGTGGCTGATGGAACACGATATGGAATCGTGTGAGATTATGCACTTTGATAGGCGGAATAGAGACAGACACTATGTTCTAATAGGATCCATTCAATCTGAAGCACAAAAGGATTTTGAATCACTCATCCTCCCCTGTGGTTAATGTGCAGGTTCAGTTGGCAGTTACGAAAGCAAATGCAATGTTCGCGTTCATTTCAAGAGAACAAGAAAACAAGAGAGGAGACATACTGTCGAGAATGTAATGGGCAATGGTCAGACGGCATTTGGCATATTGTGAACTGCTGAGGGATGACGGCTTGTCATATGAGCGGCAGTGTGTGCACTCGATGGAACTTAGATGAATGGCGGGGGGGGCATCTGATTGAAACTGATCGATTACTGCAAAGATTGATACAGTCAGTGTGTAGAACATATTTCCACTCGACAGAGAGACAATGCTAAAACAGCACAGTGCAGAATTGTAAGTCTCTGATCTTCTCTTGTATTTATAAATTGATTTGACTTCACGTTCTGGTCAGTGGTTACCCCTGTGATATAGACGGTGGGAGGATTCAGTGGAGGCAGTAGTCCATTAATTTTTGAATGTAAGCTACTATCTGTGAGTCTCACCTAGCGGGAGTACATTGTCTCTATTATGATTATCATTTGTAATCTGGTCATTTTGAAGGATTGAGCCTGTTACACCAGTATTGTTGATTTTAACTACAAAGGTGCAATTTATCACAGCACTCAGCAACAATATGTCATCGAATACGGAACACCTTTCCAATAACAGAAAAAGTCTAAAATATTCACTATTAGAAACACTTTTCCTGTTCGTGTTCAAATCAGATAATCTGTCCCATCGAGATGCTCGACTTGTAAATATTTATTTAAAAAGATATGTTTTGGATGTGGGCATCATTGGACGGGCCCAGCATTTCTTGCCCGTCCCGAGTTGCCCTTGAGAAGGTGGTGGTGATCTACCTTATGGAACTTGTGCAATCTACGTGCTGTGCGTTGAACACTAGTGATTAAGCAGGGAATTCTAGTGTTTTGAACCAGCAACAGGGAAGGAACTGCGATATATTTCCAAATCAGGATGTTGACTGGTTTGGAGGGGAATTTGAAGTTGGTGGTGTTTCCAAAGGTCTACTGCACTTGTCAGTCTCCATGGAAGTGTTCGTGAAATAGGAAGGAGTTCTCTGAGGATCTTTGTGGAATTTCTGCGTTGTGTCTAGTAGATAGTATGCACTGCTGTTCCTGAGTGACCGTGGTGAAGGGAGTGAATGCTTGTGGATGTGGTGCAAATCAAATGGGCTGCTTTATCCTGGATGGTGTCAAGCTTCTTTAGTGTTGTTGGGGCTGCACTCAGTCAGGCAAGTGAGGATTCGTACATCTCATTCCTGACTTGTGCCTTGTAAATGTTGGACAGGCATTGGGAAGTCAGAAGGTGAGTTAATCGCGCAGTATTCCTAGCCTCTGCTCTGCTCTTATCTGTGACCAGTCCAGTTGAGTTTTTGGTCAATAATATGCCCCAGGATTTTGATAGTGGGGAAATTTAGTGGGGATAATGCTGCTGAAAAACAAGTGGTTATATTGTTTCTTATTCGTGATGGTCATTGTCTGGATTTGTGTGGCACGAATGTTACTTGCAACTTGTCAGCCCAAGCCTGGATAATCCCCACTCCCGACCTTATGATGGAAGGAAGGTCATTGTGGAAGCTGCTGAAGATGTTTGGACCGAGAACATTATCCTAAGGGACTACTGCAGAGATGTTCTGGAGCTGAGATGACTGACCTCCAACAACAATGACCATCTTCCTACCTGTCAGGTATGACTCCAATAATGCAGTGTGGTCCTGCGATACCGTTTTTGCTTGGGGTCCTTGTTGTCACATTTGGCAGAATGCAGCCTTGATGTCAAGGGCTGGACTTCAGTTCCTTTTCCTATGTTTGAACCAAGGCTGTGATGAGGTCAGGAGCTGAGTGACCCTGGTGGAACACAAAATGGGCGTCCCTGAGCAGGTGCTCCTTGATAACACTGTTGATGACTCCTTCCATCACTTTACTGATGATGGAGAGTTGACTGATGAGGCGGTATTGGGTCGGGTTGAATTTGTCCTGCGTTTTATGCACAGAACGTACTTGAGCAGTTTTCCCCATTGTCTGTTTGTAACGGGACTGGAACAGCTTGTCTATGGAACCCGGATTTTCTTTAGGACTATTGTTGGCATGTTATCAGGGTTATAGCCTTTGCAGTATCCAGTACATTTAACCGAAACTTGATATCAGTGAATCGAATTTGGTGAAGACTGCTATCTGTAATGATGGGGACCACGGGAGGAGGCCGAAATGGATTATCAACTCAAAACCTCTGACTGAAGATTGCTGCGAAAGCTTCAGCCTTAACTTTTGCACTGATATTCTGGGATCTTCCATCATTGAGGATGGGGATATATGTGGAGACTCCTACTCCAGTTTTTTGTTTGATCATCCACCACTGTCCATGATCAGATTAGGAGGACTGCAGAGCTTAAATCTGATGCATTCTTTGTGGGATAGCTCAGTTCTGTTTGTCCCTTGCTGTTTATGTTATTTGGCACGCAGGTATTTCTGTTTGGAAGCTTCAGCAGATTAATATTTTATCTTTGTATATTCCTGGTTCTGCTCGTGGCATGCCCTCCTGCACTCTCCATTGAACCAGAGTTGATCCTCTGCCTTGATGGTAATGGTTGAGTGAGGGGATATGATGGGTCATGACATTACAGTTTGTGCTGGAGTTCAGTGCTGCTGCTATTAATGATCCACAGTGTCTTATGGATGCTAGTCTTGAGTTGCTCGATCTCTTCGAAATCTGTGCCATTTAGCATGGTGATAGTGTCACACAACACAATAGAATTTATTCTGAACCTGCCCACGAGACTTTTACCGATACTGTCACGGACAGATACGTCTGCAGTTGGTAGATTGGTAAGGATGAGGTCATGTTTGATTTTTTTCCCCCTCCTGTTCTTTCCCTCACCACCTGCTGCAGACCCAATCTGGTAGCTATGTCCTTTAGGACCCGACCAGCGTGATCAATAGTACTGCTGCCAATCCATTCTTGGTGGTCGACTTTGAAATCTCCCAGCCAGAATACGCTTTGTGCCCTTGCCTCAGTCAGTACTTTCTCCAAGTGTTGTTTAACACAGAGGAGCACTGATTCAGATGAGGAATGACGTTACGTGGTAATCAGTAAGAGAATTCTTTGTCCATGTTTAATCTGAAGCCATGGGACTTCATTTGGTCTGGAGTCAATTCTGGAGACTCCCAGAGCAACTACCTACCGACTATATCTCACTGAGCTGCCCCTCTGCTGGATCGGTCCTGCCTTTGGGGCAGGACATATCCAGGGATGGTGATGGTGGTGGCTGGGTTATTTTTGTAAGGTATGATTCCGTGAGTATGAATATGTCAGGCTGTTGCTTGAATAGCCTGGAAGGCAGTTGTCCCAGTTTTGACACTATCCCTTAGATGATAGTAAGGAAGACTTTGGAGTTTCTACAGTGATGTTTCTAATGTTGACTTTTCCAGTGAACAGTTTGATGCCAGGTGGTCCAGCCGGTTTCATTTCTTTGAAACTTTGTAACCATTGGTACAAGTGAATGACTCACTGGACCATTTCAGGGAGCGATTGGGAGTCAATGACGTTGCTTTGGGTCTGGATTTGCATGTCAGCCAGACCAGGTGAGGATAGAAGATTCCTTCATTGAAGGATATTAAAGATCCAGATGGACTTTTCTAAAAATCAGCAATGATTTTATTCTCATAGGTAGATTCATAATTCCAGGGATATTTTCAAATTACTGAATGGAATATCTTGTTTTTCATTCATTGATTATGTTATTCTGGAATCTCATCCATCATTAAATCCTGATTTAAATACACAGTCATGAACGTCGTCTCGACTGCTTGAATTTCATTAAATCTGTTTGGTTTGAACAGACATTTCAAGGCAGCTGCACATCAGAAAAGAACAGGAAATAAGAATGGCTGACTGTGCACTGTACCTGTCACCGGACCAGTATGTCTGGGTATGTCAGTTCGTCTAATCTTCGAGTAGGATAAAAGATTGGCAGGACTTCAAGGGTCGAAGGATCTGCAATGTGCTGTACTGTTCTGTGTTTTACGTTTCACCCAGCCTGTGGATTCTTATCAATTGTTGAATGATTGAGGGAGTGATATGTGTAAGATCAGGAAGCTGGGGAGGAGCGTTTGCCCAAAACTTCCAGTTATGTTGTTCACTGTTCCATTCACCTGAATGCCAGTATGTGTGGTGTCCTACATCAGGCAGGCTCCGCCAAGTTCAGTTATTAACGTGATTCTTGACTTGTCATTTGCTGCTCTTTTCTTCAGATACAATCTGTTGGGTGACCCATGCATTAATCAGATGTTTGCTAAGTTGAGTGAATTAGGCAAAAATAAGACATCAACTGTGATTATTCAACTGAACTATAATCTCTGAAAAGGATTAGGTTGATTCTATATTTATGGATTAAAAAAATAAACTCCTGTCAAGATGTTCCAACATAGAAATAAAGAATGTACATGTTATTTTATTTCGAACAAACAACATGGGTGTAACTCTTCTGGCGATCAGAATTACACACACAATGTCAGGATTCAAAACAATGCATTGTCACTCCAACATTTTGAAAGCGGTTGGCTTCTGAATGATTACATGTTCAGGGCGAGCAAACGATTGAATAATCAAAAAGAATTAGCGTTCTTATAGAATTATACATAATCAATCAGTTTAATTTCTCATGGAAATGTACAAGCTTCATCTATTTGCCAGCGAATTAGAAATGGCTATAATTCAAAATGCACTGTGTATATTAAACTAAATAAATGATTTGTGTTATCAAATTTTAGTGAACAATAATTTGAAAACGTTTAATTTTTAGAAAAAATGTTATTTAGTTTGAAATGCCGACAGTGAACAAAAACGATAAACATAATATCGTGTGAGTGAAAAGTCAGACCTTTTCAAAGAGACTTGTGCCAAAGCAATGACAGATTTGTTTTTGTAATTGGAATTCAATATTTAAAATATTCATGGTCTGAGCAATAATTAGACTATATAAAGAAGATGGTCTTGCAATACTTGCATTTTAAATGCTTATGCTGCACTAAAGAATCAGGTATGTGCGAGCATTTACAATGGGAAATAATCGTATACTGACTTTTATTCACATCAGACACATGATAGAGTGTGTGCATCAGCTCCAGGAATGTCTCCAAAGCCCCTCCCATTTGCTAGCCTGATCGCTGCAGCCTGTTAAATTCATATTTCCAAATACATATCCAGATCTCTTTTTGATCTTCATCCACAACTCTCCCAGGCAGTCCATTCCAAATCCTAACAACTCTCTCAATAAAGAAGTTTTTCCTTATCTCAAACCTGGTTCTTTTGTTGACAATCTTGGAATTAGAACTCCTTGATGCTATAATGCCAACTAACGGAAACAGAGTATTCCTGTTTCACTCTACAACTTTATTTCATACTTTTGATCACCGCAATAAGTTCACATATTTGTCTGTTCTCCTCCAGGAAGAATAAGCCTTACAAGAACTGTAACAAGCACTACATTGGAAAAACAGGCAGAAAACTAGCCACCTGGCTACATGAACAACAGCTATCCAGAAAAAAAGACAAGACCCACTATCACTAGTATCCTTACATACAGATGAGGAAGTACACCATTTTGCCTGGATCCAACTAGGACAAATCAAACAGAAACACGCACAAGAATTCCTAGAAGCAGAGCATTCCAACCTGAACTCTATCAAAAAACACATCGATTTTGATTCCACCTAACACTCTCTGAGGAAAAGAACCGGACATAAAATCACTGATTCTGGAAATTATATCACTGACTCAAGGAAACCTAATACACATAAATAGCAAGTGGGACATAATAACAGCCCTTTAACAGAGTCTCACTGATAATGTTCCCGAGTACAGTGATGAACCATCTGAAAATGAACTCTCCAGTTCAGCGAGCAAACTGACATCCAGAAGAAGCGCAATTTCTCTCATCCTCCCTTTAACTAAATCATTCATTCCAGTTATCATTCCCATTATTTTAAGGTTATTTGTATTCTTCTGCAAAGTAATTTGGTGTCTGTCTGTCTGTCTGTCTGTCTTCTGAATGTGTGTGCGTTTTTTTCGGGAGGGTGGGTACGAGAGAGAGAGAGGACGAGAGAGACAGACGGAGAGAGAGGCAGAGACAGAGAGAGAAAACAATCCTTTCTAATCTCTGGATTACTCCCCGTGCCATGTGGAAAGAGGGATGGATGAGGAAGGCAGCTTAACACGTTGTTAACAAGCTCGTTCAAGGGTGGGGATTTCAGATTGTTGGATCATTGCGATCTCTTCCAAGACAGGCGAGGACCTGTACAGAGAATACACGTTGTATCTTAAGTGGACGAGCACCAACATCCTTGTCAGGAGGTGTGCGAGTGCAAGTCAGATGGATTTGAATAAACCAGGAGAGTGAGAACCAAAGTATTAGATCAGGAACTGAGCAGAAGGTCGAGTTGAATAGGACATCAGGCACGGCCAGTCTAATGACCATGCCGAGAGAAGGAATCAAATCAGTCCAGAATGTGAGTTGGGAGTTGGAATAAATTATAGAGTTTAGGCGCAAGTTTTCAGGGATTAATAAATAAGTATGGAAAGTTTGGGGTATGTGAGGGAGTGATGTGTGTGAGAGCAGAGAGACAGTGCACAAGAAAATGATAAAGTGGAAAGAGGGTGGGTTGGGGAATTCTGTGAGAAACAACTGGCAGAAAAAAAACACAGGAAAACTGGCTGTTTGTCAAAGTGAATACCTGGTAAATAATTTATTATGCTTCAGCGAAATAACATCCTTATTGCTAGAGGTGTTTATTATAATGGAGGAACAGCTGTGTTCAAATTATGGCTGTAACTATAATAATGGTGACAAACAGCTAGAATAGTGTCAGTGCTGTTTTTGGCCAATGCTTGCACAGAGCATGTGAATTACCCTGGATGTTCCCAGAGATGGCTGGGCTGACTTTGGTTGAGTAAGTGCTGAAGCTGCATGAGATGCTGTTGCTTTGTAATACAGAAACTTACTGAGTACCATCAAAGGAACAAAGCAGCAAATGCCATTGCTTATTGTTTCAGAATATACCAGAGTGTTCATGGCTGCCACTGCAAAGAATCATGCAATGAAAAAAAGGCTCATCACGCCTGTGCCAGCAAGTGCACATCCAAAGGCTTTTTAAACGTTTGTGAGGTTACCTGCGTCAACCACCTTCCTAGACAACGCATTCCAGATTCAGTCTACCCTCTCATTCCGAAACACATTCCACAAATTCTCTCTCAAACCCCTCCCTTTCTCTTTAAAAGTGAGTTCCTTTGTTTTTGATCCTTTGCCGAAGGAGAACAGCTGTTGGCTTTTCATCCTCTCCATACCCCTTATGCTCTTGTACGTCTGTACCAGATTCCCTCCTCAACCTTCCCTGCTGCAAGAAAAAGCAAGCAAATTTAGTTCTCCTCTTTCATATTCACTTTTGAGTACTTACTTGTCTTGTTATTTCTGACTTGCATCTTCCCAATTTATCAGAGTTAAAGTTCATCAGGCCATTGATCTGGCTCTCTGAATAATTTGTTTATATCCTCCTGTAGCCTTACACTTCCCTAATGACTGTGATCCACCCCGCCCATCTTTGTGTCATCTACAACATTGATCGTCATTTCACTGCTCCCCACCTCCACATTCTCACAATCGTCATTTCTGAATATCACAAACAAGCCGTAATTTCCTTCCTGTTCTCCAGATGTTATTCAGAGGATTATTTGACAATTCCAGTTTCTTGCTTTCTCCATTTTGGTGAATTTATGACTGATGTAATTCACACATTCTATGAGGGAGCCTCAAATAGCATTTTCGACACAGAGTTGAATTCACTTTTTACACTCCACCCCTCTGCATGTTTTATTTATAAACCTTGTAAATAAATTAGGATAAACTGGGTTTGGCATCTTGCGCTGGAACATTAGCATTTTGTGTGGCACTGTTCTTTGTAACATTCCCTGCAATAGCCAGAGCTGACGAAATGTTTCATCTGCAGGATGGACTTGGACTCATGCATTGTTTGTTTAATTCAACGGGTGTGATGGGGATAAATATTCAATTAAATTCTATATTATGGGCAACCTGCAGAAGGTCAAGCCATATTCTCATATCCACCTTGAATTGGAAGCAAATACATACTGGAAAATAATCAATAATATTGAAAAACCACAGTAGGGGAGAAAAA
Source organism: Chiloscyllium punctatum (assembly GCF_047496795.1). NCBI lineage: Eukaryota > Metazoa > Chordata > Chondrichthyes > Orectolobiformes > Hemiscylliidae > Chiloscyllium > Chiloscyllium punctatum. Next base: position 27,801,185 of record NC_092766.1, on the reverse strand, counting down.
ACAATGTCGTCTGCACTTGATGGAGATTTAGAAATATATAGTACCCGTACAACCTGAACAAGGACCAAGCGATAGAAGAGAGAGTACAAGAAATCCTTTCTTAATTTTGAATGAATTCCAGATCCCGATTTTCTTGAATAGTAATGGTTTCTCATCCAATCTCACCAGCCAGTCTTTTCTGCATATAAACCAACATTTTCAGTATTACCATCAGTTCTGACGAAGAGGCACTGGACCTGAAAGATTAACTCTGATTTCTCTGCACAGATGCTCCCAGGCCTACTAAGCAGTTGCAGCAACTTCTGTTTTGTTTCAACATTTTCATCGCAAGTTCTCACAATACAATACGTCATCGACATTTAGAGCCCTGTCAAACATAGGAACTTTGTAATTTCTCATTTAATGTGCATAACAAATTACTCAAGATTCAACTGAGATACCAACTTTGTTGTTATCATTCAGATCAGACACTTTGTCACAGTTCAGAAAGAAGAAAGAAATCAGAAGAGCTGGAGCGAAACTCAGTAGATCTGGCAACATCTGAGCAGATATGCAAAAAATTAACCTTTAATTCTAATAGGACTTTTCAGAACAGTGTCACAACATATGAAATATGTTAATTCTGTTACTCGCTGCACATACTTCCTCATCTTTTTCGTTTCTCCAGCAGTTTCTGTTTATATTTCATGTTTCCATTATCTCTATATTTCAAGTTTCTTGACAGGTCTACACATTGAACTTGGTAATATTTGGGCAATGTGGTCATTTCTCGTTCTATTACAGTTGGTATTCCTGTGACACCTGAATTACAACCGAAATCTGCTTCTTCTTTAAGATAGAAAGTAAAAACAATTCTGAACATCCTATAAATCTCAGGAGATCTATTTTTTTAAAATATATTTTAGAGGCAGCTAAACTTCATGAAATAATAGGGATAGATTATTGATAATGGAACATTCTGTGTCCTTCATTGAACAAGCTTGTTTCCCCACTCTACAAATGTTTTCAATGCATAACATAGAATTATTACAACAAAGGTGGTGAAAGCTTAGCCCATTGTCTCTTCCAGTTTGGAATGAGCGATATCTCTAATATTATTCTCCTGTATTGTCCCCATAGCCCTGCACATTTTATTATTAGTATCTGTTTTTAATTGTAAGCATCCTGCAAAATATAAAAATTGTGATCAACCTCAAACAAAAACAGACGTTGGAGGGAAAGCTCAGCAGGTCTGGCAGTAGCTATGAAGAGAAATCAATGTTAATGCTTCAGGTGTGGTGACCCTACTCAATCTGTATTCCCAATGATTAAATGGTGTGCATATAAAATATCAACTATCCTTGTTGTGAACTATATTTAATTCTATCTGACGTTAAGAGTGTTGATGACATGTGGAATATCATTGTACTCCTCATGCAGTCTCCACAGCCACTGCCCTCATTCCACCCTATCTCCCAGCCAAACCTGACTCATTAATTCAAAAGTCTTAATGACTTTTGGTTTGGGACTGAAGAGAAAAATAGTAAAAATTACTGCTTTATAGCAAATAAAACAGCATTAAAATGTTTGTCCATTTGTATAAATTAATTACTCAAGCATATTATGAATGGAAGGTCCAACATGTCTTTCTTAGACCAGGGAGAGGAACATTCAGAGAAGTCCATACTTCCTGTCTATGTGCAGAGCAACTGCACCCAGTGACAGTGTGTTGGCTGGCGTTTCTTTCCGTGGAGGAGAGATCAGCACAGTAACAACGTCCTGATTGTGTTTCTTTTTTGTGGAGCAGTGAAAATTTGGGGTAAGATGGTTAAACAATTGCAAACGTACAACCAAGCAGAATCATCTAGCCTGCGAAAAGAAAACATCCATCATTCTCACATACACTGACTTCACTAGAGCAATTAGTGATGGGAGATGTGACCAAGAGCCAGCGATGTCAGCATCCACTCCAGTCCAGTTATATTGTGAACTGAATGTGCTGTACTGAAAGCTAGAGCTGTTTGCTCAGTGACTGTGATTGATGTCAGTCTTCATGCATTGTAACTGTGTCACTGGAGGGTTTCCCTCTCCTATTGGTGAGGGACTTCACTCAGTGAGCTATCCCAGTGCAGGAGCAGATGCATCAGCTCCAACAGTAACCGCGATCAGCAGCTGCACAGACGTGGAGAGCACAGATCTGAATCTGAGAATAATGGACTGGATAATTAAACCAATTTTTCCTTGGGACTTTTAAAACTTTTTCTCTGTTGGCAATTTCTACTATATCGGATATTAGCGGTACTGATCATTATTTTGGGCGGGGTGGAGGGTGTGTTATTAACCTATTCTCGCTATTGTTGGTGTTTTCTACCTCTGTCCGTTCATTAATCTCATAAACAATTTTGAACTTCATTGCAATTGCTGTTGTCTATATTGGTCAAAGAAAGAAACTATTATCTTCAATTCAAATTGCAGTCTTCATTCATCTGAAGTACAGACCACTCCCTTACAAACATCTGAGAACAATACTTTGGGCAACCTCAAGATCCCTTTTGGCCCTGAATTGATTTATGTCTCGTGTTCTCTCTGTCACGATCCCTGTCCACGACCAGCTCATAATATCCCCAGTCTCCATCTCTGCATCAGTGCTGTGCCTGAACAAACCATTGTCTGCACGTTGGTAAAATTCAGACTTTATGTTTCAAGCTCTCTTCTGGCCACTTTTCCAGTTACAAGTATTTCAATCACAAAATTGTTCTTGTCTCGGACGTTACTTCATGATTAGGACGATGTGTCAGCGTAGGAACGTCGTTGGATGTAATTCAGGAGCAAAGCTTATTAAACGAAAGACATTGTTTCAAGCGATTTGTTTCATGTCCTACCACAGCTGATGGCAGAACTTCAATAAAAATGATGAGTTCGAATAAAGTGCATTTCACGAAAAACAACCATAAAACCCAGATTTGGTCTGAAAATCTTGCTGTTTCACTGATGACTTTAAAGAAATTTAATGTTACTACGTGGTCTGGGTTAAGTGTGACATCAGACCCATATCAATGTGCTTGATTTTATATTGGCTTGTGGAATGGCCTCACATTCAGGACAATTAGTGATGATTAACAAATGCTGCCCTGGCAGAGATGCCGACTTCCCATGGAATAACAAATCTGAATCTTAAACCAAATAAAAGAAGATGCTGGAGATCTGAAATTGCATAAGAAATGCAAAGCAAAGAACAGAAAGTGCTGGGAGCTTTCCTGCACTGAAAACAGTTGGAAAATAGTGTGAATAATGATGGGGACAGGGATGTCTGCTTTGAAAGGGAGGAGGAATGAGCTAAATCGATAGAGAACGAGAGAGATAGAAGAAAAAGAACAAACAAAGGGAATGATGATCAGCTGGGATGGAAATAAAATGTGAGATTCACCTCATTTATTTTCAACTTTTCCCATCTTCCTGAATACCATGCCCATGTCGGTACATGTATACCCCGCTTTTCAAACATTCGCTTTATGCCACTTCCCTTTCCAAAAAACCTCCATTACGTCCTGTTTTCGCTAACCAAAAGAAATCCGAAGAGGATTTTCACTTTTACCAAGAAAGATGATTTATTTTCCCACATAAATTAATGCCATTTCACTTTACACCATATCAGCTGATGAAAGGTTTTGTATGAACACTCAACTTTCAGATACTCAGGGAAACTATATATATCTAAGATCATGTTTAAAGTGATTTGATCACAACTGTCTGTCTTCCCTGAGTGTCGTCAGCTTCTTATATTTATTAATGGGATATAGGTAACGCTGGCTGGGCCAGCATTAATTCACTTATTTGATTGCCCTTGAGAAGACCTTGAGCCTCAATGGCACTTAGACAGAATGAGGCACACAAGGTGACAGCTGCACAGGAGGTGCGCAAAGCAAGAGCGACTTTTGCAAGATTAATATTATTTGAAAAGTTCGAGATTTCAATTCGCCAGTGTAATTACGGTGGGGAAGAAGGTGTTCCTGAGCATACTGCTCCATGTTTTCAAGCCTCTGTATCTCCTCCCTTTTGCAAGAGGTTGCAGGAGACCACTACCGGTTTTGGAGAGATATTTGATGTTGCCAGCCTTTCGCTGAGAATGAGAAGTATAAATGGATGGAAGGTTGTCCTCCATCATAGTCTGGGCTGTGCACACACCCGTCTGTAGTTTCTTATGTTCCTGGGAAGAGCTGTTACCATCACACTATTATGCATATGAATAGAATGCTTTCGGTTGCCATTGTGCAGAGCACTGGGAGAAGGCAGTTCCAAAACATTTAGATGTATCAATTGGTTGTTAAATGGAAGTCCAAGTTCTGATTGCTGTTTTGACAACAATTGAAATTTAACCAATAAATTTAAATTATGTTTAAGATACCAAAACACAAATGAGTTTATTTTATTGCCAACATCCAACCACAGAGCCATCACATGCTTCAAAAGAATAGAGAAGCCATCAACATCACAACGAGGGAGAACTGGATGGACACGCATAAGGAGAGAGAGAACACAGCGAGGGAAACAGAATGACAGTCAGTAAAACAGAGAAAGGAAACAAAATAAGAAACAAACAGTCACATGGACAGGGAAAAGGGGAGATAGTCAGTTCAGGGAAAGAAACAAAAGACAGAGAAAAGTAAAAGACAGGGAAATAGATCGTGTGAGAGAAATAGTGAGAGACAAAGCACACAGGGAGCTGGGGATGGGGTCACAGTGAGCTGGGGATAGGGTCACAGTGAGCTGGGGATAGGGTCACAGTGAGCTGGGGATGGGGTCACAGTGAGCTGGGGATAGGGTCACAGTGAGCTGGGGATAGGGTCACAGTGAGCTGGGGATAGGGTCACAGTGAGCTGGGGATGGGGTCACAGTGAGCTGGGGATGGGGTCACAGTGAGCTGGGGATGGGGTCACAGTGAGCTGGGGATGGGGTCACAGTGAGCTGGGGATGGGGTCACAGTGAGCTGGGGATGGGGTCACAGTGAGCTGGGGATGGGGTCACAGTGAGCTGGGGGTGGGGTCACAGTGAGCTGGGGATAGGGTCACAGTGAGCTGGGGATGGGGTCACAGTGAGATGGGGATGGGGTCACAGTGAGCTGGGGATGGGGTCACAGTGAGCTGGGGATGGGGTCACAGTGAGCTGGGGATGGGGTCACAGTGAGCTGGGGATGGGGTCACAGTGAGCTGGGGATAGGGTCACAGTGAGCTGGGGATGGGGTCACAGTGAGCTGGGGATGGGGTCACAGTGAGCTGGGGGTGGGGTCACAGTGAGCTGGGGTGGGGTCACAGTGAGCTGGGGATGGGGTCACAGTGAGCTGGGGATGGGGTCACAGTGAGCTGGGGATAGGGTCACAGTGAGCTGGGGGTGGGGTCACAGTGAGCTGGGGATGGGGTCACAGTGAGCTGGGGATGGGGTCACAGTGAGCTGGGGATAGGGTCACAGTGAGCTGGGGATAGGGTCACAGTGAGCTGGGGATGGGGTCACAGTGAGCTGGGGATGGGGTCACAGTGAGCTGGGGATGGGGTCACAGTGAGCTGGGGATAGGGTCACAGTGAGCTGGGGATGGGGTCACAGTGAGCTGGGGATGGGGTCACAGTGAGCTGGGGATGGGGTCACAGTGAGCTGGGGATGGGGACACAGTGAGCTGGGGATGGGGTCACAGTGAGCTGGGGATGGGGTCACAGTGAGCTGGGGGGGGTCACAGTGAGCTGGGGATGGGGACACAGTGAGCTGGGGATGGGGTCACAGTGAGCTGGGGATGGGGTCACAGTGAGCTGGGGATAGGGTCACAGTGAGCTGGGGATAGGGTCACAGTGAGCTGGGGATGGGGTCACAGTGAGCTGGGGATAGGGTCACAGTGAGCTGGGGATGGGGTCACAGTGAGCTGGGGATGGGGTCACAGTGAGCTGGGGATGGGGTCACAGTGAGCTGGGGGTGGGGCCACAGTGAGCTGGGGATGGGGTCACAGTGAGCTGGGGATAGGGTCACAGTGAGCTGGGGATGGGGTCACAGTGAGCTGGGGATAGGGTCACAGTGAGCTGGGGATGGGAATGGGAGGTGCTGGGGGTGAGGACCAGAGAGAGCTCGGAGTGAGCTGGGGGGAGGAAGATAAGCATTTACTTTGACCTATACCAAGGTGTACAGGCAGATCATAGTAAGCAAGGATGTGTAGAAAGATGGCTATAAAACATGTCTGAGAGGCAGAAAGGTTACGCTGCACAGTGCATGCGCGACGCGAGATCAACATGAACAAGATCAGGATTATCTGAGATTAGAGAGTACATTCATCAGTCTAATAACAGTCAGGAAGAAACTTTTAATGAACCAGCTGCTCAGTGTTTTCAAGCTTCCATATCTTTTACCCTGATGGAAGAGATTGTGGGATACCATTACTGGGGTGTGATGGGTCTTTGATAATGTTAGAACGAAACATTCCAGCACAGAAACAGGCCATTCGGTGGTCCAAGCCTGCACCGATCCAAATCCTCTATCTAAACCTGTCACCTATTTTCTAAGGATCTGTATCCATTTGCTCTCTTTCTATTCATGTATCGTTCCAGAAACATCTCAAATGGAACCACTGGTCATAGTTCACCATTTTGCGAAACTCCCTTCCCCTACTATTCTCTGCCTCCTGTTGCCCAGCCAGTTCTTTATCCACGTAGCTAGTGTACCATGTGACTACACTTTCTCCATAATCCGACCGTGGGGAAATATACCAAACGCCTTCCTGAAGTCCATGTACTTGACATCTACAGTCTCTCCCACATCAGAGCTAAAAATGTGTTGCTGGAAAAGCGCAGCAGGTCAGGCAGCATCCAAGGAACAGGAGAATCGACGTTTCGGGCATAAGCCCTTCTTCAGGAAGGGCACCTTCAGGGCTCATGCCCGAAACGTCGATTCTCCTGCTCCTTGGATGCTGCCTGACCTGCTGCGCCTTTCCAGCAGCACATTTTCAACTCTGATCTCCAGCATGAGCAGTCCTCACTTTCTCTCCCTCATCAATCAACTTTGTCACTTCCTCAAAGAATTCTATTGAGTTGGTAAGACATGACCTTCCCTGCATAATAACTTGTTGCCTATCACTGATAAGACTATTTTCATCCCAATGAGAGTAGATCCTATCCCTCAGTATCTTCTCTAGCAGGTTCCCTACCGCTGACTTCAGTCTCACCGGTCTATAATTGACTGGATTATCCGTACTACCTTTCTTAAACAAGGGGATTAACAATTGTCCACTCTTCCAAGACATCAGCCGCGTTCAAGGATATCTGTTAATGCCCCAGATATTTCCTGTCTCGCTTCCATCAGTAATCTGGGGTAGATGTTGGCAGCCTTTCTGTGGCAACGAGCCATGTAAATGGCATCGATGGTTGGGATGTTAGAGTCTGTGTTGGTCAGAGCTGTGCACCCAACCTTTTGTAGTTTCTCACGGTCCTGAGTAGAGCAGTTGCCATACCAGGCTGTTATGCACTGGGACAATACGCTCTCAATGGTGCATCTGTAGAAGTAGTACATGCTGAATTTCCTGAACCACCTGAGGAAGGAGAGGCATTGTTGAACCTTCCCGACCGTCGGACCGAGGTGAGAAGTTCAGGAAAGATTGTGAGTTATCATCACTCCGAGGGACTGGATGCTCTGCACTTCCTCAAACGGTTGATGTAGATGGGGTGTGTTCCCCTCCTTTCTTCATAAAGTCAGTGATCAGTCCTTTACGTTTACCGGATTAGAGAGACAGGTCATTATCAACAGATCATGCCACCAAGCTTTCTATCGCCTTTCCCGATTCTGACGCGTTGTTGTTTAATATCCGTACTGCTATAGTAATGTCATCAGCGAACTTGTAGCTGGCGTTGTTTGGAATTTGGAAACTCAGCCGTGGCTGTACAGGGAGTACGTAGGAGGCTGAGGACACAGCCGTGGCTGTACAGGGAGGACATTAGGGGGCTGAGGACATAGTCGTGGGTGCACATGGAGTAGAGTTGGTGGCTGAGGACAAAGCCATGGTTGCACAGGGAGGACATTAGGGGGCTGAGGAAACAGCCGTCGGTGGACAGGGAAACAGTCGGGAGCTGCAGAAACAACCGTGGGTGTACAGGGAGTATAGTGGTTGGCTGAGGGCACAGCCGTGGGTGTACAGGGAACACACTAAGGGGCTGAGGTCACAGCCGTGGGTGTAGCTGGAGTACTGTAGGGGGCTGAGCGCACAGACGTGGGTGTACATGGAATACAGTAAGGGGCTGAGGGCAGAGACATGGGTGTGCATGGAGGACAGTGGGGGGGGGGGTTAAGGACACAGCCGTGGGTGTACAGGGTGTACAGTAAGGTGCTGAGGGCACAGCCGTGGGTGTACAGGGAGTACACTAAGGGGCTGAGAACACAGCCGTGGCTGGATAGGGCATACAGTAAGGTGCTGAGGGCACAGCCGTGGGTGTACAGGGAGGACGGTAGTGGGCTGAGGGTACAGGCGTGGGTGTACAGAGAGTATTGGCGGGTGTTGAGAACACATCCTTCAGCAGCTTTCGTGTTGATTGTTATTGTGGAGGAGGTGATTTTCCCTATCTTCACGATTGTGGGTCAAAAGCCTGAGGAACCAGTTGCAGAGGATCGAACCGAGACCAAGGTCGTGGAATTTTGGGATTAGTCTGTAAGGGATCATGATTTTGATGGTGGAGCTTTAGTCAATGAGCAGGAGTCTGGTGTCGGTGTCCTTGTTGTCCAGATGTTCGAGGGATGCGTGCAGTATCGGGTATGGCATCTGTTGTGAACTTGTTACATCAGTCGGCACATTTTTGGGCAGCAGGTCAGGCTGGGAGACTGGAGTTAGTGTAGGTCATAACCAGCCTCTGAAAGCACTTCATCGTCTTTAGGGCACGTTCCATGTGCTTTCTGAATTACGAGGATGATGATGGCTTTCTTGAATCAGGTTGGGACTTCAGCTTCTTGAGGGAGAGGCTGAAGTTGTATGTGAATACCTCTGCTAGTTGGTACAAACAGGTTCTGAGTGCTCAGCCAGGAACACTCTCCAGGCCCATCACTTTCTTTGATTTGACTCACTGAAAGACCGACCTTGCCTGCAGCGCTGAAAACAGACACATGTACATGTGGGGCTTTCGCGGCTGGTGTCAGCCCTCAGTGACAGTCACGCAGTCATTTATGATCGACATCCCCTCCCCCTACCTCTCTCTGTCGTCTTCAACACACAATGACATTGGTTGGTGTGAGAACCACATAGGCATCATTGAGACAGATTGTCATGAATAGACTGGGATCATGCGCCATCAAGTTCTGCATCACCATAATGGGGTAAATTCATAATAAAATGGTGTGCAGGGTGTCAGTGCCAGTGGTGCAAGGAGTGAAGACTTTGCAGGTGTAATTCCAGTCAAGCCAGTGCTTAAACCTAAATGGAGTCAAGCATCATGAGCATTGTGCCTTTTCAATGGTGGACAGTCCTTAGGTAGTCAGAAAGTGCCATTTACATGAACCATCTGACCTGACGGAAGTTTTACGAGGTTTGCAGATGATACAATGATGATTGGATGGGCAGGTGATATTGAGGAAGTGGGGAGGCTGCAGAAAGACTTGGACAATTTAGGACACTAGGAAAATTGTGACGGTCATTGTCTGACATTTGTGTGACGCGAATGTTACTTGCCATTTGTCAGCTCATGTCTGGAGATTGTCCAGATCTTGTTGCATTTAGGCACGGACTGCTTCAGTATCTGTGCATTTGTTAATGGTGCTGAACATTGTGCAGTCATCATCGAATATCCACATTCTGACCATATGATGGAAAGAAGGTCATTGATGAAGCCACTGAAGATATTTGGACCTAGGTTTCATCCGGAGGGCCGCTGAAGATGTTACCTAGTCTGTAAATGAACATTCCAGTTCATGGAGCAAACCTACATCAACATTATCCTGAGGGACTACTGCAGAGATGTTCTGGAACTGAGATGACTAACCTCCAATAACAATTACCTGTTTTCCTATCTTTCATTTATGACTCCAATAACAAGTGTTGGCCCGTGATGCCCTGTTTGCTGGGGTTCCTTGATGCCGCATTTGAAAGAATGCAGCCTTGATGTCAAGGGCTGGAATTCAGTTCCTTTTCCTCTGTTTGAACCAAGACTGTGATTAGGTCAGGAGCTGAGTGTCTCTGGCAAAACCCAAAAGGGGCGTCACTGAGCAGGTTATTGCTGAGCAGGTTCTGCTTGATAACACGATTGATGACAACTTCCATCACTTTACTGATGATGGAGAGTACATTGATGAGGCGGTATTGGGACGGGTTGAATTTGTCCTGCGTGTTATGCACAGAACATACTTGAACAGTTTTTTTTCCCCATTGTCGGTTTGTAACTGTACTGGAACAGCTTGCCTAGGGAAGCGGGAAGTTATGGAGTGCAAGTCTTCAGGACTGTTGCCGGCAGGTTATCAGGGGTTATAGCCTTTGCTTACCCAGTACCTTCAATCGTCTTGACATCAGTCAATCGAATTTGCTGAAGACTGCTATCTGTAATGATGGGGACCACGGGAAAAGGCCGAAATGGACAATTCACTCGAAACTTCTGACTGAAGATTTCTGCGAAAGCTTCAGCCTTACCTTTTGCACTGATGTGCTGGGCTCTTCCATCATTGAGGATGGGAATATTTGTGGAGACTCCAGTGAGTTGTTTAATTATCCAACACTATCCATGATCGGACTAGGAGGACTGCATTTTTTTACATCTGATTCATTCATTGTGGGATAGCTCAGTTCTGTCTGTCCCTTGCTGTTTATGTTATTTGGCACGTAAGTATTTCATGCCGCTACCTTACCTCGAACACCACGGTCCCTTATTAAACTCAGTCATCTCCTGTGTGACACCTTGTCAAAGGCCTTCTTGAAATCCAGGTGGATAACATCCATTGGTTGTGCTTGGTCAAGCCTGCTCATTTTCTCTTCAAATAATTACAACAGATTTGTCAGTCATGACCTTCCCTTGATGTCCCATTTTACCAAACACTTCCAAGTGTTCAGAAATCTCATCCTTCACAATGGATTCCAGGATCATACCCAAGACCGAAGTTAAGCCATTAATTGTGGATATTTTTTGTCTTTTTCCTCACTCCTTTGTTACAATGGGGTGTCACGATAGAGGGTGTCCAGTGCTGTGGGATCGTTCCTTACTCTAGTGATTCCTGAAAGATCACCACTGTCCCCCCACACCTTCTTCAGCTATCTTCCTTATATCTCTGGGATGTAGTCCATCCGGTCCAGGATAATCAACCACCTGCTGGTCATTCAGTTTTTTTTTCTAGCACGCTCTCCATGTTGGTGGCCAGCATACTCAGCTCTGCCCCCTCACTGTCTTGAATGTTAAGGTATTACTCGTATCTTCCACCGTGACCAAATTTTTCAGTTCCTCAGCCTATTCTTGATCACCACTACTACCTCTCCAGTATCATTTTCCAGCAGTTCAATGTCTACTTCTGCCTCTCTTTTGTACTTTATATATTGAAAGAAGCTCGTACAGACTTCCTTAATGTTAGTGGCTAGCTTACCCCCATAATTAATAATCTTCCTCTCTTTTGTTTGCTCTCTGTTTTGTCTTTGTAAGCTTTCCAATCCTCTGGTTTCCCAAACAGCCACTCGCCACATTATATGCGTTCTCATTTGCTTCTATGCTGTCCCTGACTTCCCTAGTCAGCTATGGTTGCCTCATCCTCTCTCTATCATGCCTGTTTTCCCTCAAGATAAATCTCTGGTGCATCCTGAATTACTCCAAAAATCTCCTGTCATTGTTTGTCCACGGTCTTTCCTTCTGGACCTGTATCCCAGTTAATTCTATCAGCTCCTCTCTTATGCCTCTGTAATTGCATTTATTCAGCTGTAATACCATTACCTCTGATTCTAACTTCTCCACCTGAAATTGCAGATTAAGTTCAATCATATTATGATCACTGCCTCCTATGATTTCTTTTATCCAAAGCTCCCCTCATCTAGTCTGCCTATTCAATCTGCTACAAAAAGCCATCTCATAGACATTCCACAAATTCCTTTTCCTACAAACCACTATCAAACTGAATTCCCAGTCCACCTGCATAATGAAATCCCCCATGATCACTGTAACGTTGCCTTTCCTACAGATCTTTCTATCTCCTGTGTATCTTGCACCCCAGCTACTGACTACAGTTTGGCAGCCTGTATATAATTGCAACAAAATTTTTCAGCTTTTTGATTCCCCAGTTCTACCGACTCAGATTCTACACCATCTGAGATTATTTCATTTCTTCTAATTGATTCAATTCCATTTCTTACGAATGAGACAAATCTGTCTCTCTGCCCACATGCCTATCATTTCGATTGGATGAATACCCTTGAATATTCAGCTCCCACTCCTGATCCTCTTTCAGTAATGTCACTGTGATGCCCTCCACGTCATATATGCTAATTTGTGTATGAGTCACAAGCTTATTTACATTATTTCTTCCTTGCATTCCGATATAACAGTTCAGTTCTGTATTTACCGTCCTCTTCTCATTGTCATTTGCTTGTCCAGCCATTGGTACCTACACGAACCCTAGCCACTGACTCATTCCTCTCCCACTCCAAGTTCTTCTGCACCCCAGATAACATATCCCAAACGCAAGCACCAGGTAGGCAGCACAACCTTCAGGCCTCTCAATCCTGGTCACAGAGAATATTCAAAGTTTGTGAGAAGATTTATAGCTCGTGTGTTCGTTGTTGTGGTTCTGTTCGCCGAGCTGGGAATTTGTGTTGCAGACGTTTCGTCCCCTGTCTAGGTGACATCCTCATCCTCCTATGAAGCATTTCTGTGATCTCCTCCGGCATTTATAGTGGTTTGAATCTGCCGCTTCTGGTTGTCAGTTCCAGCTGTCCATTGCAATGGCCAGTATATTGGGTTCAGGTCGATGTGCTTATTGATTGAATCTGTGGATGAGTTTTTTCATGCACAGGCTGGTGTGTGTATGGAAACAACTGTGGGAGGAAGTGATGGACACTGGCCCCATTCCAATATTTAAAAGGCATCTGGATGGGTATGTAAATTGGAGGGGTACGAAAGATATAGGCCAAGTGCTGGCAAATGGGACTAGATTAGGTTGGGTAACCTGGTCGGCATGGACGAGTTGGGCTGAAGGATCTGTTTCCACGCTGTACATTTCTCTGACTGTATAACATTCTGACTGAATGACATAAAGTAGGGTCATATGGCACAAAATCAGTGTGGGTCGAATAGAGTATCCGAAAGGTTGAATAAAGACACATAGATGGCGTTATGTTCAGGATTCCAAAACGTAGTCAGGAGCTGCGTCACAATATACACCAGGAGATAGAAAAGATGCATAGAAAAGGCAAAGTACAGGAGTCATGGGAGATTTCAATGCACGGGGGGTGGGGGTGGGGGTGGAAAGGTGGCGGGGGGGGGGGAAGGTGGGGGGGTGGAAACTGGGAAAATCAGGGTGGTAGTGGTTTGCAAGAAAAATAATTTGTGGGGTATCTTCGATAGGGCTTTTTGGAGCAGCTTGTAGTGGAGCCCACTCAGGAATAGGCAATACTGGGTTTAGTGTTGTGTCAATGAGGCAGACTATTTAAGAGAACTTAAAGTGAAGGAACACGAAGGAAGCAGGAATCACAATATGATTGAATTTATTCTGCAATTTGAGAGGGAGAAGATAGAATCAGAGGTAATGGTACAGTTGGTGTTCCTAGTAAGTCATTTTCTTTGTCTATAAAACCGGGCTGAACTGTGTTTCTGCTCATGTTAGGAAAAATTTGGAAAAGGGGAAATCAGTGTTTTTACTTCCAATCAAAAATTCCTTTCCTGATAAATTCTACAAAGCAAATTGCTATTTATACATTGTTCACTGATATGCGAGAAGGAATCAGACTGTTCTCAAACTCCATAATCCGTCTAGCCCTTCACAGATCTACATTTCCATATCCTCCCCACTCACCAATCCTGCCCAGTACCACTATTATGATGTCCCGGTCTAATCGTCAGCCTCAGTACAACTTCTGAATAAACTTCTTTATTTGTGCCACTATGAAATTTGGATTCATCTGTTTCAAGTTCCTTCTAACCACATGTCCATGCGAAAAGAATTGTACTTGAGATGTTTAACTTGTTCTCTCAACAGAATCTGTCAGACAGGAAGATAGTGCGTGGTGCTCAAGTCATTGACTCTTCATGTAGAGGCACAGAATAATGATCTGTTGATGTCTCATGAAGCAAGTTGATGGAATTTAAAAGAAACCATCATTATTTGTAATAAACAGAAGCCCATCTGCTTGTGTCATGTCCTTTCGAGAAGGCAATGAGTTATCCTTCCTTGGTCAGGTCTCCGTGTAACTGCAAACCCACAACAATGTGGTTTACTGTTTACTGTCCAGTGGAACAGCTGGACCAGCCACTCAGTTCCGGATAGGGATAACATGCTGCTCTGACCAGGGCCTCATATACCTCGTGAAAAAGAAGAAAATGAAAGATAACTCCCTCCTACTTCCTGTTTCCCATATTGCTACTGCTCATTTCCATCAGGTAGGCGACTATTCCTTATTTTAGGTGTAATCCATCTCATTGAGTCTGTCCCCGAGAGTGATGTCCATCTCGATCGGCACCTCTGGTGCTGGTTTTATTGACACTGACATACAGATGTAAGGAAGATGTAAATTTCGCATCAGTGGCAATATATAGAGAATGATGCTTTTTACGCCATGAGAAAGAAATGGAGACGGCGAAGTGAGGGCAAGTAATTAATGTGATCATCCCTGAGAGATTTGTTGAGGCAGTATTTGGGGCATTGTCCACAGATTTTCTCTCCTTTATAACGAATGATATCCTTACCACAGAGAGAGTTCAAAGGAGTTCCACCAAACTAATCCCTGGGATGATGGTATCATGAGGAGTGAGTGAAGATTAATCTGTCGCACTGTGAGAGAATAAGATGGATTGCGTTGGAAGTTCAGGGGGATGGACAATCACACATGATGTTCTGAACAGACATTGATACGGTGATAGATCCCACGGCCTCTTTTTTTTACTAACTTTATTAATGTCTAGATGTTTTAGTATCTCTGAAAACATTTCCACCAACCACCCCCACTCCCCATATCAATGAGAGAGCAGAAAATCCAGACTTTGAATAAAAACTCCACATATTAATGCAGTGCATTTGTTTAGTGATCCTGCACTGAATGTCATGTTATTCATAATCCCAATCTAATTCAATCTAAAACAGTTAACTATTCCCACCAGCTTCTGATCCCCACGGAGAACATGTGTCTGCCTTTTCAGATATGGAAGATGTCTCCTTGAGACTTGACAGAAAACATCTCGCTTGCCTCCTCACTGCCAGCAAACCACATTAAAGTAGCAATTGTTCCACAGACAATGGAGCCACGATAAACATCAAGATCTACTCCTGTGATTTGTCATGTTGGAGCATCAGTGACATCCTCCTGTTCATGTATACGCCTTTGCGAGGCTGAATGGCCTCTTCCTGGTCCCGTGGAACAGTTTCGAGAGACTGTTTTGGCTCCACCTGTTCCTGTTTAACAGTTCGATCTGCTGACCAGACCCCTCCTCTTCCAATGTAACTGGCAGGAGTATTGAATGTATTGCCACTCTTCCTGTTCAGTAGATTTGATGGGCTGAATGCTTGCTCATATTCATGTGTAACCAGCTTGAGTGGCTGAATGAGCTCCTCTTTTAAATATGGAAATGTGCAATGT
The DNA here is from genome assembly GCF_047496795.1 of Chiloscyllium punctatum. Taxonomy (NCBI): domain Eukaryota; kingdom Metazoa; phylum Chordata; class Chondrichthyes; order Orectolobiformes; family Hemiscylliidae; genus Chiloscyllium; species Chiloscyllium punctatum. The sequence goes on along the minus strand of NC_092766.1, from coordinate 27,785,440 downwards.
CTGGCCCTGCTATTACATAAATTTTGCCGACAGTTTAACAGCACAAACTGGAATGCTGTCCGGGCCTGCTGCACATGGACACAGACTGCTTCAGGAGCTGAGGGGGGAAAATATTCTGAACATTGTGTGATCTTCAGTGATCATCCCCATTTTTGATGTAATGATGGGGAAGGACATTTATGTCGCAGCTAAAGATGATTGTGTCGAGGAAGCTACCTTGAGGATCTCCTGTAGGGATGTCCCCGGACTGAAAGGATTGACGTCCACAACCATGAGCATCTTCCTCTGTGCGATGGTTGACCCCAAGTGGAGACATTGTGGCTGATTCCTATTAAATTTAATTTAGTCAACGTTTCTTGATCCCATCCTGAGTCAACTCCTGCCTTGATATCAGGGTCTGTCACTCTTACATGAGCTGCTGTGTTCACTCTTTTGAACATACAAATAGGTTATTGTATATGTTTGGGGCATGTAACCTTCTCAAAGAGGATAGTGAATGTCATAAATTATCTGGTAAAGAGAGTTCGGGGAGCTATATCACTAAAAGTATTTACAGATGAGGTAGGTGGGTTTTTGACCTGCCATGGAATTGAGGGATGTGAAAAATTGGGAAATAAAGCAGAGTTGATAACAACATTGGATCATCCATAATCTTATACAATGGCAGGGCAGGCCTGACCATCCGAATTACCATCCGATCCTGTTCCTTATGCTCTCATATTCTGTAAGTAGGAAGTTAATGGTTGTAATTTTCCTGAACATTCCGTTATTGGATGTTACAGTTACAGAGAGCAAAGCATTTTATGATTCATTTCAGGGTGAGGTATGGGGACTGTATTCACAGTGAATCTGGATCTGCACCATGACCAACAAATGAAGCACAAGTTGCAGAGAGGAGACACTCGATTAATAGACCAGAGGCGTCTTTTGAGCCAAGCCTGGGTTTTGAATTAACATTTTTCAACCCACGCCAAATTTTGTATGACAATTGTGAGCGACAGAAGGAGATCCTGTATTAGTTTGGACCAGGTATTTCGAGCAATTGGCCTCTGCCTACTCCTGTGCAGCAGCTGTGAGGGGCTGAATGGAATATAGTAACATCGGACTGAGGAGTAGGAGTGGGCCATTAGGCACTTTGTCTTTGCTCTGCCACACACTAAGATCGTAGATGATCTGATTGTGGTCTCAGCAGTACTTCTTCTGTACGTGCACCATTTTACTCCATTCACTTGTCTATCAAGTATTTAACAGACACAACTTTGAATAAATGTAAACATCCAGGCACCACAAACTTCTGGGAAGGGAACTCCCACTTGAACAGCCCTTTTAGAATTTGCCATTCGTGGTCCAATCAATATTGCAGGGTCAGTGTTTCATTTTGCTGTCACACTGCTCCACTTTTTACAACAAATTTCAAAGTTTAGTGATATGGCTAATGACATAAATGTCAGCCTGGCTCATCTTCTCGAATAATGTGAAACACACACACACACAGATCTTAAGACAAACAGAAAAATGAAAGCTTTCTAGAGTTTCATAATAGTTGAACTCATAACAAATGGATAGATGATAGACTGTCCCAAATGTTATTCTGTCCTCTGAAGTCATTAGTTTAGATTCCCTACAGTGTGGAAACAGGCCCTTCAGCTCAACAAGTCCACACCAACCCTCCCAAGATTAACTGATCCAGTCCCATTTTCCTCTGGCTAATGCACTGAACACTATGGGCAATTTAGCATGGCTAATTCACATGACCTGCACATTCTTGGACCAGTGGGAATAAACCGGAGCACACAGAGGAAATCCACACAGATACGAGGAGAATACGCAAACTCCACACATACAGTCAAAACTGTGACCCTGGTGCTGGGATGTAGCGGTGCTAACCACTGAGCCGCCGTGCCGCCCATTCTGCTCAGGCAAGCTACTTGTGATGTGATTTCTCCCCAGAATAGTTGGGTTTAGCTGAATTCCCTTTGCGTCAGACGGTAGAGAGATTCCAATGAACCTCTCATCAGGAATACTCCACGACTCATCAGGTTGAGGTGAGTCAGAGATTTACTGTTGCCAGTTGGAAAAAAAGAAGATAGAGGGATCAATCGACTGCTGCTTCTCAGGCAGGGAACATTTTTCTCCCTCTCTGTGTTGAAACATGCAATCATGTCAACTGAACACCAAACTGGGCCGTGTGCGTTCGTCGTGCACATTCTCTGGAATGGATCATAATGGACGATATGCAAATGCATCATTGCTGTTGTTATACGCAGTGCCTTTCATTAGCAAAAGAGAAAATTCCTGCTTTATAATTTGGTGATTTGTTGGTATGCATATGCTTAATTTTTAAAACTCGGCTGATGTTTTCATAATATCTGTGCTAAAATCAATGCATTTTATTCTTAAAATTTATTCCATAGTTTTTGTCTCCCTGAGAAGAGAAAATGTGCATCCCGCTGGTTTTTCTCAAAACTGTGTATGCTTCTAAAGGATTTCTCATCTAAGACCAAAATTGATAATGTTTCAAAACAAAAGGCCTTCATTCCAGAAAAGTGTGAACAAAACATTGTTCATAAGCTTCAAGAACTTTTTTTAGGTTAAGGGATCAAAACTGCACATGATGTGCCAGATGTGGTCTTAGCAACGCCCTGTACAGATGCAGATGCGAAAAATGTGATGCTGGAAAAGCACAACAGGTCAGGCACTCCCAACGAACAGGAGACTCGATGTTTCGGGCGTATTCCTGATGAAAGACTTATACCCGTGACGCCAATTTTCCTGCTCCTCGGACGCTGCCTGATTGGCTGTGCTTTTCCAGCCTCACACTGTTCGACTCTGAGCTCCAGCATCTGCACTCCTCACTTTTACTGGTACAGATGCAGTGAAACATTCCTGATTAAACCTGGTACCCTTTGCCAGAAACACAATCATTCCACTTAGCTTCTAAATCACTTACAGCAAGTGCAGACTAACTACATCTGATTCGTGTAGCAGGATCATGCATATGGTCTGTATCTCAGAGTTCTGCAATCTCTCTCCACTTAAATTGTTTACCATTGTTTTATCCTTCCATCCAAAATGGACAACTCACGTTATGCTATATCTGGTGAAGGTTTGCTCACTAATCTCCCTTTGCCTATATCACATTGATCACACACGATCTCCATTTGATGACATACTGGATGACCAGCTTGGTGTTTAAGCTAATTGGGCTTTGATATGTTCAGACCCTTCCTCCAGATCTTTGGTCCAGGTACTGATTGTTGATGATCCCATAGTGATCTCTGAGGCACTCCACCAGTTACAGCTTTGTAATGTGAAAATAAGCATTTATCGCTATTCTCTATTTCCTGTTAGCAATAGCTTCCTGTGTAACATCTCAGATGATTACATGGCGTCCTGTGCAGTAACATGTACTCAATGAGCTAAAATGATTCGTTCTATTTTCCTCTGTAACTTATTAAATCGGCAGAATATACTCCTCCAGTCTCATGGTAACGATAATGACTGGCTAAATGAGATGGCCCCCTATCTTTGTCACAGCTTCGAGGGGTGGATGGAGGGAACAACACATGGGGTAGGGACAGCATCATGTCTCTGTAACAGCCTCGAGGCTGGATTGAGGAACAACACATGGGAAAGGGGCAGCAGTTGTCCATTCGGCGCCACCAGTCAGAATGCTCCTGACTGATCCCATTGTGTCTGACCATCCATCTCCTGTCTGTTCCCAATAAATATTGACTCTCCTGTCCAGCAAAGATCAGTCGAGCTCAGCCTTGAATATCTTCAAAAAACGAGTCTTCACTGCTCCCTGAGGATGAGGACCCTACCGATAGTACACCACTAAAATGAAAGGGGCGACCTTATTTCTGTGTGGAACCTGTTATTTTTAACTGTGTTAACCTAACATGAAATCGCCACCTTTTTTGAAATACAAGGACATAATAATTAGGCATAGATATAAACCATTCAGCCCTCTAACCGTGTCCAGTAGGACCACTGACCCTTTTCAATCAAATATGTAGTAAGCTCATTCCCTGCTCCTGTCCCAGGAAGAGATTAACTGATAGCATGACACCACACGAGCATTAAAAATGCAGAATTAGGACATCCAGCCCATCGACTCTGAATGCCAGAGAGATCAGAGATTTCTCAACATCATTCTCCTGACTACTCTCTGTATCTCTTGACATGCTTATTCATCAAAAACCTATCTAACTCTGTCCTATATGCATTAGTGCCTGTGTCTCTGTGGGGCTGTATGTGCACTTGTGTGTGTTTATGTGTCTGTGTGTTTGCGTATTTATATGCTGACATCGGTTTATCTGTGTATTAGCCTTTGCGTTTTACTTGTGCTTGTGTCTATTTGTGTGCAACTGTCTCTGTCTCCGTCTGCCAATACACGTGTGCGGTTCTATCTCCGTGTATGTACGGTGAGTGACAGTATATTAGCGTGTTTACATATGTCTCTGAATATTTTTGTGTCTGTATCGCTCTGCAATGAGTTGTTTGTTGTTTTGGGAGGGAGAAAATTGTGAGAACAGACAGAATGGTTAAAGTGCGAATTGCCCTTCACTGAACATTGTTTTTTTACTCAGTTGGAGGGACATGGATGTCGAGGAATCGCCATACGAAACGTCCTGGTCCTCTCTGGCTCATACCAGGGTCCTCCCCACATGGTTGGGAGGTGGGGGGGGGGGGGGTGGAGGCGGATCAGATATCGGGTGCTCCACCATCTGGCTTCGCCCGTTCTCTCCTATTACAGTCCGTTTCTGCCGAATGGGAGAAAGGTGGCGAGGGAGTGGTGGTGGGAGTGGGAGTCCCTGCTGTTAATGCTGGTGTAGGTGGAGGGGGAGGGGGAATAGTGAGGTTTTACGGAGGGAGTCAGCCCACAGTGTTGTATCCATGCAGTGTTATTAGTTGTTGTGGTTCTGTTCGCTGAGCTGGGAATTTGTCTTGCAAACGTTTCGTCCCCTGTCTAGGTGACATCCTCAGTGCTTGGGAGCCTCCTGTGAAGCGCTTCTGTGCTGTTTTGTCCGGCATTTATAGTGGCCTGTCTCTGCCGCTTCCGGTTGTCAGTTCGAGCTGTCCTCTGTAGTGGCCGGTATATTGGGTCCAGGTCGATGTGTTTGTTGATAGAGTCTGTGGACGAGTGCCATGCCTCTAGGAATTCCCTGGCTATTCTCTGTTTGGCTTGCCCTATAATGGTAGTGTTGTCCCAGTCGAATTCATGTTGCTTGTCGTCTGTGTGTGTAGCTACTAAGGATAGCTAGTCGTGTCGTTTCGTGGCTAGTTGGTGTTCACAGCCAAGGAACAGCCAGGGAATTCCTAGAGGCATGGCACTCATCCACAGACTCTATCAACAAACACATTGACCTGGACCCAATATACCGGCCACTACAGCGGACAGCTCGAACTGACAACCGGAAGCGGCAGAGACAGGCCACTATAAATGCCGGAGGAAACAGCACAGAAGTGCTTCACAGGAGGCTCCCAAGCACTGAGGATGTCACCTAGACAGGGGACGAAACGTTTGCAAGACAAATTCCCAACTCGGCGAACAGAACCACAACAACGAGCACCCGAGCTACAAAACTTCTCCCAAACTTTGAACAGTGTTATTAGTGTTGGGAGTATAGTGGAGGGAGAGAGTGCGCGGGGTGGGGGGGGTGGGGGTGGGGTGGGGGATGGTAGGTGCTGAATTCAATAGTGAGAGTGTTAGTGGCTGAGCCTTATTTAGAGATAAAATATAAGCCTTGTTAGGGGGTAGGTGCTATAACAGGTAGTGAGTGTGAGGGCGCAGAGAGAGTACGGTGAAAGTTAACCTGGCAGAGTTGGGAGGATATTGATGCTTGTCCTGTGCAGCTGGTCATTTTTTTCAGATCATGTCAGCGTCGAGGTGACCCTCCCAGAATGGTTTCTTCACGTCTATCACTAATAACGCCACAGACCCTGTCCATCAGATTCCACAGAATCAGTTTGGGTAGATCTTACAAATAGGAAGGAGAAGCAAGCCTTAGTGTATTATTTGCTCTCGGGCAAATCCTGTGCATTATATGCTCTGTAAATTAGAGAAGCAAATATTGTATTATTCAATGATCTCAAATTGCATCTAAACTGCGTTAACTAAGTGACTGCCAGTGTTGTGAAAAGCAAATTCCATAAGCGTATAACAGGTTGGTTGAAGAGTATGTTGTGACTCAAACAGGAGAGCAGGTTATTTTGGATTTGGTGTTGTGTGGTCAGTAGGACTCATTAATAACCTTGCTCTGAGGACTAGAGAGGTTAATATACTGCATTTTACACGGCGCCTGCATACAATCTCGAATGTTTGAACACGGAATGGTAGACGTGAAATAGTTGTTAGAATATTAGAATCATGGAGTCCTGCAGCATGGATACAGTCCCTTTGGACCAAAGTGGTCCTTGTCGACCAAAATGTCCATCCATGCTAATTCCATTTCCCTGCCCTTGTCCCTTATTCTTCTCAATCTTTCCTATCTGCGTATTTGTCTAAAAGCCTTTTGAATGTTGTTAATGTACGTGCCTCAATCAAACTGCTGTCTGCTAATTCCATATGTCTACAAACCTCTGCGTAAAAAACTTGGCACTCAGGATCATTTTTATTCTTTCACCTCTAACCTGATGTCCTCTAGTCTTTGATTCTCAAAACTGGGAAAAAGAATGAGTGCATTCACCTTATTGACGCATCTCATGATCTTATACATTTCTATACGATTTCCCCTCAGTTTCTTCCACTTAAAAGGAAAATGCCTCTCCAAACTCTCCCTACAACTGAGACCATTGAGTACTGGCAACATCCTTGTAAATTTCTTCTGTCGTCTTTCCAATTTAATCACATCCTTCCTATGTCAAGTGAACAAAACCGAACACAATACTCCAAGTGCATGTCTCACCAGATTCCTGTCCAACTGCAATATAACTCTCGAACGTCTATACTCAATGCCCTGTCTGATGAAGTCCAGTGTTCCAAACGCCTTTTTCACTGTTCTGTCTACGTGCAACGACTTTCAGAGAACAACGGATCTGAGCACCAAGGTCCCCCTGTTCCACGACAATTTTTGAGGGTCTAAAATTCACCATGAAATTCCAACCTGGATTTGACTTTTCAAAAAGCAACATCCCATATGTTAATCTCCATTTGCCATTTCTCGGTCCACTTCCCCAGCTTATAAAGATCCTGCTGCAATTTCTGATAACCTCACTGTTCACAGTCCTGCCTATGTTATTGTCATCAGCCTAACTACTAATCATGCTTTGCACATTCTCATCCAAATCATTGATATAGATAAGAAACAGTAATAGGCCCAGCATCAACCCCTGAGACACTCCACTAGTCACAGGCCTCAAGTCCCACAAGCATCCTTCCAGTATTAGCCTCTGCTTTATACCATCAAGCCAATTGTGTATCTAATTTGCCAAAGTCCCCTGGATTCCATACTCTCGAACCATTCAGAGCAGCCTATCATGTGGAACCTTATCAAAGGCCTTTCAGAAATCTAGATAGACTATGTCTACCACCCTAACCTCATCAACATTCCAGGTCACTTCCTCAAAAGAACGCTAAAGAATTGTGAGCCATGATATCCGATGCACAAAGCAGTGCTGACTGCTCCTTATGAATCCGTGTCTTTTCAAATGCATGTGTATGTTATCTCTCAGAACCTTATCAAGTTGTTACAGTTGTTAAGCTAACTGGTCGACAGTTCACAGGTTCTTCTTCGCAGCCCTCCTTGAACAAGGGCACAGCGTTCTCTACCCTCTAGTCTTCCAGGACCTCCACCGTGGCCAGCGATGATGCAAAAAGATCAGCCAGGACCCCTGCAATATCTTCTCTCGTCTTTTGCTCTGTTCTTGGATACACCTGGTCAAGACCAGAAGCTCTGCAGAAATACTGTAATGTGTGAAATAAAATGTCTACTTCTTTAAGATAGAATCACCAAGGAAAGGGCAAGTGACTTAATGAATGTTAAAATGATAAATTAAATATTATATTAATCGTAGGAAGTGATTTCAGAAGAATTTTAGACATGGTGGAAACCCGAAAATTCTCAGAAATTTGTTTGTGTGGAGTTTGCATATTCTCCCCGTGTTTGCGTGGGTTTCCTCCGGAAGCTCCGGTTTCCTCCCACAGTCCAAAGATTTACACGTTAGGTGAACTGGCCATGCTTATTTGCCCAAAGTGTTCAGCGATGTGTAGATTTACTGGATCAGTCGCAAAATGTAGAATCGGATGGGAATGGGTCTGGGTGGTTACTCTTCGGAGGGGCAGGATGGACTTGTTGGGCCCAAGGGCCTTTTCCATGCTGTGGGCTTTTAACGATTCTGTGAAAAAAAGAACACAAAGACTACATAAATCCAGAATCTGTATAGCAAAGTAAACAAAATAAAAGCAATGTCAAATGTGGAATTTTGTAATGAGGAGAGGAGAGGTTATTGTGGAGAACAGGGAAATGACAAAGAAAGCAGCCAGTTACTTTGCATCTGTCATCACGGAGGAAAATCGCTGAGAAATACTAAGTGATCACATGGAACTTGTGGAACTAAAGACATAAAGTCAATTCATATCAGAAACAAGGTCGTAGTTGAAGGCTACCATAGTAGTTTTGTAGCTGGATTAAGCATTGCTAAGTCTGATGAGCCAGTTGTACTTCGGATCAAAATATTAGAAATAAATCAGCAATAGACGCATTAATGGTGCTGTCGATGACTGTTTTTTTTCCCCCTGTACATACTGCAGAGGCTGGAAGTTATTAAATGTGTTCCAAGCATTGGAGATGAATGGCAGGGATTCAAGCAACTGCAAAGGGAAGAAGAGGTCTTGTGGAGAATTGCAGACCCATTAACTTGACATCTGTAGGGAAACTGACGGAATTTATTATATAGGGTCAGATATTCGATATTCCTAAATTAACAGCAATATTGGAGAGAATCAGAATGCACGGACAGAGTCTGACAGAATGTTCATATTTGACAAACTTCAGAACAATTTGAACTTGTTGATTGCAACACAGAAATGGCATAGCTCGATTTTCAGAAGGGCTTTTTTTTATCAGAACTCATGCAGTGAATTCATAAATAAAGTAATGTAAATGGTAATTGGAGAAATATATAGAAGTCGAAAGTTAAAGTCATATTCGCCTTCATTTAAGTGAATCAGAACATAGTCAGAAGGTCATTTTGAAGCAGTTTCACAGCTTGCTAATGAAACTGTACATAGAGTATTGAGTCCAGTGTTGGTGACTCAGTCTGAGAAAGAATATACTGACCATGGAGGATGTGCAATGGACAGTCTCCAGATTAATCCCCCAGATGGTGAGATTGCCTAATATGGAAACTCAGCCTGTGTTTTTTAGAGTTTCAAAGAATGAGAGGTGATCATAGTGAAATTTAGAAAAGTTACTAAACATATGACAAGGTGGAAATAAACAGGATTTTTCTCTGGCTGTCTACTCTACATTTAAGGCAAATAATGGCAGGTAAATGATGGACCATTTCAGACTGCAATAAGAAGGCAATTCATCATTTGAAGAGGACTGACAATCACAGCGACATGGAAACCTGCTGGCAGGGCAAGATTAGGGAGAGTCCCCAGATATTCTACAGGTACGTCAAGTGGAACAGAATAACCAAGGAACAGGTAGGACTCATTAGTGACTTGCCAAGTTACATCCAAATCAACTTAGTGGCAGAAGACAGAAGGTCTCCTGCCAGAAGTCTGTTTGTTTGACTGGAGACCAGTATCCAATCGTGTAACATCGGGATCAGTGCTGTGTCCCAAATTATTTGTGATTCGGAGATGCCAGTGCTGGACTGGCTTGGGCAAAGTTAAAAAAGTTACAAACACGAGATGATATACCAACAGTTTATTTGAAGGCACGATCTTTGGAAGAGCATAATTACGTGATGAAGAAGCAGCGCTGCGAAAGCTAGTGCGTCCGAATAAAACTGTTGGATTATAAACTGGTATTTTATGATTTTTAACCTTATTATTTGTAGTATTGATAAATGATGCAACTATGAATATGGAAGGGATTGGAGTGAGTGTGATAAATCAGTTTGCGTTTGACACAAAGTTTGGCTAGTTGGTTGGCAGTGAGGAGGAAGGCCTTATATTACAAGAAGATACAGATGGAATAATAAAATGAGTGGATCAATGGGCGATGGAATGTAACCCTGATAAATATGAGGTGATGTACTTTGGAAGAAGCAACAAGACAGGGGAGGACTCAAAGAATAGCAGCACACGAGGAAGCTCAGAGGATGCTGCTGCACATATTGGGCGGCACGGTGGCACAGCGGTTAGCACTGCTACCTCACAGCATCAGAGACGTGGGTTCAATTCCCGACTCAGGCGACTGACTGTGTGGAGTTTGCACATTCTCCCCGTGCTCCGGATTCCTCCCACAGTCCAAAGATGTGCAGGCCAGTTGAATTGGCCAAGTTAAATTGCCCGTAGTGTTAGGTAAAGGGGTGAATGTAGGGGAATGGGTGGGTTGCGCTTCGGCGGGTCGGTGTGGACTTGTTGGGCCCAAGGGCCTGTTTCCACGCTGTAAGTAATCTAATCCAATATCCCTGAATGCGATTAAACAGGTTAATGCACAACTTGAAAAGTCATAGCGACTATAAACATAGACTCTATTCAGGTACAGATTATACGAGCTATGTGTAACTTTGGTTAGGCCAAATGGAATACTATGTGCAGTATTGTGGCTCTGGGAGCCACATTACAGAAATTATGTGATTGTACTGGAGAGAGTGCAGTGGAGATTCACCAGGATGTTCCCTTGGATGGAGTAGATCAGCTCGGGTTGTTTACTTTGAAGCAGAGAAGGCTGAGAGGGACGTGCTTCCGAAGGATAAGCTTACTCGCGGCATGGACAGGATGGATAGACAGCAGCTGTTCCTTCCAGTCAAAGGGCGAAGAAGAAGGGAGGACCATTTTAGAGTGAAGAGTTTGATGTTTAGTGTGGATTTGAGGATTGTTTTTCATCCAGAGGCTGTTGGGGTCAGGAATGCACTTCCTGAGAGGGCAGTTGGCACAGGTAACCTCACAACTGTTAATAAATACAGGGTCGTGCCCTTGAAGTGCCATAACATACATGGCTATGGGCCTCGTATACGAAAGTGAGACTAATGTAGATCGTGCTGTATTTCTGACAGTACAGAGTCAGTGCTTCTGTGATTGTATGGGTTGGATGGTCAATGATTGAGCAGCATAAGACAGGAATTGATGAGTTTCTGAAGAATGTATTAACAAGGGTTATAAAAGTAAACTTGTCTCCATGTGCTAGAACAGGGAAGCTAGACGTGTGTAATGCCCTGCTCCCTTCCTGATGTTTCTGTGCAGTCTGTGGGAAAGCTCTGTCATTGTTTTCACAAGCTCTTAAACATTAGGAAGGCAGCATCTGGCTGGTTGAAAGGACAGTGTTTCCTGTTCCCTTTTCCAAAGCTCGTTGCCAGTGTTCTGTCTGGGTTTATCCTTTAAGAACTCAGAGCAATTTGATACAATTGAGTGTCTTGCTTGGCCGTTCGAGAGACCATTGCAGAGTTTATCACATGTCTGTTTGTCAGGAGACACTTGTAGGCCAGACGGGAAGCACGGGAGATTCACTTCCTGAAAGTACATTGAGGAAGGGACAGATGTTTACAAAGGACATTAGATTCAAGGTCAATATTACTGGACCGGATTTTATGTCTCGGTATTTTATTTATTGTTTTCAACTTCCACCAGCTGCCAGAGCATTATCTTGGTTTGGATCAGTAATCCAGTGATATTTGCACAACAACGCCATCTCCACATGGGGACCTATCAGAAACTGAGTACATTATTCCTGTGCTGCTTGTCAGCTCTGACAAAAAGAATTCCCACCAATGCCACTATCCCGACGGGACTGAGGTGTGGTAAATGGTCAGACTGTAGTCATTCCCTTGTTATGCGACTGGATACAGTTGATGAACGTTCCACGTGGCCAGGCAGATGTCAGATTTGGAGCTGGAATGAAACAGCTTCCCCAGCGACACGGCTTGTTGTGAAGCACAATCTTCAGTCCTATTACAGGAATGGTGTCAGAGTCCATTGCCTTTGTCATATCTACTGTGTTCAGCTGTTTTTTTTCATGTCACGTGCAGCGAATCGAATTGGTTGAAGACTGGCATCTGTGATGACGAGAGTGAGGTGGATTATCGACTCAACACTTCTGGCTGAGGATGGTGCAGATACTACATCCTTGTCTTTCACACTGATGTACAGGGCTGGGGATATTTGTGGAGCCCTCTCCTCCTGTAAGTTGTTTATTAGTCCATCGATATTGAGAACTTGATATGCCTTGACTGCAGAGTTTCGGATTTTATCTGTTAGTCTTGGGATCATTTCCCCCTCTCCATCAGATGGTAGATCTGCTGTTTGGAATGTAACCAGTCAAGTGTGGTAGCTTTAATGGGTTGTCATTAGGTTTAGATACACATGGCTCTGACTCTGGCATGTTCACCCAAACTCGGCACTAAACCATCACTCGGCTTGATGATAATGGTAGAGTGATGCATTACCCTGGGGGGAAAGTTATGGATTGTGTTTGAATGCAATTCTACTGCGGCTGCTGCTGTGATCACATGATAACCCAGTGTGAGCTGCAATATCTGCAAATCAATTCTACTGACTTTCCCCCAGTTCACACCCATACCCATTCATCCATCAGCCCTGTACTCAGTGACCTAACCTGGTTTCTAATGTGCAAACACGTCCAGTTTCATAATCGCATTAAGCTGAGGGTCTCTCCCTGATGTCACGCTTCCAATATGTTACATTACTCAGATCCTTTAACATATTAATCTGAATCATTTTCTTTCCCATCATAACATCTTCTATGTTTGAAGTGAATGTTTGTTCCTCTGTCTTTCTCTCTGACCCTGATTAAGACCTCACTCGTGTCAGTGATGCCAGCCTTTTGTTATTTCAGAGCCAACTTAAAAATATGGGGTAGACCATTTAGGACAGAGATGAGGAGAAACTACTTCACCCAGAGAGTGGTGGCTGTGTGGAATGCTCTGCCCCAGAGGGCAGTGGAGGCCCAGTCTCTGGATTCTTTTAAGAAAGAATTGGATAGAGCTCTTAAAGATAGTGGAGTCAAGGGGTATGGAGATAAGGCTGGAACAGGATACTAATTAGGAATGATCAGCCATGATCATATTGAATGGCGGTGCAGGCTCGAAGGGCAGAATGGCCTACTCCTGCATCTATTGTCTATTGTCTATTGTCTATTGTCTATTGTCAATTAACTTGTGCACTTTGCGTTTTTGTTCACTTTCCAATATACAGCGCTCTCTGCTGGACAGGGCGTTTGAGCAGATTCATCACACGTCTTTGGAAAATGTTCAAAAAAAGAAATTGCTGAAGAAACTAAGGAGGTCTGGCTACATCTTGTGAAGTGAAAGCTGAGTTCATCTTTCGTGTCCAGCGAAACTTCTGGAGAAACTTAGCAGGTCTGGCAGCATCTGCAGAGACAGAGAAACAGAGTTAGTGTTTCAAGTCCAGTGTGACCCTTCAGAACTGAAAAGGATTGGAAACTGGGCATTTAAGTTCCTTGCCAGAGGTGGGGGGGTAGGTGACAGGGAAAAGAGGGTGTGACAACAGATAAACAGGCATTTAGCAGTGGTGAAAAGAGAAGATGGTATAAAATGAGTTTAAATTACGATGTGAAAGGAGGAAAGGGGTTCTTTCTAATGAGTGCAAGATAAAGAAGACACAACCACATGAGGTCATACGGAGGCCAGGAGGGAGAATGTTGAACATGTGGTATTATATAGATCTGGCCAGAGATACATTTTCACTGTAGAGATCACTGTCGTCAGGCAAAGGAATTCAGGTGCTTGCCGGCTTATTGGCACTATTAAGATTTTCATGCTGCCTTAGTATTGTAACATAAAGAAGAAAACAAATAAAAGGATGAAGTTTGGGCTGAGCGTTGTTTACCTGTCACTTTTAACATTGTTTCAAATTTGCAGTGCTTATCTTTAAATGCTTGTTCTTGAAGTTAGTATCAGTTGGAGTGTAGGAGGTTGAGGGGTGACATTATAGTAATTTCCAAAACCAGGGGAGACTTGGGCAGGGTGAAAAGCCGAGGTCTTTTCCACAGGATAGGAAAATTAAATCATAGAGCCATAGGTTTATGGTGGAAGAGGGAAGATTTAAAAGGGACGAAGAAGGGACTGTTTTTTGTACAGAGGGTGACGTGTTTATGGAATGAGCTGCCAGAGGAAGACTGGCAGATGCAAGTACACCTCCAACATTTAAAAGACATTTGGACGAACATGTGAATGGGGACCAATGCAAGAAGATGGGAATAGTTTAGTTTGGAAAACCTGGCCGGCAGGAACAAGTTGGACCAAAGATTGTGTTTGTATGTGATAAGGCTGTATGAATATAGAAAGCGAAGAAAATCGAAGGAAAGATGTGATATAAGTAAATTGGCAAGAAATATAAAAACAAGCAGCACGAGCTTTTCCATGTATGTAAGAAGAGTTAAAGAGGTGCGTGTGTGTGATCTTTGATAAAAAGGAAGTCAGGAAAGTATATTGAGGATATTTGGAGGGTGTGACTGGGGAACTGGATATGGGAACAGACAGATAATTTACACCTGCATTTCACATCGTTCCTCAAAGTTAAAGGTGCTGAAAATATTTCAATGGTATAAGCAAAATGGTAACAGCAGGGAAAATATTACGGATTAGGCAATAAGGACTCTATATCAGAGTGATCATGTAACTAGACAGGTAACTCAGAGGTACGGGCTGTGACTCCAAGGCGGTGTTTAACGTCCTACCACAGCCGATGTCAGAGCTTAAATTCGAATGACAAAAATTGGAATAAAACCTAATTTCACTCATGGAAACCAGAAACCGTTAAGATTTATTTTTATTATTTTACTGATAGTCTTTGTTAAAGAAACTTAACATTATTACCCAATCTGAGCTCAGTGTAACTTCAGACTCACAGCAACATTGTTGGCTCCATTTTGTCTTGACAAATGGCCGCGTGGTCAAGGACAATTAGTGATGGACAATAAATGCTGCCCTTGCCCGTGATGCTGGCATCCCGTGAAACAACATTAAAGGTGAAATAAATTAAAGAACGGTGGGTTCTAGAGATCGAAAGTAAAATTCTCCAGAGTCTGAAAGTGTTAGAGAATCTCGCAGGTATGGTAGCCTCTGTCAGGAGAAATGCAGATAATGTTTTGACCCTGCTTCACAACTGAAAGCAAACTAGGAAATAATATTATTTATCCATGTATCATGGATGGTTGGGTTGGAGGGACAGGTGGGTCTCGGTTTAAATTGAATGGATGGTAAAATGGCCAGAAAAAGAGAGGAAAAGAAATGAAAAGTGAGCAAAGGGATTGCTGATGATGAACTGAAAGGAAAACAAAATGGCAAGTTATTCTCACATTTCCCCATTTCCCATATTCCCGTATATCGCGTCCATTTAGATATGTCCCTGTTTAAAGTGAATTAGGTTCCCTTATCGCTCTTCTCTGAGTGAGATGATCGAATCCATTAGCAATACTGGTGCTGCCCTTAGAGTTGCTGAGATATAGAGGAAGTTAATGCTACATTGTCAACAGCTTCTTTGGAGAGAGAACCTCTTACTGTGGGAGTGTGCAGAGATGCAACGGCTTTCTCAGCCAGGAAGAGAAACTCAGGAGTGGAAATAGTTTTCAACACTGAGCGCGTGCACATTCTGTGTCGGTAATTGACTTGTTCCTGTCATTGGAAAATCAGTGGAGTTTCTGTGGATGCTTATCTCGGGTTTGTATTGTCAGCTGCTGGGTCTGGTGACCCCACTCTATACACTGCATTTACAGAGTGTCTGGGTCCATGGTAAACAAATGGAGATGAGGCTCCACGGAAGGGAAGCTCTATATATAGGGAGGTGCAGGACAGTACATTATCTTTCCTGGGATTTCCCGGGACATCTGTCTAAGCTGGACCAGGTGTCAGGTATGAAGCCAGTTTGCTTCAAAATTATTTTGGTCACGGAGCTGTGTCCCCTCCTTCAATATACGGTGTGGACTCACACCGGTGACAGGCCTGTGCTGATGCTCACCATAAATTAAACTGGATTAATTCTGGAACTTTCCAGGCAGGGGTGAGTAACATATCCATCATCACCGGAGTGCAGACCTCCGATATATTCACTGGCTGACAGAACCCATCTGTCCGCTGAGAGCAATATATTGTGCCCATCTCCCGGAGAAAGATACAGAAAGAAACTTCCAGAAATATAAAGGAACAGAGTGACTGGTGAAAATGAGGAACAGCACGAAATTAGAATTAATAAACGTATGTCTTTCAAAATCTCATTGAATTTAAAGGCTGGTATATTGCTGCATCTGATGAGCTATAATCCAAGAGTATTGAGGATCTGGCAGTAGAGCTAGTGAAAGAATTACTGATTATTCTTCGAACCTGGTTAAATTCTGGAAAGGATCCTCCAGACTTTAAAGCAGCTATTGTAAACCTAAATATTTAAAACCGGACAGAGAGAGCAAACAGCAAACTAAACAGTGGTTAGCTTGATGTAAGCTGTGAGAAAAACATTGGAACCTTTTGTGAGGGATGTGACAACTGGACAGTTGGAAAATAATGACATGATTTGCTGGAGTCAATCTAGATTCAGGAAGGGGAAATGATCTTGATCATTGATAAATCTGCTGGAGTTTGTGGAGATTGTCCGTTGTGACAACGACAATTGAGAACCAGTGGGAATGAAGTATTTGAATTTTCAGTCGATGTTTGACATGTTTGAATACAGATGAGTGGGGCATGTTAGAGTTCATGGGTAGGTAGGGGTGGAATACACCGAATGTATTAAAAGTTGGATAATCGAGAGAATGAAGAGAGTAGTATAATTATCTGGAGTGAAGGATCAGTGTTTGTGCAATAGCTCTTCGCAAGATATAAAGTATTTCAGATATGAACAACAAATATCATCATTCACATTTATGTTCATTAAATAGTGAGAGATTGGGAAGTGCTGTTGTTGAAACAGACCTGGATGTGCTTGGTCATAAGTCACAAACAGAATTTTTACGCAGCAGGAAGTAAATGATATGTGGTTCTTCATGCAAAATGATTAAATTAACAGAGTAAATGTATCTTTCCAAATGATACTGTTTTGTTGAGAGACTGTTAGGGGTATTGTGTACAGGTTGAATCAGCTTTATGAAGAATGATCCGGTCAGCGATTTAGTCCAAAGCGGTTTCACCAGACTAAACCCTGGCATGATGTTACCAAGAGGAGAAAGTGAAGAAATTTGTGCTTAATAAAGTGTGTTAAGGTGTTTGTCAGTTTATATTTAAAAAATGCTGAAGCACATTGAGTGTTGAAGATACAAGATTGCCCTTATTAGATCAATTAATGGAATGCCCAGGCAAATTCACATTTCCTATGTATTGAAGTGCAAATATATCCACTGTAAATATATTGCTCGTGCCTGTTCTAGTCGAGGAGATATCTGCACGGTAACACCATGTAGATTGTGGTTTTTGAGGGTTGTGGTAGTGGGTGGTTCAGCCAGTTACAGTATTACAAACAGACAACGCAGCAGAATCATCTAGCCTCGATTAGAAAACTATCATCTTTCTCCATCACTACTAACTTCACGAGTGCAATGGGTGATGGAGATGTGATCAATAGCCAGCGGTGCCAATATTCAATCCAGTCCTGTAGTTTTTGTGAACTGAAGGATCCATACTGAAAGGGGTTAAATGGAGCTGTTTGTTCAGTGACTGTGATTGATGCCAGTCTCCATGGATCCTCGTCGTGTCACGGGATGTTTTCCGTCTCCTTTTAGTAAGGGGCCTCTTGCAATGGTTTATGCCATTGTAGCAGCAGATGCATCAACTCCAACGCTCAAAGGGACACAGCTGCAGACACATAAAAAGGAGATTTAAACACCTGAGAATAGTCTGGAATGATCCATTAATGGATCAGAATCTGAGAACGTTAGACTGGAATGCTGCAACAATGGACAGGAGTTTATCCTTCGGTCTTTTCTTTTATTCCTGGTCTGAGTCAACATTACCAGGTCGGATATGGGGTGCACTGTTGATTATCCAGGCGGGTTACTGTCCTATCCTCGCTATTGTTGGTGTTCCTGGTAAGTTTCTTCATCTCTATCCATTTATTAATCTCTTCAACCATGGCGAAATTCTTTGCTATTTGTGTTATCTATATTTGTCAAAGACGAAAACTATTGTCTTCAATTTCAAATGCAAATTCCATTAATTACCCACAAATTTCAGAACCGCCCTCACAAACATCTGAGAACAAGACTGTTCGCAATAGCGAAGTACCTTTCTTCCTTGAATTCATTTATGTCTCGGCATTCTGTCCATCACCAAACCAACCCACTACCAGCTCGATTATATGCCAAGTCACCATCTTGGCTTCAATGCTGACGCTTAATTATCCATTATCTATGCTTCGGTAAAATTCAGACGTTTTGGCTCCACCTCTCCTCTAAGCACTCTTTCAGTTGCAAATATTTCGATCACATCTTTGTTCTAGTCTCTAAAATAACTTAATGACAGGAACACTCTCTCAGAGCAGTAATGTCGGAAGAACTAAAATTCAGATGCACAGGTTATTACACAGAAAGACACTGTTCCACATCCTACCGCAGACGATGTCAGAAAGTAAATACACAAGACAGCAATTGGGAAAAAAATCAAGTTTTACTAATAACAACCATTACATCTCCAGCATTTACGTTTATCTATTTCACTGATGTCCTTTGGTAAATAGATCTTGCGTTACTCTCCGGTCTGGCTTAAGATTGATGTGAGACCCACAGCAATGTGTTTGGTTCTGTACTGCCTGAAAGAATGACTTCGCAGTAAATGACATTTGGTTAGGTCAACAAATGCTGTCCCTGTCAGTGATGCAGATATTCTAAATAATAACAAAATTAAAGGTTATATAAAGCAAAGAAAGATGCAACAGATCAGAAACAATAAAGAACGAGAAAGTGCCAGACAAACTGAGCAGATTTGGCAACCCCTTCGGGTCGAGAGAAAAATAGAATTGGCAATTCGATTCATACATCAGAACTGAACACAGTTGGGAAATAGTGTGATTGATGTTGGTGACACTGACATCTGTTATGAAGGGGAGAAAGATTGAGTTGAATAGATGGAAAAAGAGAGAGATAGAGAGAAAGAAACAAACAAAGGGATTGTTGATGGTCAGCTGTGATGGAAATAAAAACTGAAATTAAACATTACTTATGTTTTTTTTCCTGTTCCCATATTATTGATAATCATAACCATGTAAGGTATATGTCAAAGACCCTGCTTAAAGTTATTTATGTCTGTTGTTCTCTCTTCCCTGAGTGTGATCATCGTCTTTTATTCAGTAATGGGATGCTGGTCCAGTATTTAATTCCCTTTCCTCGTTGTCCTTGAGAAGGTGTTGATGAGCTGCCTTCATGATCCACTGCAGTCCGTGGGCTGCATGTAGTCAGTGCTGAGGTCCATACGGTTTCTTTTCATTGAGGTTTTGAAGTGACTGATATAACTGAGTGGCTGCTTGGCTGTTTGAAACTGCAACTGAGAATTAACCACATTACTGTGGAGTAACATGTAAGCCCGACCAGCTGAAGATGGTAGATTTCCTTTCCTGAAGGGCATGAGGGTGCCAGGTAGGACAATCCACATTGGTTTCATTGTTTCATTTGATTCTTAATTCCTGATATTTTATTGAATTTAATTTCTAACATTTGCCGTTATGGGATTCGGATCCCGTGTCTGGGTCATTACCTGATTCCCTGGATTAATATTCGGAGACAATACAGCCAGATCATCGCCTCCTCAGTATCTCCAATCAACTCGAATGGCAACAGTGATGTTGTTGTTGGTGTGACTTTGCTTCATAAGGCAGATAAATGATTGGCAAAAAATGCCATCCTTCCCATTTTGTATTTATGAGAAGGTGAGATGATGGGAAGTCCTCTTGAGGAAAAGGAGCTGGATGTCCTTCATCATGTGGCACTAACAGAATTCATTCAGAGCAGTCGGGTACTGGGAGGGGGAAATAGATTGGGTTGAGATATCTGGTCGGCACGGACTGGTCTGACCGAAGGATCTGGTTCCATGCTGTGCATCTCTATAACTGTATGACTCAGCAAGTAATCAGCACAACAACTGCGTAGTATCGTTCATTACAAAATGATTAAAGAATAAGAGTGAAGACACCGTCCTGCTCTTGTGGAGTACACTTGAGACAGTATTTTCTTTCATTTATAATCAATGATCTCCTTGCTACAGAGAGACGGTGTAATGGAGTTTCACCAGACTAATCCCTGGGGTGATGGCATCGTGAGGAGAGTGTGAAGGAATTCGGCTGCCCTTTCCTTACCTCTCGCCGTTAGCTCAAGATGTGTCATTTGCAACTGAATTCTTGCCATCTCTGATTCTGATGGTTTCTCCAGCAAAGTTTAATTGACGAGATACCGCTGTAATTATCTCTCCTTTCCTCACAGAAGCAGTCAGTTCCAATTCCAGCTTCTCTGCTAATTCTTGCAACTTGGTCTTACTCATTTTTCGTAAAATTTCCAAAGTCACTGCATGCACACCCAGAAAACGTTTGGCGACTGAAATAGCCATTACTATTCTAAGTTTTCTCAACCCAATCAAACTAATACCCAAAATGAAACATATGACTTTCGATAAAATGCAGAAGAGAGGGAAAATAGAAAGCAGCAGAACAGAGAGTAAAAATAAAGAATGGCAAAAGAGACAGCAATAGGGGAGAGAGAAAGAGAGAACTTTTGAAGAACAAAAACTGACAATTAAAAAGAAAAGTCAGTGTAAAAGGCTGGAGATAACGGCTGAGGGTGTGCTTAGTAAGGAAGAGAGTGAGGATGGGAAATCCCCTGATAGCCAGAAGCCTAGTGAGAATTTGTTTGAGTATGTTCAAGCATCGCCTCAATTTGATGAGAAGAATGTGATGCCCTTTTCATCTCATTTGAAAAGTTGGCTAAACAAATGCAGTGGCCAGAGGCTATGTGGATTTTGTTGATCCAAACGAAACTTGTAGGTAGGACTGGTTAAGTATTCACATCCCTATCAGAGGAGGTATCTGGGGAGTATAAGGAGGTTAAAAAAACATTTTGTCTGCACAGGCAACCTTTCAGGAATTTAATGAGGGATCCTGGTGAAACCTACACTGAGTTTGTAAGGATCAAACAGAATAATTTCGATAGTTGGATAAGAGCTTTAAAATTCAAGCAAAGCTATGATGCCCTTAAAGAGGTTAACACTTGGAGGATTTCAAACTGCCTGAAGTAGTGCAAACTCAGGTGGAAGAGCAGAGAGTGTAAACAGCAAGGTTAGCTATTGAAATGGCTGATGATTATGAACTGGTCCATAAACTTGTTTTGGCTTCCAGAACCAGTTCTGGTCTCTGAGGGACAGAAATTCGAGCAAAGAGATATCCTCACGTGTAAAGGGAAAAGTAGATCACAGTGTAGATCATAAGGATAATTTACCACAGTAATAAAGAAAACCTTGAGGGGGACAACGAAGTTAAAAACCTGTCGTGTTTTCACTGTAAAAAAGAGGGCCACACAAAATCAGTGTTGATGGGCTGGGAGAAAACCAGATGTAGGATAACCAAACAAACCTGGAAGTTTTGTTGGACTTGTAACAAAAAGCATAAGGGAAAGTAGGCAACTGCCTCAGAGTGTACAAGATGATCAGTGGACGTGCCAAATCTGCAAACAAAACTAACATGAAAGAGTAAAGTTTATTCACATAGGCCAGGATTAATTGGTAAGAAGGTTTCAATATTAATTGACACAGGATCATTTCAGTCTATAATGCTGAGGGGTGAGGCTTTATGCACTCTTGAGAGACTATTTCCAGAAAATGTGCTGGTAACAGGAATTCATATTGAGGAAAAAAGTGCTCACTTATGTAAAGTGAGGCTAGAGTGTCCAGAGAAGATTGGAGCATGTGCGGTAGGTGTACTAGACCCCTAGCTTTAACTCTAGGAATAAAATTTGTCCTTGCAAATAATATAGCTGCTTCACTGGTAGACGTGCTGCCAACTCCAGTTGAAAAGCCAGTGGAGATGCAGGCAACTGAAGACCTGGAGAATATATCTCCAGGAATTTCCCCTGATTGCATCACCAGAAGATCACAGAAGCACAGGTTTAAGCAAGATAAAGGCACAGATAACGAAGCTGAAGGAGAGTTATACAAAAGTTTCTTTTTGATCAGATAAGTGGAAAACAGACGGAGTGAGTAGGAAAACATGAACGTATTTTTAGCTCTGCTTAGCTGATTGAATGACAGCAGGAAGATGAGGAGTTACAGAAGTTATATCAAAATATATTTAGCAAGAAAGAGAATGAATGCATTCCTGTGTGTTATTACTGAACAAATGATGTTTTAATGCAGTTATGGAGATCAGCACACATTGAAGCAGATCAGACCTGCACAGAAATTCATCAAATTGTTTTGACTGTTGAGTATAGAAAGAGAGTGCTGCGAGTGGCATGTGAACTACAACTTGGTAGAGAATTTCGGGGTGAGGACATTACAGACTGAAATACAAAGATATTTTCACTGGCCTGGACTACACAAAGATGTAGTGAATATTGCCAAATGTCTCAAACATGTCACATACGCAGTAATAAAACCTGCAACTTTAATACCTATTCCAAATTTGAGGAACCTTTCACAAGAGTCATGATAGATTGTGTAGGTCCCCTATCGCAAAGACAAAGTGGGAATAAGCATTTCTTAACAATAATGGATGTGTCAACTAGATTTCCAGAGGCAGACCCATTATGCAGCATCACAGCTAAAAGAATTGTAGAAAAAAATACTTATTTTTTACGTCGGTACTGACTGCATAGAGATCCAGATAGATCAAACCTCACATCCGAACTATTCAAGCAGGTGATCGATAACTTGGGAATAAAGCAATTCAAATCTGCTACGTAGTATTCGGAATCACAGTGAACATGAGCGAGATGGCATCAAACAGTGAAGACCATGTTGAGGGTTTATGGTCAGGATAATCCAGATGGTTGCGATAAGGAAATTACTTTTGAACTATTTGTGATCAGAGACGCACAGAATGAATCGACCAAATTCAGGCTATTTGAATAAAGTTTTGAGCATGAAGTAAAGGACTGTTAACATTGGTTAAGGAGAAATTAATAAGGCAGAATTCAGAGACCACTCATTTGGACAATGTTTCAAATTTTAGGGAACGATTAAATAGAGCTGGAGAGTTGGCTAGACAGCATTAAAAAGTATAGCAGCATACAATGAAACAGGAAGTGGATCAGAAATCACAAATTGGCAATGTTGCAATTGGGAATAAGGTATTGGTGTTACTTCCAGTAACAGTTGAGCCTTTAGAAGCAAGTTTTAGTGTCCCTTATCAAATTGGGAAGAAATTGAATGAGGTGAACGACTTGGTATGGACTCCAGACAGGAAGAAATCTCACGGAGTGTGTCATGTGAATATGCTCAACAAGTATTTTGATAGGGAAGCAAAGCAAGAGGAGAAGGTGTTAATGATTACAGCACAGAACGAAGAACAAAGTTCAGAGGATTCTGAATTGGACATTCCTAATATCAAATTGAACAATGAGAAAGTTGCCAAAAATTGGGATAAATTATTGAGTGACCTTCCACAAGAAAAGCATAGTGACCTGAAAGAGTTATTACGGTATCTTGGAGAGATATACGGAAATAAACTGGGAAGTACGAACATAATTGTGCATGATGTAGACACAGGAGATGCTGTTCTGATTAAATAACATCCTTAAAGGCATTATCCTCTAGAGTTGGCACAGGTTCAGAAGGAAATAGAGCACACGCTCCTAGATGGCATAATCGAAATGAGTTACTGTGCTTGGAGCCCATGTATTTTCATGGCGCCAAAGCCAGATGTTACCCAGTGGACATGTGTGGACTATCACAAACTCAACTTCGTTACAAAGACTTATGCATATCCAATTCCATGTTTGGAGAACTTTTTCGAAAAAGTGGGAGAAGCTACTTACATTTGTAAGTTGGACTTGCTCAGAGGCTACTGGCAAGGAACTCTGTCAGAGAGAGCAAAGGCAATTTCGGCTTTCATAACACTAAATGGATTCAGTTCAAAGTTGTGGCATTTGATATCTAAAACGATCCAACCACCTTTCAGAGACTGATAATGAGGTCATTGTCGGATTCCCCAACTATGTGGTGTACATTGATCACATGGCAGTTTTTAGTCACTCATGAAAGGAACATTTACAGGATTTATCGGACTTGTTTGATTGACTTCAGAAGGCAGGCTTGCTGGTAAACCTAGCTAAAAGTGAATTTGAGAAAGCCAAGCCACGTTCCTGAGTCACGTTATTGGACATGGACAATGGCCCCATGAGATACAAAAACGAAAGTAGTTGGGGAATGTTCCACACCGTCGATAAAAATAAATATGTAATACTACAGTTCCTGGGATTGACTGAATTTTACTGAGAGTTTGTGCCAAACTTTAAGCAGTGTGGCTGCTCCACTCACCGAATTGTCAAGGGCAAGAACTCTCAGTGGACAGAGGACTGTCAAAAGGCATTTTACAGCCTAAAACCTGTGTTAGACACTGCCCCAATATTAGCTACACTACATTACACGAAGACTTTCAAGGTGGCTATCGTTACCAGTGATGTGGGTGTCGGTCCGGTGTTCCTGCAAGAGGACGATGTGGGAATAGAAAGACCTATTGGGTGTTTTTCTGGGAAGTCGAACGTTCATCAACAGAAATGTTCAACGGTGGAGAAAGAGACTTTAAACTTGGTGTTGGCATTACACCATAACTATGTTTATATTACCAACAATGCATCTGAGACAATCGTATAAACTGATCACAACACATTGACATTTGTGGAAAAAAAATTAAAGATAAAAATGCCAGACTGTTTAGATGGAGCTTGTTGCTGCAGCCATTCAATCTGACAATTGTGCATGTTGCAGATCGCGAAAACGTGAAAGCTGATGAGTTACTGAGACTAGAATGAGATACGGAGATGTTTTGTATGGGTTTGTGCATGTTTGAATGTTTACAATTAGTTCAGTATAGCTGTCAGTTTTGAGACTACTAACTGGGTTTGAAGGGTTAAAAATGCAGCCACCTTTTAGCGTTGTTTTTGTTAAGTGGGGAGAGATGTGGGAGAAAAAGTGGGAGAAGCTACTTACATTTCTAAGTTGGACTTGCTCAGAGGCTACTGGCAAGGACCTCTGTCAGAGAGAGCAAAGGCAATTTCGGCTTTCATAGCGCTAAATCGATTCAAAGCAAGTCACTTTTTGTCGAAAAGGTGTTCCTTGGCTCAAGGAGACTCTGTCATTGTTTTTTTTAAGAGGAACAATAAAACGGGGCCAAGCTCCAATCAGAGCTGAAACATGTGATGCTGCAAAAGCGCAGCAGGTCAGGCAGCATCCAAGGAGCAGGAGAATCGACGTTTCGGGCATAATCCCTTCCTCACTTTCTCCAAGCTCGAATCAGTCTGGTTTGGTAGAGATGAAAAGTACTTTCAAAGGTCTTTTGTTTATATGGAAACAGATGAGTCTTCAGGCCAAAGTGGTCATGCTTTATAAGTGACCAGGAAAATGAACGGAGAGTGGTGAGCTATTTTAGCTGAACGAGCTGAGCTGACAAGTTTTCAGTTGAGTCTTGAACTGGGAAGTTCAACTGGGAGCTGTGTGGAAACTCTCTCTCTTTTCTGACCTTCAACTTCAACCTGGAAGTTTGTGTTCCATTTATACTGTTTTTTTTATTATTGGGAGTTTGCTTATTGGGACAGTTGTGTGTATTCGGAATAACATGATGAAGTCTAGCTGAATAGGTTGAATTCTGTCGTGATTTTTTATTCTGTTCTTTGTGTTTCATTGTGTAATTTTATGAATAAAGTTTTTGCATGTTTCAAAATCTAGTAGTCAACCTAGCTAAATTACCCCCGGTAATTTTCATTGTACACTTACCGAAACAAATTGCAAAGGTATGCTCTGCACTGCCTGCTTAAAAGTGTCTAACCTAGTTCATAACATCTCGGAGATGGAAGATGCCTCCTTGGAAATTGGCACAAACCATTCACTTTCCCTCCTCATGATCAGCAAACCACGTTAACAGAGCACGTGCGTACCAGTAGCAATGGGGCCAGGAAGAAAAACATGGAGCAGTCTGTCTGTGCAGTCTGTGCCTTATTGGTTTGTCGTGTTGCAGCAAAAATGACATTGTCCTATTTCAGTCTAACAGTTTGGAGGGGCTGAATGGCCTCTTCTGTTCATGTGTCAGTGTCTGGAGGAACTGAATGTCTTCCTCCTGCACCGAGAGCAGAGGTTCAAGTACTTCAGTTGGCAACCCGTGTTTCCTGCCTACCAGCACGTTGTGCTGACCAGACTCTATCTTCCTGAGTTAGAGGAGACAAACAGAAGGATGGAAGAACACAGCAAACCAGGCACCATCATGAGCTGGGAAAGTCAACATTTCAGGTATAACCGTTCTTCAGAACTGGATTGGGGGGTAGGGGGAGCTGCAGATAAAGAGGGAAGGGAGTGGTTGGGGTGGGGAGATCAGGAGGATGGTCAGTTACGGCTATGTGGACACAAGTAGTTTGTGCAATCTGTTTGGGCAATGGGAGGGATGAATCAGGTTGGGAGCAGAAAGGTAGGGTCATTGGGTGGAATGGAAGACCTCCCAGTCACTTCCTATTTCAATTCTCTTTCCTAATGCCTTTCCGACATGGCCATCCTTGGCCTCCTCCATTGCCACAATGAACCAAACCATAATTTGGAGGAACAAGATCTCATCTGTTAACTGTGCAGCCTGCACCCCAGGGACTCAACATTGAATTCTTCAATTTCAAATAACCTCCCTTTCAGTCCCCCGACTACCTTCCCAAGCCCTCCCCTCCATTCCATTCCTCTGAGCAACCTTTATCCAGCCGCAAACTGGATTCAGCCCTTCGATCAACAACTCGCTGATACCTTTATCTGTGCCCACTTATCCACAACTCGCCACTCTGCCTCCTCCTCTCTCACCCGCACTTTATCTATATACCCCCTTACTCCCATCCACAGTCCTCTTGAGGGGTTATATCCAAGGCTTTCACTTCTCAAAGTCTTGATGCTGCCTTGCTTATTCTGTTCTTCCAACTTCCTGCGTGTGCATTTTGGATTCCAACACCTGATTTTGTTTTAAATTGTCTTCTTGTGTAATAGGCAGGAGTGAGTGAACGCATTGCGCCTCTTGTTATCCATTAGATCTGATGGGCTGAATGGCTTTCTTATATTACTGGGAAACCAGCTAGAGTTGCTGAAGGGGTTCCTGTTCCTCTTAACAGTGGAAATGTTTAGTGCCCAGAAGTGCTTTTGGTTAACGTTACCTACACATTAACAGCACAAGCTTGACTGTTGTCCAGATTTGATACTTTAGTACCTTAGGAGGTGACCCATTGTTCTGAACATTGTATAATCTTCAAAGAATATCCCCACCTCTGATTGCATGAAAGAGGGAAAGACATTGATGAAGCAGTTGAAGATATTTGTGCCAAAGAAGCTACCCTGAGGATTGCCCACAGAGATATCCAGGGACTGACAGGATTTATGTCCACCAGCCCCATTGTGCTCTCAATGATTCAACCAGCGGGGAGTTTACAACTGATTCCCATCAAGTTCAATTTTGTTCAGTCTCCTTGACATCTTGCTCAATCAAATACTGCCGTGATATCAGGGCCAGTCACTTTACACTGTGTTCATATCTTCTGTCTATGTCAATAGGTCAAGGTATATGTGTGGGGAGTGTTTCCTTCTCTCAGTGAGTAGTGATGGTTGGGGCCAGACAGTTAGGGGAGGCTACATCACTGAAATGTTTGGGGGTTGCGAATGGATGTCAATGGGTTTTGACCCGTCAGAGAGTCAATGGCTACAAAAAATTGGGCATGAAAGAGAAATTGCGGCCGAGTGCAAATCAGCCCTGACTTACTGAATGGAAGTGCAGATCTGAGAGGCTATGTAGCCTGGTTTTATTCCAGTATACCTGATAGTCCAGTCACTTTGTGGCCTCTTCCATTTCCTGTGTTACTAATTCGAGTAGCTAAATAGATTGATCCTGTCGCAGTGCAACTGAATACTGGTGCTGCATGATCTGGTTACAGTTTAAAGGCCCGAGGGCCTTATTGGTCTCCTCCTGTAATTGTATGTCAGGCTCCAGGGGCTAAAACGCCTCATTCTGTTCTGCTGTAACTGAAATCCATATCGACTAAATCTACTGCCAATGGAGAAATTGAGCACGGCAGATGCTGGAGATCAGTGTCGAAAAGTGTGGCACTGGAAATCACGGCAGGTCAGGCAGCATCAGAAGAACAGGAGAATCGATGCTTTGGATGTTGCTGATTAAAGGTTTATGTCCGAAACATAGATTCTCCTGCCCCTCGAATATGCCTGACCTGCTGTGCTTATCCAACACCACATGTTTTGAAATCTACTGCCCCACACAAATCAATCCTCCTGGTCACATCATCCACTTACTTTAAGAGAATTGTCAGGCACACACTTCCTTGCACAAAGCCACTCTTACTATTCCTAATCAAAGCTTGTCTTTTTAAATCCATGTACATCTTATCCCTCAGAACCTACTCAAGTACCTTACCGACCACGGATGTTAAACCTACTGATCTGTAGCTCCAAGGCTTTTTTTGTTCAGTTCTTCTTGAATAAGGGCACAACATTTGCTATCCTCCAGTCTTCCGAGACATTACCTGTGGTTACTGATGATAAACATTCTAAGCCAGGGTCGCCGCAAATTCTTCTGAAGCCCGTTGAGGTGTTCTTTGATATATCGGGTAACGACCGTGAGATTTATCCACTTTCCAACATTCTAGTACATCCAATATCTCCTCAACTATGATATATATTGGCTCTAAGATATCACCACTAACTTCCTCAAGTTCTCAAGTTAACATGTCTTTTTCCACGGTAAACATAGAGTAGAAATATTAGTTGAGGACTTCACCCATCATTTATAGTTCCACACTTACTTGTGCACATTGGTCTTCGAGGGGTCGTATTTTCTATCCAGTTTTTGATTTTTCTTTTAATATATTTAAAGTAACTTTTTGGATTCATCCTAATCTTCTCAGCCAAGGCTCTTTCTTACCCCCTTTTCACCCTACTGCTTTCTTTTTTCAGAACTCCTGTATCTCTAATATACCTCCAGGAATTCCCTTGATCCCTGCGGCCTGGACCTGAGCCACGCCCCAAATTTGAACATGAACCTGTGGACCAGTTTTGTCCCTCTCCATAACTATTTGAAAATTAATAGAATTTCGGTTACTGGTCACAAAGTGCTCCCCCACTGTTAACTCAGTCACCTGTCTTGCCCGATTTCCTAAGAAAATTTTGTGCTTTTCCCCTTCCCGAGTAGAACTCTCTGTACATTGCTTGAGGAAACTTTCCTGAAGTTTTTATCAGATTCTATCTCATCAAAACTCTTAACGCTCTGACGTTCCAGTCTGTATTAGAATAACTAAAAGCCCATATTATGATAACCCTATTGCTCTTGCAGGTTTCCCCTCTCTCCCTGCATATTTATTACTCTCATTCCTGTTGACTATTTGGGGGCCGATAGCACATCCCTAATCACCTCACGAACACATTCCTATTTCTTAACTCCACCCACAAAGCCCCACTGGGTGATTCATCAGTTATTTTATCTCTGATTACTGCTGTGGTACTCCCCTTAATCAGAAATGCAATTCCCCTCCCCTCCTTCCAACATCTCTGTCTCACCTAAAGTACCTGTACCCTGGCACATTAAGCTGTCAGTCCTATCCATCACTTAGCCATGTTTGTGTAATAGCTATAATATACCAGTCCCACCTACTTATCCATGTCCTGAGTTCATCGGCCTTACCTGTCGGCCTTCTTGCATTGAAATAGATGCCATTTAATCCAAAAGGCATTTCTCTCTGTCATTTTCCAGCCTAAATTTACTATTTCTGATTACTCTATCTCCTTCCAGCATCGCACTTGCCTCCCTGCTCTTGAGGATAACACCCTCTGCCAATCTAGTTTAAACCCACCCTCGTAACACTAGCAAAACTGGCCGCCAAGATATTGGTGTCCTTTCCAGTGCATGTCTCGGATGGTAATCACCCTCTAAGGAGATTACCACTGTCAAGGTAATCTCGCTCCAGAACCTCGGCCCTATTTCAACGGGTATCATTTGTGCCAACGTGCATAATGATTTCTGGATGCTCACCCAACCCCTTGAGAATGTTCAGCAGCCACTTGGAGACATCCTGGACCCTAGCAGCGGGAGGTAACCCACCATCCTGGATTCCCGTTTGTGGCCACAGAATCTCCGATCTGTCCCTCTAACAATCGACCCTCCTTTAACGACCTCTTTACCTTTACCGTTTCTCGCTGTGCCCCAGAGCCAGTGGTAGTACCACCAACCTGGCTACTGCTGCTTTCCCCTGAACAGACATCGCCCCCAACAATCCAAAATGGTCTACATGTTTTGGAGAGGAATGACCACAGGCTATTTCTGCACTCTCTGCCTACTCCCTTTGCCATTCCTGGTGGTCGCACAGCTACTCGCTCTCTGGAATATGGAAGGAAGCAGAGAACGCCTGTTGGATTACATTGTGTTTATTTAAATACAACAGCACTGACAGGTAAATCCAAATAACTGAGGGCGATGAACGTTCGACTGGAATATTACAGTCATTAAAGAAGCACAGCTAGGGGTGTGTCTTGGGTGTGGCGACCACAATAAAGCACTTATCTATGAAGTTCTGAGTATCTCAGATGACCCTGAGTGCATCATAAATAATCTTCAGCCCAACAAGTACGCACCGACCCTCCAAAGAGCAGCCCACCCAGACCAACTCCCCTCCACTACAGGCAAATTAGCACGACCAATTCACCTAACCTGCACATCTTTGAACTGTGGGAAGAAACCGCACTGCACAGAGCCCTGAAATGGAAAGCAGTCAATCAGTTGGTTGGACAGGGAGTAAACAAGTTGAGGTGAAATACAGACTGATTGAAGTACAAACATAAGGATAGATAAATCCCTCGTCCAGACGGGAAACACCCTGAGTTACTACAAGAAGAGAGGAAAGAGATTTCTGTGCTTTTGGCGATGGTCTTTTCGACTTCACTCTCCATTTGAGTAGCGTGGGTTGATTGGAGTGTGGCAAATGTTAGTCCCTTTTCCAGGCAAGGGAACAGGGATTGTCCTGAGAATGACAGACCAGTCAGTTTTACATCAGTATTGGCCAAAGTATTGGAGACGATTCTGAAAAAATCAGAGTTTGATTAGAAACAGTCAGCATGACTTTGTGAGGGGCAGGTCATACCTCACAACTCTTATTGGAATCTTTGAGGATGGGATTAAACGCACTGAAGAAGGTAGAGCAGTGAATGGGGAGTGCATGGATTTTAACAAGGTGTTTGATAAGCTTCCCCGAGGTAGTTTCATTCAGAAAGTAAGGAGGCATGGCATACAGGGAGACCTATCCGTCTGGATAGAGAATTAGCTAGGCCATAGAAGACAGAGGATGGTGGTAAATGGGAAGTATTCAGTGTGGAACGAGGTGAGCAGTGGTGTTACGTAAGGATCGGTTCTGGGACCTCTGCTGTTTGTGATTTTAATAAATGACTTTGATGACGAAGTGGAAGGTAAGTTTAGTAATTTTCATGATGTAACACCGGTTGGTGAAATTATGGATAGTGTAGAGGGCTGTTGTAGTTTGCAACAGGACATTGACAGGATGCAGGACTCAACTGCTTAGTGGCATATCGTGTTCAACATGGAAAAGTGGGATGCGATTCATTTTGGAAGGTCGAAGTTGAATGCAGAATACAGGGTTAGAGGCAGGATTCTTACATTGTGGAGGAACGGGGGATCAAATGGGCCATGGCGTAGCTCCCACAATGTTTCTACACAGGTTCATAAGGTGGTTAAGAAGGTGTTTGATGTGTTCATTAGCCGAGGGATTGAGTTTAAGAGCTGGAAGGTTATGCGTCAACTATATGGAGCCCTGGTGAGACCACACGTAGAATATTGTGATCAGTTCTGGTTGCCTCGTTGTAGGAAAGATGTGGAAGCTTTGATGAGAGTGCTGAGGAAATTTATCAAGATGCTGCCTGAACTGGAGGGCATGTCTTGCAAAGAAAATTTGAGGGAGCTGGGGTGTTTTCCTCATTGGAACAAAGAAGAATGGAAGGTGACTTGACAGTGGTGTACAAGATGATGAGAGGCATAGATAGAGTAGATAGCCAGAGACTCTCTCCCAGGGTGGAAATGGCTACCTCGAGGGGTTATGATTTTAAGGTAATTGGAGGAAGGTTTAGGGGAGATGTCAGAAGTAGGTTCTGTACACAGAGAGTGGTGGGTCTGTGCAATGAACAGCCAACAGTTGTAGTGAAATCAGCTATATTAGGGATATTTAATTGGATAGGCACATGAATGATAGTATAATGAAAGATATGTAGGTTAGTATGATCTTAGAGTAGGATAAAAGGTCAACAGAACGTCAAGGGCCAAAGGGCCTGTACATGCTGCACTGTTCTATGTTTCCAGTTTCACCCAGCTTGTGGATTCCCCTTAAATTGTTGAATGTGTGAGGGAGAGATATGCATGAGATCAGGAAGCTTTGGAGGGGTGTAAGGCCAAAGCCTCCAGTTGTGGTGTGCATTGTTACAGGCAGCTGAAGGCCAGTATAATATGTGTGGTTACTTAGACCAGACAGTATCCACCAAGTTCAGTTATTAATGTGAATTTGGATTGCCGTTTGCTGCTGGTTACTTCACATCAGTTCGACTGTGTGATCCATGTAGTAACTCTGACCATTCAGAGAGATGTACAATTTTATTTTGATACTAGAGAATGTGAAGGTGACATTTAGTAGATATGGCTTTAGAGACACAAGGCACTGCAATAGATTGTCAACTTGTTTACGTCTTCACCCATGCCTGGTCCGGGGTGCAGATATATGCAGTCTGGGAGGCAGGTCAGGTTTCATCACCATAGGTAACTTGTATGGTATGATTCTGGCTCTCAATGTCAACACATCTCCTCTCTGGGCCAGGCTCTGACTGAAGATGAATTTCAAAACCTGGTTGCTGGTCAGCCATTAGTATTTAATCTGGACAATATTTGTACCTACACTGAGACCAGTGATAGTCTGTTGGCGGGTTATCCACCTGCCCAAGGAAGGTTCCAACTGATTTGTTTTGAAGTAAGGTATGTCTGACTGCGCTGAAGCAGGTGAGAAGCTCTATGCACAAATTTTGGAACAGGCCACTGAGTCTCCCTCTATCACAGGCAGCTGTGAGGTGCAATAACACTGTAAATTATTTCAGGTAAATTGGAAGCAAGTTTCAGCGTAGCTCATTGCAATATCTTGAGTTTACTGACCCCGAACAATAATCGGATATTTGCTATAGTTCATGAATTGGGCAACAATAAGATGAGGTAAAAACAATGACTGCAGATGCTGGAAACCAGATTCTGGATGAGTGGTGCTGGAAGAGCACAGCAGTTCAGGCAGCATCCAAGGAGCAGCGAAATCGACGTTTCGGGCAAAAGCCCTTCATCAGGAATAAAGGCAGAGAGCCTGAAGCGTGGAGAGATAAGCTAGAGGAGGGTGGGGGTGGGGAAAAAGTAGCATAGAGTACAATAGGTGAGTAGGGGAGGTAATGAAGGTGATAGGTCAGGGAGTAGAGGATGGAATGGATAGGTGGAAAAGGAGATAGGCAGGTATGACAAAGCCAGACAAGTCATGGGGACAGTGCTGAGCGAAGTTTGGAAATACGGTGAGGTGGGGGACGGGGAAATGAGGAAATTGCTGAAGTCCAGATTGATGCCCTAAGGTTGAAGTGTTCCAAGGTGGAAGATGAAGCATTCTTCCTCCAGGCGTCTGATGATGAGGGAGCGGCGGTGAAGGAGGCCCAGGACCTCCTGTCCTCGGCAGAGTGGGAGGGGGAGTTGAAATGTTGGTCCACGGGGCAGTGTGGTTGATTGGTGCGGGTGTCTCGGAGATGTTCCCTAAAGCGCTCTGCTGTAGAGGAGACCACATCGGGAGCAACAGATACAATAAATGATATTAGTGGAGGTGCAGGTAAAACTTTGATGGATGTGAAAGACCCCTTTAGGGCCTTGGATAGAGGTGAGGGAGGAGGTGTGGGTGCAGGTTTTACTGTTCCTGCGGTGGCAGGGGAAGGTGCCAGGATGGGAGGGTGGGTTGTAGGGGGGCGTGGGCCTGACAAGGTAGTCACGTAGGGAATGGTCTTTGAGAAAGGCTGAAAGGAGTTGGGTGGGAACTAT
This sequence comes from Chiloscyllium punctatum, assembly GCF_047496795.1. Taxonomy (NCBI): domain Eukaryota; kingdom Metazoa; phylum Chordata; class Chondrichthyes; order Orectolobiformes; family Hemiscylliidae; genus Chiloscyllium; species Chiloscyllium punctatum. The sequence goes on along the minus strand of NC_092766.1, from coordinate 27,751,029 downwards.
ATCCCTGGGGTTGGCTCTTTTTGGATGTTGCGAAGGTGTTGGCGGATGATTTGATTTATGCGAAGGTTGGTAGGGTGGAAGGTGAGCACCAGGGTCATTCTGTCCTTGTTACGGTTGGTGGGGTAGGGTCAGAGGGCGGACGGGCAGGAGGTGGACGAGATGTGTTGGTCGGCATCTTTAACCAAGTGGGAAGGGAATTTGCGGTCTCAAAAGGAGGAGGCCATCTGATGTGTTCTGTGGTGGAACTGGTCCTCCTGGGAGCAGATACGGCATAGGTGGAGGAATTGGGAATACGGGACGGCATTTTTGCAAGAGATAGAGTGGGAAGAGGTGTAATCCAGGTAGCTGTAGGAGTCGGTGGGTTTGTCAAAAATGTCAGTGTCAAGTCGGTCGTTATTAATAGAGATGGAGAGGTCCAGGAAGGGGAGGGTGATGTCAGAGATGGTCCAGGTAAATTTAAGGTCAGGTTGGAATTTGTCGGTGAAGTTGATGAATTGCTCAACCTCCTCGCGGGAGCACGAGGTGGCGCCAATGCAGTTATCAATGTAGCGGAGGAAGAGGTGGGGAGAGGTGCCAGTGTAATTACGGAAGATCAACTGTTCTACGTAGCCAACAAAGAGACAGGCATAGCTGGGGCCCATACGTGTGCCCATGGCTACCCCTTTGGTCTGGGGGAAGTAGGAGAATTCGAAGGTGAAATTGTTAAGGGTGAGGACCAGTTCGGCCAAACGAATGAGAGTGTCGGTGGAAGGGTACTGTTGGGGACGTCTGGAGAGGAAAGAATGGAGGGCTTGGAGGCTCTGGTCATGGTGGATGGAGTTGTAGAGGGATTGGATATCCATGGTGAAGATGGGGCATTGGGGGCCGGGGAAACGGAGGTCTTGGAGGAGGTGGAGGGCGTGGGTGGTGTCTCGAATGTATGTCGGGAGTTCATGGACTAGAGGGTATAGGATAGTGTCGACGTAGGTAGAGATGAGTTCAGTGGGGCCGGAGCATGCTGAGACAATGGGTCGACCAGGGTGGTCAGGCTTGTGGATCGTAGGAAGGAGGTAGAACCGGGTATTGCAGGGCTCCCGGACTGTGAGGTTGGAAGCTGTGGCTGGGAGATCTCCTGAGGTGATGAGGTTCTGTATGGTCTGGGAGATGATGGTTTGGTGATGGGTGGTGGGGTCATGGTCGAGGGTGTCCTCGAGTTGGCGTTTGGCTTCAGCGGTGTAGACGTCAGTGTGCCAGACTACCACTGCGCCCCCTTTATCCGCTGGCTTGATGGTGAGGTTGGGATTGAAGCAGAGGGATTGGAGGGCTGTGCGTTGTGAGGGTGAGAGGTTGGAGTGGGAGAGGGGGTACACAGGTTGAGGCGGTTAATGTCCCGGTGGCTGTTGGAAATGAAGAGGTCGAGGCAGGTAATTGGCCAGCGTGGGGTGTCCAGGTGGATGCAGTGTGTTGGAGGTGGGCGAAGGGGTCCTCAGAAGGTGGGCAGGAATCCTGATTGTGAAATTAAGCTCGGAGACGGAGGTTACGGAAGAATTGTTCGACGTCACGGTGTGTATTAAATTCATTGATGCGTGGACAGAGGGGGATGAAGGTGAGTCATTTGCTGAAGACTGATCGTTCGTCCTCAGTGAGGGGAAGGTCTGGAGGGATGGTGAAAACTCGGCAGGGCTGGGTGCTCGGATCTGGTGCGAGTGTGGAGCTGGGAGTGGGGGCGGAACCTGTAACTGAAGTGGGTGTGATGGTGGGGGACATGGGGGTGGACTCATGAGCACGGGTAGTGTTCCGCTCAGGGTTCTGGAGGGCGGGGATAGTGACAGTGGGGTCTGTGGCGGCCGTGTCAGCAGAATGCAGGTGAGTGGCGCTGGTGGGGGCGGAAGTGGTGGCTGACACTGCAGTCATGGTGGCAGTAGTCACTGAGCGTGTGTCATCAGCGATGATCTGAAGGGCGGAAGTGATGTCACGTGTGATGCATGAGGAATTGTGAGGCGGGGAAGTGGTTGTGGAAGCGGCCATGATGGGGGCGACAGTGACATCATCAATCAGCGTGGGGGTGGCAGCTGCATCTGCCCCATGGCAAATGGAGTCCAAGTAGTTGCAGAGGCCAGGGGAATCTTCTGGAATGTTTGAGGAGTGCCGGTTACGGAGGTGGGTAGATAAAAGTTTGTTATACTTACAGTTTTTGATGTCTGAGATGGAGTTGAAATACTGTTTGTTGAGAGTATGAATTGTCCTGACGATGCAGAACAGAGTGGGTCCTTTGTAATTCTGAGAGGGTGTGGCCCTCAGCTGAGGCAGGGCTGACTGTAGAGAGGTTAGGTGCCGGCGCATTGCTGCAAGCGTGGAGCGGAGGATGTTGAAGGAGAACCGTAGCTGGTGTTTTTGAATCTGTAGTCTGTACTGTTTGACCTGTTTGGGTCCGAACTCTGCTGGTTTAAAGGTGGTCCGGAGTCTGTGTGGGATGAGTTGGTTACGCAGGCAGGCACTGAGGTAGTAAATGTGGCTGTGGTAGCGAGTTTGTTTCACGACATGGTTGAACAGCTTCAGGGCAGAGGAAATGACCTGGGAGTTGCAGTGGGAGAGGGACTCCCTGAGATTCTTGTCGAGAGAGGAGGAAAACTTCTTCAAGGCAGGCATCCTTGCAAGAGGATTTGCAATAGGGTTACTCCACCCACATTCTCCCCCACAATCGCACCCACTCCAGTTACAGGTTCCCCCCCACTCCCAGCTCCACACCCACACCAGATCCCAGCTCGCAGCCCTGCCGAGTTTTCACCATCCCTCCAGACCTTCCCCTCACTGAGGACAAACGATCAATCCTAAGCAAACGAATCAATTCCATCCCCCTCCATCTAAGCATCAATTAATTTAATACACACCGTGACGTCGAACGATTCCTCCGTCGCCTCCGTCTCCGAGCTTACTTTCAGAATCAGGATTCCCGCCCACCTTCCGAGGACCCCTTCGCCAACCTCCAACACACTCCATCCACTTGGACACCCTGCGCTGGCCTATTACCTGCCCTCGACCTCTTCATTTCCAACTGCCACCGGGACATTAACCACCTCAACCTGTCTAGCCCCTCCCCCACTCCAACCTCTCACCCTCACAACGTGCAGCCCTCCAATCCCTCTGCTCCAATCCCAACCTCACCATCAAGCCAGCGGATAAAGGGGGCGCAGTGGTAGTCTGGCGCACTGACTTCTACACCGCTGAAGCCAAACACCAACTCGAGGACACCTCTTCCTACTGCCCCCTCGACCATGACCCCACTCCCCATCACCAAACCATCATCCTCCAGACCATACAAAACGTCATCACCTCAGGAGATCTCCACCGACGGCTTCCAACCGCCTAGTCCGGGAACCCCGCACTGCCCGTTTCTACCTCCTTCCCAAGATCCACAAGCCTGACAACCCTGGCCAACACATTGTCTCAGCATGCTCCTGCCCCACTGAACTCATCTCTACCTACCTCGACACTGTCCTATCCCCCCTCGTCCAGGAACTCCCCACATACGTTTGAGACACTACCCAGGCCCTCCACCTCCTCCAAGACTCCGTTTCCCCGGCACCAAACGCCTCATCTTCATCATGGATATCCAATCCCTCTACAACTCCATCCGCCATGGCCAGGGCCTCCAAGCCCTCCGTTTTTTCCTCTCCAGACGTCCCCAACAGTATCCTTCCACTGACACTCTCATTCGTTTGGTGGAACTGGTCCTCACCCTTAACAATTTATCCTTCGAATCATCCCACTTCCTCCAGACCAAAGGGGTAGCCATGGGCACACGTATGGGCCCCAGCTATGCCTGTCTTTGTTGGCTACGTAGAACAGTTGATCTTCCATAATTACACCGTCACCTATCCCCACCTCTTCCTCCACTACATTAATGACTGCATTGGCGCCACCTCATGCGCCCGCGAGGAGGTTGAGCAATTCATCAACTTCACCAACACATTCCACCCTGACCTTAAATTTACCTGGATCATCTCTGATACCACCCTCCCCTTCCTGGACCTCTCCATCTCCATTAATGACGACTGACTTGACACTGACATTTTTTACAAACCCACCGACTCCCACAGCTACCTGGATTGCATTTCTTCCCATCCTACCTCTTGCAAAAATGCCATCCCGTATTTCCAAGTCCTCCGCCTCCACCGTATCTGCTCCCAGGAGGTCCAGTTCCACCACAGAACACACCAGAAAGCCTCCTACTTTAGGGACCACTATTTCCCTTCCAAAGTGGTTAAAGATGCCCTCCAACGCATTTCGTCCACATCCTGCACCTCCGTCCTCAGACCCCACCCCTCCAACCGTAACAAGGACAGAACGCCCCTGGTGCTCACCTTCCACCCTACCAACCTTCGCATAAACCAAATCATCCGCCGACACCTTCGCAACATCCAAAAAGACCCCATCACCAGGGATATATTTCCCTCCCAACTCCTTTCAGCCTTCCGCAAACACCGTTCCCTCCGTGACTACCTGGTCAGGTCCACGCCCCCCTACAACCCACCCTCCCATCCTGGCATCTTCCCCTGCCACCGCAAGAACTGTAAATCCTGTGCCCACACCTCCTCCCTCACCTCTATCCAAGGCCCTAAAGGGGCCTTCTACATCCATCAAAGTTTTACGTGGACATCCACCAATATCATTTCTTGTATCCGTTGCTCCCGATGCGGTCTCCTCTACATTGGGGAGACTGGGCGCCTCCCAGCAGAACGCTTTAGGGAACATCTCTGGGACACCGGCACCAATCAACCACACCGCCCCGTGGCCCAACATTTTAACTCTCCCTCCCACTCTGCCGAGGACATGGAGGTCCTGGGTCTCCTTCACCGCCGCTCCCTCACCACCGGACGCCTGGAGGAAGAATGCTTCATCTTCCGCCTCGGAACCCTTCAACCCCAGGCCATCAATGTGGACTTCAACAGTTTCCTCATTTCCCCTCCCCCCACCTCACCCTAGTTCCAACCTTCCAGCTCAGCACTGTCCCCATGACTTGTCTGGCCTTGTCCTACCTGCCTGTCTCCTTTTCCACCTATCCACTCCACCCTCTCCTCCCTGACCTATCACCTTCATCCCCTCCCCCACTCACCCATTGTCCTCTATGCTACTTTCTCCCCACTCCCACCCTCCTCTAGCTTACCTCTCCACGCTTCAGGCTCTCTGCCTTTATTCCTGATGAAGGGCTTTTGCCCGAAATGTCCATTTCGCTGCTCCTTGGATGCTGCCTGAACTGCTGTGCTCTTCCATCACCACTAATCCAGAGCAATAAGATGAGAACGATGATCCTTCAACTGGACACTAATTTCTTAAATCAATTATGTTTATTCTATATTTTTGGAACTAAAATATACCTCCTGTCAAGATTTTCTAACACAGAACTAAAGCAGGTACATTATCTTTTATCGAAGAAAGAACATAACTCCTGTGGTAATGAGACTTAGATATTCAATGTCAGGTTCAAAGCAATGTTTTGCCACTCCAATATTTTTAAAGTGGTTGGTTTCTGGATAATTGCATGTTCAGAGTGAGCAGAAGATTGAACATACAAATAGAATTAGCGTTCTTAAACATTTTTAGAGAATCAATCAGTTTAATTACTCACTGAAATGGACGATCTTCAGCTATTTGCCAGCAAATTAAAACGACAATAATTCAACATAAACTGTGAATATTAAACTAAATAAATTATTTGTGTTATCAAATTTCAGTGAACAATAATTTGAAAACTTCCAATTTTTAGAATGAATGATATTTAATATGAAATGTGGATAGTGAAAAAAAACAACAAACATTATATCGTGTCAGAGAAATGTGAGAGCTTTCCAAAGGGTTTTGTGCCAAAGCAATGATGTATTTGTTTTATTAATTGGAATACAATACGTAAAATATTCATGTTCGGAGTAATAATTAGACTTCATAATGAAGCTGACCTTGCAATACTTGCATTTTAAATACTTATGCTGCACCAAATAATCAGATCTTTGCGAGCATTTACACTTCAAAATAATTGGACACTGACTTTTATTCACAGCTGATACTTGATAGAGTCCAAAACTTTAAATTACAGGAGGAAGTCATTGGCATTATGCATGAATCAGCTCCAAACATTGTCTCCCAGGACCTCCCATACGCCAGCCCTCTCTCTGTTGCCCGTTAAATTAATAATTTCCAAATATATATCCAGTTCTCTTTTGAATCTTCATTCACAACTTTCCCAGTCAGTCAATTCCAATTGGTAACAACTCTCTAAATAAAGACACTTTTCCTTATTTCACTCCTCGCTCTTTTGCTTAAAACCTTGAAATTAGAAATCTTCGATGCTATAATGCTAACTAATAGAGTGCTATTTTTCACTCTGACAGTTTATTCATACTTTTGAGCACGTCTTTGTCTGTTCTGCTCCAGGAACAATAAGCCTTACAAGAACTATAACAAACACTACAACGGAAAACAAGCAGAAAACTAGTCACCAGGATATATGAACATCAACTAGCCACAAAATACATGATCCCAACACTAATTTCTTATGTACTGATGATGAAGTGCGACACTTTGACTCGGTCTGTATATTCATTCTCGGACAGGCCAAACAGAGACAAGCACAATAATTCCTAGAAACGTGGCATTCCAACCGGAACTTCATCAATAAACACATCGATTTTGATGCCATCTCCCACCCTCTGACGAAAAGGGCCGGAAATGACATCATCAACAGAGGAATTTACATGACCAACGCAAGGAAACCGAAACCCTTAAATAGAAAGTGGCAGATAACACCAGCACTTCTCTGGAGGCTCACTCACTGAGTACAGTCAATGGAACAAACCAGGAACTGCCATTAGCTATTGCTTCAGAATATATCAGTGTTCATGGCTGCCACCACATAGAATCATTGAATGAAAATGCGAGCCTACATCACCAAGTGTATATCCAAAGGCTTTTTGAAACGTTTGTGAGATTATCTGCTCAATCACCCGCCGAGGAAATGCACTCCAGACACACGTCACCAGGGGTAGAACGGTGGCTCAGTGGTTAGAACTCAGCATTGATTCCAGCCTCGGGTGACTGCCTGTATGGAATTTGCACATTCTCCCCGTTTCTGCGTGGTTTCCGCTCGGTAGTCCGGTTTCCTCCCACAATTCAAAGATGTGTAGGTTACGTGAATTGGTCATGCTTCATTCCCCCTAGTGTTCGGAGATGGGTAGGTCAGGGGTAAATATAGGAGGTACGTATGTGTGTGGGCTAAACTTTGGAGGGTCAGTGTGGATTTGTTGGGCCAAAGAGCCTATTTCCACACTGTAGGAATTTTATATTCTATGTCTGTGCCACCCTCTCAGTTCAAAACAGACTCACAAATCCTCTCTCAATCCCCTGCCTTTCACTTTAAACATGTATCCCTTTGTTTTTGACCCTTTGTGTCAGGGAAACAGCTGCTTCTATTCATCATCTCCATTCCCCTTATGCTTTTGTACACCTGTACCAGGTTTCCTCCTCAATCTTCCCTGCTGCAATGAAAAAAGGAGGTAATTTAGCCCTCGCATTTCACAGTTTGAGTACTCACATGTCTTGATAAATGTGAGATGATGCACATCTGAATTATCAGTGTTAAACTTCATCGGCCATTAATCTGGATATAGAAATCATCTGTTTATATCGTCCTGTAGCCTAACCCTTTCCTTCTCACTGTGAACCACCCAGCTAATCTTTGTGTCATCCCCAACATTAGTTATTATTCCACTGCCCCCATCTTCCACATTCTCACCATTATCATTTATGAATATCACAAACAAACCTTGATTTCCTTCCTGTTCTCCAGATGTTATTCACAGAAGAGGAATTAAGAATTCCAGTCTCTTGCTATTCTTATTTTGGGGAATTTACAAAGCGATGTAGTTAACACCTATTATGAGGGAGCTGCTAATAGCATTTTCGACACAGAGTTGAATTCACCTTTTACACTCTGCCCCTCAGCATGTCTTATTCATAAAGCGTGCACCTAATTTAAGATGAACTAGGGTTTGGCACCTTGCACTGGAACATTAGCCATTTGTGTGGCACTGTTCTTTGCATCAACAGTCAGAGCTGAAGAAGTTTTTCATCTGCAGGATGGATACTGACTCAATGCTTGAATCTGTGAATGTGATGAGGATAAATACTCAATTAAATTCTATGTTATGGGCAACTGCAGGAGATCAAATCATGTTCTCATGTCTACCTTGAATTGGAAGCAAATACATACTGTTAAAAAATTCAAAAATGTTGGGATACCATACTCGGGGAAAAAACATGTAATCCGCAATTGATGGAGATACAAAAATACAGAGTGAATGTGCAATCTGAACAAGAATCAAGTATAGAAAATGAAGTACATCAAATCTTAATTTTCAATGGAACCAGATCCCAATTTTCCTGAACAGTGATATTTTTCACCCAACCTCACATTTGTTAAAGCAAGTTTTTCCCAGTCACTAATACTTCATTAGCCATTCTTCCTCGGCCTTCTTACACTTTTCTTACATTCCTACTTCCCTTGCACTGCCCCATCTGCAGCTAAATACTCTTCCATTGATGATATCTCTTCACATCTTTCTTCTCCCACTACCACTGTAAGTTACACCAGTTCCCGAGTTTCTCCCACTCCCACTGACAAATCCTTTCCCTGTTTGCTTTCCAACAGGGGTGATGGAAACTGCTGGCTTCTGTGCTGCTATTGTTCATCAGTGAATGATGAGATTGAGATGATCAATGTCCTACAGGAACGGGCAAAAGTGTGTGTCTGTCCCCGTCAAATGCACCGTAAACATGGTGGTTCTGTTCCCGATAGAGAGTGGGACTTTATTTCTGTCTCTGTGTCACACGCTTAACCAAACCAGCCTCATCACAAATAGGACAAACCTCTCCTCAGAATCAGGCGATCATCCATCAGTTTTTCCTTAAACGTTGTGAGGACAGTGACTACATTGATCAAATAAGCCATGTTCTATAATTTTGCTCTTTACCATTTTAACTGATTTTCCAATGTCATTAAAGGTGAGATCAGAGTAACTTGCGTCACATCAAAGTAATATTTGACTCTTGTAGCATCATTAATCCTCAGAAAACTGTGGTTAACGGGAATCAGAGGAAATTCTGTGCTGATAATTCCTCAATGAACAATGACACCTTCCCTAGAGCTATTGGGAATGACAAATAAACTCTGCCCTTGCTACTGCCTTCCAAAATCATGGATGGATTTGTCTTATTAATAACATCATTTGTTTTCACAGTTTGGTCTAAAGTCTCAGAAAAATAAGACCTTGCTGGTTGAGTTTCACCCCAATGAAATCAGAGAATTCCAATAAGATAACGATAATTTTCAGTTACTTTCTGTGGACTGATCGTGCGATGTCAGTGCCACTGATATCAACATTTTCTCTGTCCAACAGCATCTCATCAAATTGAATCAAGGCTGCACCATTCCACAATTGTACATCATTCTCCAGCTCATTCGCTGTGCTCGCCAGCTATACGAGGACTACAAGATGGAATAACTTAGAGATGCCTATTAGTCTCTGGACCCTGTCACCCCACCCATGCCTTGCGCTCTGAGCCCATCCCCTCCCCCAAGCCCACCTCCTGTCGTGTATTCACCATTCCTCCTAAACTGCCACGCTGTAATGCTGAATGTTCTGTACTCAGCAAAGTTCTCCGCTTTATTCCTCTGCGCCCCCTTTAATGAATTGCAGGAACGACATAATGTTGAACTCCTCTTCCACTGTCTTCTCCTCGGTGTCCAGTTGTTTGGGCAAGAGTCCACTCCCCATCCCAAAGACCCTTCCCCCAGCTCCAACACTCTCCCTCCACCTGGATCCATTTCTGTGGTGTTTACTTTGATTCAATGTGTTCTTTGAGAACTTTCAATGTGACACTTGTTGTTTTAATTTCTCTGCATCTCCCTCACCCTAACCCCACGTATCACTGGTCACCTATCACCCTCTGAACAGTCTATAAGCTGTATGCTTCGATCCAACCCTGACTGTGTTATTCAGCCTGTTCCGATAAGGGTGGTGCTGCTGTAGTCTGGTGGACTCATCTCTCCATTTCAGAGGCTGAGTGCCAGCTCTCAGATACTTCTGCACATCACCTGCTCCTCCATAACCCTGCCATGGCACATCAGGCCATTTTATTAACTAAATCTGACAACATTTCAACTGGAGATTCCCACCCACTCGCCCCCACGTAACAGTCCCAAAGCTGATGGTCCTCTGATAGCAGAGCTCACTTCTATCTCCTCCTGAAAATCCACAGACAGAACTGTATGGGCAGACCCATTGCTTCAGCCTGCTCCTGCCATACAGAGGGGGTGCATGGATACACGTAGGCCCAAGTTATACCTGTTCATTCATGGGGTACGGAGACAATTCCTTGTTCCAGTTCTTCCCAGTCCCCATCCATAACTGTTTCTCCGATACAGAGATTATATCATAGCTGCTGCTCCTCTCTCTTGTCCAGAATTGGAAAAGGTCATCGTTTGCAATTTGCACTAATCCCTTACTTTCATAAGGTCTATCTCTTACTCCTCCGTTTCTTTCCTCGACATCTCTGCTTCTGTTTCTGGGGATAGACGGGTCTCTGTTATCCAGTATTAAACCACCGACTCCCACAGCTACTTGGAGTATACACCCTCACACCCTGTTTCCTGCAACGACTCCGTTCCATTCCCCTCGTTCTTCCCTCTCAACCGCATTGCTTCTGATGATGTCAAGTTCAAAAATGTAGCCTCTGAAATGTCCACTTCTTCCTCAACCGAGTATTCCCCAGCACTGTTCTCGACAGGGCCCTCAACCAATTCTGACCCACCCCCTGCACTTCTACCCTCACTCTCTCTCCTCCCTCCTGCAACAGTCTTAGAGTTCTCCTTGTCCTTACCTACCATCCCACCATCATTCACATGCAGAAGATCATCAGTCTGCATTTCCCCCACCTCCAGCGAGATGCCACTACTAGACACATATTTGTCTCCTCTCCCTTTTCCGCCTTCTGACCATTTCCTCCGAGACACCCTGATCCGCTCGTTATTCACGGCCAACACTTCCCCTCACGTCCCTCACCCCGCCCCCCACCACAGTTCCACGTCACTTTCCCCTACCGGAGGTGTCACATTTTCCCATTTACCTCCTCCCTCCTCACTAATCAAGGGCCAAACATACCTCCCAGCTGAAGCAGCATCCTATCAACATTTCTCACATTCGCTGCTCACATTGTGGTCTGCTCTACATTGGGGAAACTAAAATTAGACTGGGTGAACACTTCACAGTATATCCAAACTGGACCTATGCAAAATACCCTGACTTTCCAGTTGCCTGCCAGTTTAATACCCCTTCCCGTTCCTTGGCCAATATCTCTGAGTCAGGCTTGCTGCAGGGTTCGAGGACATTTCAACGTAAGCTGGAAGAACAACACCTCATTTTCCGTGGGCGGACCCTGCAGCCCTTAAGACAAAAAATAATATTCATTAAGTTTAGGGACTGGACTCCTCAATGTCCCCTACCCACACACCAAGCCTAGTACTCACCCCCTATTATTAGCTACTAACAGTCTCCATTAACAGCTATTCAGCCTCTTCTGTATATTAGTCAACATTTTCAGGGCTACCATCCGTTCTGAGGAAGGGCCACTGAACTAGAAACTTTAATTCTGATTTCTCTGCACAGAGGCAGTTAGACTCGAAACGTCAGCTCTTCTCTCTCGTTACAGATGCTGCCAGACCTGCTGAGATTTTCCAGCACTTTCTCTTTTGGTTACAAATTACTCGAGATTCAACTCAGATAGCAGCTTTGCTTATATCGTTCAGATCAGTCAATTTGTCACAGTTCAGAAAGAAAAGAAAAAAAACGATAGAGGGAAACTCAGCAGGTTTGGCACTCTGAGCAGAGATATGCAGAATTAACCTTTGATTCCAATATGACTTTTTCAGAACAGTGTCACATCATATTCGATATATTAACTTCGTTTATCTCTGCAGATACTTCCTCATCTGTGGCACTTCTTCACCATTATTTATTTGTTTTACATGTTTCTGTATCATTATATTTCAAGTTTCTTGGCAGGGCTACATGCTGAATTTGGTTATATGTGGACAATGTAGTCCTTCCCTGTTACTATTATAGTTGGTGTGTCTGTGACACCTGTGTTACGGCCGAAATCTGTTTCTTCTTTAAGATTCAAAGGAAAAAAGAATATTTTTCTGATTATCCTGTAAATCTCAGGAACTCCGTTTTGTTTGAAAAGACATTTTAGAGGCAGCTGAAATTTCATGAGATAACAGGAATAGGTTATTGATGGTGGAGCACTCTGTGACCTTCGTTGAACTAGCTTGTCTACCACTTCCCAAAGGCTTTGGTTACATAGCACAGAATTATTTCCAGTGAAAGTGGGGGGACCTCAGCCCATTGTCTCTTCCAGTTTGGAACGACTATATCTCTACTGTTAGTCTCCTGCACTGTCCCCATAGCCCTCCACATTTTGTTATTAGTGTGCGCTTTTAATTTTAAGTATCCTGCCATATATGAACAATATGATCAAGCTCAAACCAAAAAAAAAACAGAACTTAGAGGGCAAGCTGAGCAGGTCTGGAAGTATCTGAGAAGAGAAATCAAAGTTAATAGACAATAGACAATAGACAATAGATGCAGGAGTAGGCCATTCTGCCCTTCGAGCCTGCACCACCATTCAATATGATCATGGCTGATCATTCCTAATTAGTATCCTGTTCCAGCCTTATATCCATACCCCTTGACTCCACTATCTTTAAGAGCTCTATCCAATTCTTTCTTAAAAGAATCCAGAGACTGGGCCTCCACTGCCCTCTGGGGCAGAGCATTCCACACAGCCACCACTCTCTGGGTGAAGTAGTTTCTCCTCATCTCTGTCCTAAATGGTCTACCCTGTATTTTTAAGTTGTGTCCTCTGGTTCGGCACTCCCCCATCAACGGAAATATGTTCCCTCCTGCCAGAGTGTCCAGTCCTTTCATAAGCCTATACGTTTCAATCAGATCCCCTCTCAGTCTTCTAAACTCAAGGGTATACAAGCCCAGTCGCTTCAGTCTTTCCGTGTAAGGCAATCCTGCCATTCCAGGAATTGACCTCGTGAACCTACGCTGCACTCCCTGAATAGCCAGAATGTCTTTCCTCAAATTTGGAGACCAGAACTGCACACAGTACTCCAGGTGTGGTCTCACCAGGGCCCTGTACAGCTGCAGAAGCACCTCTTTGCTTCTATACTCAATCCCTCTTGTTATGAAGGCCAGCATGCTATTAGCCTTCTTCACGACCTGCTGTACCTGCATGCTTGCCTTCATTGACTGGTGGACAAGAACACCCAGATCTCTCTGAACAGCCCCTTTACCTAATTTGATACCATTGAGGTAGTAATCTGCCTTCCTGTTCTTGCCACCAAAGTGGATAACCAGACATTTATCCACATTAAACTGCATCTGCCATGCATCTGCCCACTCACCTAACTTGTCCAGGTCACCCTGTAATCCCCTAACATCCTCATCACATTTCACCCTACCACCTAGCTTTGTGTCATCAGCAAATTTGCTAATGTTGTTGCTGATACCATCTTCTATATCATTTACATATATTGTAAAAAGCTGCGTTCCCAGCACGGATCCCTGCGGTACCCCACTGGTCACTGCCTGCCATTTCGAAATGGAGCCGTTAATCACTACCCTTTGTTTCCTATTAGCCAACCAATTCTCTATCCAATCTAGTACTTTGCCCCCAATCCCGTGCGCCCTAATTTTACTCACTAACCTCTTGTGTGGGACTTTATCAAAAGCTTTCTGAAAGTCCAGGTACAGTACATCCACTGGATCTCCCTCGTCCATCTTCCGAGTTACATCCTCAAAAAATTCAAGAAGATTAGTCAAGCATGATTTCCCCTTCATAAATCCATGCTGACTCTGTCCTATCCTGTTACTATTATCCAGATGTGCCGTAATTTCATCCTTTATAATAGACTCCAGCATCTTTCCCACCACTGAGGTCAGACTAACTGGTCTATAATTTCCTGCTTTCTCCCGCCCACCCTTCTTAAAAAGTGGCACAACATTAGCCGCCCTCCAATCCTCAGGAACCGACCCCGATTCTATTGAACTCTGGAAAATAATCACCAGATCATCCACGATTTCCCGAGCCACCTCCTTCAGTACCCTGGGATGCAGGCCATCAGGTCCCGGAGACTTATCAACCTTCAGACCTAACAGTCTCTCCAACACCAAATCCTGGCAAATAGAAATTCCCTTAAGTTCAGGTCCTTCAGCCACTGTTACCTCAGGGAGATTGCTTGTGTCTTCCCCAGTGAACACAGATCTGAAGTACCCACTTAATTCCTCTGCCATTTCTTCGTTCCCAGTAATATATTCCCCTGCTTCTGTCTTCAAGGGCCCAATTTTTGTCCTAACCATTTTTTTGCCTTGGACATACCTAAAAAAGCTTTTACTATCCTCCTTTATATTCTTGGCCAGTTTCGTACCTCATTTTTTCTCTGCGTATTTCCTTCTTACTAATCCTCTGTTGTTCTTTAAAAGCTTCCCAGTCCTCCGTTTTCCCGCTTATCTTCGCTAAGTTATACTTTTTCTCTTTTAACCTTATATGTTTCTTTACTTCCCTTGTCAGCGACGGCCGCCCATGTCTCCTCCTGGGATCTTTCTTCCTTTTAGGAATGAACTGATCCTGCATCTTCTGCATTATACACAGAAATATCTGCCATTGTTCCTCCACGTTCTTCCCTGTTAAGGTATTAAACCATTGAACTTTGGCCAGTTGCTCCCTCATAGCTCCATATTTCCCTTTATTCAACTGAAATATTGTCACTTCAGATTGTACCCACTCCCTCTCAAATTGCAGATTGAAGCTTATTGTATTATGGTCACTACTTCCCAATGGCTCCTTCACTTCGAGGTCACTGACCAATTCTGGTTCTTTACACAATACCAGATCCAGAATCGCCTTATCCCTGGTCGGCTCCAGCACCAGCTGCTCTAAAAATCCATCTCTGAGGCACTCCACAAAGTCTCTTTCTTGAGGCCCGATACCATCCTGATTCTCCCAGTCTACCTGCATGTTAAAATCCCCCATAACAACTGTAGTAACATTTTGCGACAAGCCAATTTGAGCTCCTGATTCAACTTACCTCCAACATCCAGACTACTGTTTGGGGGCCTGTAGATGACTCCCATGAGGGTCTTTTTACCCTTAGTGTTTCGAAGCTCTATCCACACTGACTCTACATCCCCTGACTCTAGGTCCGCCCGCGCAAGAGACTGAATATCCTCCCTTACCAACAAGGCCACCCCACCCCCTCTGCCCGTCAGTCTATCCTTACGATAACACATGTAGCCTTGAATATTCATTTCCCAGGCCCTGTCCCCATGAAGCCACGTCTCAGTTACCCCCACAATATCGTATCTGCCAATTTCCAAAAGAGCCTCAAGCTCATCCACCTTGTGTCTAATGCTTCGTGCATTCATATATAGAATTTTTAATTTGTTACTGCTCTCACCCTTCCCCTCAACCCTTATTTCACTCAACTTTAATGTTTCTGGTCCAGTAATCCTAATCGAACTGTATTCTCAATTATTAAGTGGTGTGTGTATAAAATACACTTTATCCCATTTAAAATGATCCTGTTCAGTTCATATGGTCATTCAGCATTGCATCTCTCAAATGTTGGCTGTTTCCTTGTTGTGCATTAGATGTAATTCTGTCTGGCAGAAAGCGTGATGATGACTGGGAAATATCATTGTACCCCCCCCCCCCCACGCCAAGCAGTCTCCACAGCCACTATCCCATTCCGTCCTATCTCCCAGCGAATGTCATGTTCATTCGAACCTGACTCATTAATTCATAAGTCTTAATGAATACGTTCATTGTAATTATCACTTTTGGTTTGGACTGAGGCCAAATTGCGTAAAAAAGTACGGTTTTACAGCAAATAAAACTGCATTTAGAAGTTTGTCAATTTGTATACATAAATTACTGAAGCATATTCCCTTGTTGCCTTATTAGAGCAGTGAGAGGAACATTCAGAGAAGTCCACACTTTCAGTTTATGTTCAGGGCGATTGTGCCCAGTGACAGTGCGTTGGCTGGCGTTTGTTCCCGTGGATGAGAGATCCACACAGAAACAACATCCTGACTGTGTTTCTTTTGGTGGTTGGAGGGATTTGGGGAGAGATGGTAACAGCATAGTAAACGGACAACAGAGCAGAATCATCTAGCCTACGAAAAGATAACATTCATCATTGTCCCTCACAACTGGCTTCACTAGAGCAATTGGTGATGGGAAATTTGGCCAATAGCCAGCAATGTCAACATACAGTCCAGTCCAGTCATATTGTGAACTGAATGTTCTGGATTAAAAGCTGGGACTGGTTGATCAGTGACTATGATTAATGTCAGTCTCCATGCAATATAACTGTGTCACTGGAAGGTTTTCCTCTCCTATTGGTGAGGGACTTCATTCAGTACGCTATCCCAGTGTAGAAGCAGATGCATCAGCTCCAACACTAACAGAGATCAACAGCTGCATAGACAGAGAGAGGACAGATCTGAATCTGAGAATAGCGGATTGGAACATTACAACAATGGAGAGGAGGTTTTTCTTGAATCTTTTCAAGATTTCTCCCTGTTGGGAATTTCTGCCATATCGGATATCCACAGTGCTGATGATTACTCTGGGCGCGGTGGACGCTGTGCTACTAACCTATTCTCGCTATTGTTGGTGTTCTCTACCTCTGTCCATTCATTAATCTCACAAACAAGTTTGAACCTCGTTGCAATTTCTGTGATCTATATTTGTCAGAGAAAGAAACTATTGTCTTCAGTTTCAATTGCAGTCTCCATTCATTACCCATGAATTGCAGACCACTCCCTCACAAACATCTGCGAACAAAACTGTGCACAACCTCGAGATCCCTTTTTGCCCTGAACTGATTTATGTCTTCTGTTGTCTCTGTCACCAAAACTGTCCACTCCCAGCTCGTAATATCCACAATCTTCATCTCTGTGTCAGTATTGTTGCTCAACAATCCATTGTCTACACGTTGGCAAAATTCAGACATAATGTTTCAAGCTCTCTTCTGACCACTTTTCCGATTACAAACATTTCATTCATAAAATTGTTCTTCTTTCGGACATTTCTTCATGATTAGGACAATGTATGAATTTAGGAATGTCGCTGGATGTAATTCAGAAGCAAAGCTTATTAAACGAAAGATATTGTTTAAAGTGATTTGTTTCAATTCCATCACAGCTGATGACAGAACTTCAATACAAAATGATAAGAATTGGAATAAAAGTGAATTTCACAAAAACAACCATAAAAGCAACATTTTGTCTGAAAGCCTTCCTGTTTCACTGATCGGTAAAGAAATCTAATGTTATTACCAGGTCTGGGTTAATTGTGACTTGAGACTCATGACAATGTGCTTTACTTTATATTGGCTTGTGGAATGGCCTTAGAATCAGGGCAATTAGTGATGGTCACCAAATACTGCTCTTGGCAGAGATACCAACGTCCCACGAAAGAACAAAATTGAAGGTGAAATCAAATAAAGGAAGACGCTGAAAATCTGAAATTATAGAAGGCAATGTAAAGAAACGAACAGAAAGTGCTGGGGAACGTTCCTGAATTGAAAGCAGCTGGAAAGGAGTGTGATTAATACCGTTGAGAGGGCAGTCTGAAGGGAATGAGAAATCAATAGAGAAAGAGAGCTGTGAAGAAAAAGAGCAAACAAAGGGAATGATGATCAGCTGGACTGGAAATAAAATGTGAGATTCACCTCATTTATTTTTCGCCATTCCCATCTTCCTGAATATCATGCCCATGTACATATAGGTATTCCACGCTTTTCAAAAGTTCGCTTTTCGCCACTTCCCTTCCCGAATGACCTACATTAGGGACTTGTTTCGCTAACCAAAAGAAATCCAAAGAGGATTTTCACTTTTACGAAGAAAGGCGAAATTTTTCCCCATCTAACTTAGTGCTACTGCAATTTACAACATATCAGCTTGCGAACGGTTTCTTTCAGATAGTGAGGGAAACCTGTATTTGTCTAAGATTATGTTTTAAGCGATTTTATTCACCCTGTCAGTGTTCCCTGAATGTGGTCATCTTCTTATATTTGTTAATGGGATATGGGTATCTCTCACTGGGCCAGCATTCGTTCATTTTCCCAGTTGCCCTTGAGAAGACCTTGAGCCACTGCAGTCCACGTGATTGGTCTGATTTGATTTGATTTATTTTAGTCAAATGTACAATGGAAAGGTTTGTTTTGCGAGGAGTGCAGGCACATGATAGTAAACAAGTAAACAGTGATCGTTGGGTACTTACACACAGTGAGGCAAACATGGTTATAGCTTCACAGGAGGTGGGCAAAGCAAAATCGACATTAGTAAGATTAATATTATTTGAAAAGTTGGAGATGTCAATTCGTCAGTCTAATGATGGTAGCGAAGGAAGTGTTCCTGAGCATATTGGTCCATGTTTTCAAACCTCTGTGTCTCCTCCCTGTTGGAAGAGGTTGGAGGAGATCATAACTGTTTTGGGAGAAATCTTTGATGCTGCCAGCCTTTCTGCGACAATGACAAGTATAAATAACGGAAGGTTGTCTTCTGTGATGGGCTGGGCTGTGCACACAACCGTCTGTAGTTTCTTATGGTCCTGGGCAGAGCAGTTACAATATGCACCCGAATAGAATGTATCCAGTTGCCAGTCTATGGAACATTGGGAGACGGGTTGTTTCAAAATAGTTAGATATAATAATTGCTGTTAAATGGATACCCATGTTCTGGTTGCTGTTTTGTGAACAATTGAAGTTTAACCGATAATATTAAATTATGTCTTCTATACCAAAGCCCAGTTGAGTTAATTATATTGCCAACATCGAACCAATGAACCATCACCTGTTTCAAACGAATAGAGAAGCCATCACCATCACAACGAGGGAGAAATAGACAGACACGAAGGGAAGGAGAGAGAGAACACAGCGAGGGAAACAGATGGACAGTCAGTCAAAGAGAGAAAGGAAACAAAACAAGGAAAGAAACCGTCACATGGAGAGGGAGCAGGGAATGTAATAGGTTCAGGGAAAGAAAGAGAAGGCAGGGAAAAGGAAAGCACTGGGACACAGACAGTGTGAGTGACACAGAGAGAGGCAAGGGACATGGGGAGCTGGGGATGCAGACACAGGGAGCTGGAGGTGAAGGATGAAGCTGGAGGTGCGGACCAGAGAGACCTGGGAGCGAGCACTGGAGGGAGCTGGGAGCAGGGAGGTGAGGATTTATTTTGACCTGTAACAAGATGTCCAGGCAGATCATAGTAAGCAAGGATGTACAGAACGATGGTTGTAAAACATGTCTGAGAGGCATATAGTTACGCTGCACAGGGCAGGCGCTAGGTGAGATCAACATGAACAAGACCAACATGAAAAAGATCAGCATTATCAGAGATCAGAAAGTCCATTCATCAGTCGAATAACAGCCAGGAAGAAGCTGTTACTGAACCAGCTGATCTGTGTTTTCAAGCTTCTGTATCTTTTAGCTTGATGGAAGCGGTTGTGGGAGATCTTTACAGGCATGAGATAGGTTTTTGGTAATGTTCGAACTAAGAAAATTCCAGTACAGGAACAGGCCATTCAGTGGTCAAATCCTGCGCCGATCCAGATCATCTATCTAAATCAATAGCCTATTTTCTAAGGGTCTGTATCCCTTTACTCCCTGCCCATTCATTTATCTTTCTGGAAACATCTATAGTGGAGCACCACCGGTCACAGTTCTCCATTTTCAGAAACTCCCTTCCCCTACTACGCTCTGTCCCCTGTTGTCAAGCCAGTTCTTTATCCATGTAGCCAGCACACCCTGGACACCATGTGACTTCACTTTCCCCATAACCCGACCATGGGAACTCTTAAAAAACGCCTTCCTGAAGTCCATGTACATGACATCTACATCCCCTCCCTCATCAATTAACTTTGTCACTTCCTCAAATAATTCTATTAATTTGGTAAGACATGACCTTCCCTGCACATAACCATCTTGCCTATCACTGATAAGGCCATTTTAATCCAAATGAGATTAGACCCTATCCCTCAGTATCTTCTCAAGCAGCTCCCCTACCCTGATGACAGGCTCACCGGTCTATAATTAACTGGATTATTCATGCTACCCTTCTTAAACAACAACGTTCCAGTCCTCCGGGACCTCTGTTGTGTTCAAGGATGCTACAATGATATTTTTTAATGCCCCAGCTATTTCCTCTCTCCCTTCCCTCAGTAATCTGCGATAGCTGTGGAGCTTCTCGTCAAAAGGAAGAAGGTAGCTTACATAAGTTGGAGGAAGCTACGGTCAATCTCAGCTCTAGATGATTACAGGCAGGTGAGGAAGGAGCTCACAAGTGGTCTGAGGAGAGCCAGGAGGGCGGACGAGAAAGGTTTGGCAAAACAGATTTGGGAGAACACAAAGGCATTTTGCACTTACATGAAGAATAAGAGAATGGTCAAAGAAAGAGTAGGGCCGATCAGGGATAGCATAGGGAACATGTGTGTGGAGTCTGAAGAGGTAGGGAGTTTTTGAGTTTTTTTCTTCTGTCTTTCCTAAAGAAACGAACTTTGTAGTGAGTAAAATCTTTGAAGTGCAGGTGTGCATGTCGGAATGGATAGAGATAGAGGAAGCTGATGTGCTGAAAAAGTTGTCACTCATTAAGATTGACAAGTCGCCAGGCCCGGACCAGATTTGTCCTCGGTTGCTTTGGGAAACGAGAAATGCAATTGCTTCACCACTTGCGAAGATCTTTGCATCCTCGCTCTCCACTGGAGTCGTACCTGAGGACGGGAGGGTGACAAGTGTAATTCCTCTCATCAAGACAGGAAATAGGGAAATCCCCGGCAATTACACACCAATAAGTCTTACGTCTGTCGTCTGCAAGGTGTTCGAAAGGATTCTGAGGGATAGGATTTATGACCATCTGGAAGAGAATGGCTTGATTAAATGCAGTCAACATGGCTTTGTGAGGGGCAGGTCATGCCTCACAAACCTTAGCGAATTGTTTGGGGATGTGACTAGAAAAGTTGATGAGCTGTGAATGTGATGTATATCGACTTCAGCAAGGCATTTGATAATGTTCCCCATAGTAGGCTCTTTCAGAAGGTCAGGAGGAATGGGATACTGGGGAACTTAGCTGTCTGGATACAGAATTGGCTGGCCAACAGAAGACAGCGAGTGGTAGTAGAAGGAAAATATTCTGCCTGGAAGTCAGTGGTGTATGGTGTTCCACAGGGCTCTGTCCTTGGGCCTCTACTGTTTGTAATATTTATTAATGAATTGGATGAAGGGATTGAAGGATGGGTCAGCAATTTCAGAGGACACAATGGTTGGAGGTTTCGTTGAGAGTATAGAGGGCTGTTGTAGGCTGTAGCGGGACATTGACAGGATGCAGAGATGGGCTGAGAAGTGGCAGATGGAGGTCAACCTGGATAAATGTGATGTGATGCATTTTGGAAGGTCGGATTTGAATACTGAGTACAGGATTAAGGATAGGGTTGTTGGCAGTGTGTATGAACAGAGGGATCTTCGTGTGCAGGTACACAGATCTCTTAAAATGACCACCGTAGTGGACAGGGTTGTTAAGAAAGCATATGGTGTTTTGGCTTTCATGAACGGGGGAATTGAGTTTAAGAGTCGTGAGATCTTGTTGCAGCTCTATAAAACTTTGTCTAGACCGCACTTGGAATACTGCGTCCAGTTCTGGTCGCCCTATTATAGGAAAGATGTGGATGCTTTGGAGAGGGTTCAGAGGAGGTTTATCAGGATGCTGCCTGGACTGGAGGGCTTATCTTATGAAGAGAGGTTGACTGATCTCGGACATTTTTCATTAGAGAAAAGGAGGAGGAGAGGGGACCTGACTGATTATACAAGATAATAAGAGGCATAAATAGAGTTGATAGCCCGTGACTATTTCCCAGGGCAGAAATGGCAAACACGAGGGGTCATAGTTTTCAGCTGGTTGGAGGAAAGTATGGAGTGGATGTCAGAGCCAGGTACTTTACACAGAGAGTTGTGAGAGCATGGAATGCGCTGCCAGCAGCAGTTGTGGAAGCAAGGTCATTGGGGACATTTAAGAGACAGCTGGACATGCATATGTTCACAGACATTTGAAGGTGCATACATGAGGATCAATGGTCGGCACAACATCATGGGCTGAAGGGCCTGTTCTGGTCTGTTCTATGTTCTATGTTCTTTGTTCTAGATGTTGGCAGCCTTTCTACGGCAACGAGCTGTGTAAACAGAGTCAATGGTTGGGAGATTGGTTGTGCACCTAACCTTCTGTAGTTTCCTATGGTCCTGGGCAGAGCGTTGCTGTATGAAGCCATGACACAACCAGATAGTATGCTCTCAATGGTGTATCTGTCGAAGTAGTACATTCTGAATTTCCTGAGCCTCCTGAGGAAGAAGAGGCGTTGTTAAACTTTCTTGACTGTCACACCGATGCAAGAAAACCAGGATAGGTTGTCAGTTATCGTCACTCTGAGGGAGTTGATACGCTGCACTGCCTCAAATGTATCCCTCAAATGATATCCCTCCTGATTTGGTGATGTAATCCACGAACTTGTAGCTGGCGTTTTTTGGAATTTGACAACACAGCCGCGTGTGTACAGGGAGAACAGTAGAGGGCTGAGGACACAGCCGTGTGTATACAGGGAGGACAGTCGGGGGCTGAGGACACAGCCGCGTGTGTACAGGGAGTTTAGTAGGGGGCTGGGGACACAGTCGTGTTTGTGCAGGGAGTACAGTAGGGGGGCTGAGGACACAGCCATGGGAGTGCAAGTAGTTCAGTAGGGGGCTGAGGACACAGCCATGTGTGTACAAGGAGTACAGTAGGATGCTGAGGGCACAGCTGTTGATATACAGGTAGTGCAGTAGGGGATGCGGACACTGCTGTGGGTGCACGGAGAGTACAATAGGGGGCTGAGAACACATCCTCCAGAAGTTCCAGTGTTGAGTTTTTTTGTGGAGAATGTAGAGAAACCAATTTTCACGGATTGTGGTCTGTGTGTCAGAAACCAGGGAATCCAGTTGCAGAGGGTGGAGCCATGAACAAGGTCATGGAGTTTTGAGATAAGTCTGGAGGGAATAATGATGTTGAAGGTGGAGCTGTAGTCAATGACCAGGAGTCTGGTGTATGCATCCTTGTTGTTCAGATGTTCCATGGATGAGGGCAGGGCAGGTATATGGCATCTGTTGTGGACCCGTTACATCAGTCCGCACATTATAGGACAGCAGGTCAGGCTGGGAGACTGGAGGTGATGTGGGCCATAACCAGCGTCTCAAACCACTTCATGTTAATTGAGGTCAGAGCCACTGGGCGGTAGTCATTAAGGAATGTTACACGTATTTTCTCACTAGTAGAAAATGAGGACTGCAGATGCTGGAGATAAGAGCTGAAAAATGTGTTGCTGGAAAAGCGCAGCAGGTCAGGCAGCATCCAAGGAGCAGTAGAATCGACGTTTCGGGCATAAGCCTCGGATTTACCTGTGGCCGATGTCACCACTGCAGACATGATCAGTCTTCCTGCAGGTCAAGTCAAGGAAAGCGACAGGCCTGGAGAGTGTTCCTGGCTGAGCACTCAGATCCTGTGAGGACCAACTGACAGATGTATTTACAAACAACTTCAACCTCTCCGTCCTGAAGCCGAAATCCCAGCCTGCTTCAAGAAAACCACTATCATACTTGTACGTGAGAAAGCACAGAGCTGAAAAATGTGTTGCTGGAAAAGTGCAGCAGGTCAGGCAGCATCCAAAGAGCAGGAGAATCGAAGTTTCGGGCATGAGCTCTTCTTCAGGAATGAGGAAAGTGGGCTAAGCAGGCTAAGATAAAAGGTAGGGAGGAGGGACTTGGGGGAGGGGCGTTGGAAATACGATCGGTGGAAGGGGAGGGAGAAGTCTGAGGCAGTCCAGGTAAATTCTCAGACTCCTCCCTCTCCTTCTCAGAGCTCTTAATTTCTATCTCGGGTGACCGGATCAACACGGACATTTAATATAAACCGACCGACTCCCACAGCTACCTAGATTACACCTCCTCCCACCCTGCTCCTGTAAAAACGACATCCCATATTCCCAATTCCTTCGCCTCCACTGCATCTGCTCCCAGGAGGACCAGTTCCGATATCGAACAACCCAGATGGCCTCCTTCTTCAAAGACCGCAATTTCCCCTCAGACATGGTCGACGATGCTCTTCCGCCCTTGAACCCCACTCCTCCAATTGCCAACAGAACAGAACCCCATTGGTCCTCACCTACCACCCCACCAACCTCCAGATACATCATCGTCATTTCGGCCACCTCCAAACGGACCCCACCATCAAGGATATATTCCCCTCCCCTCCCCTGTCAGTGTTCTGAAAAGACCACTCCCTCTGAGATACCCTCATCAGGTCCACACCCCCCACCAACCCAACGTCCACTCCCGGCACCTTCCCCTGCAACTGCAAGAAATGCAAAACTTGCGCCCTCACCTCCCCCTTACTTCCCTCCAAGGCCCCAAGGCATCCTTCCATATTTGCCAAAAATTCACCTGCACTTCGACACACATTATTTACTGCATCCGCTGCACCCGATGTGGCCTCCTCTATATTGGGGAGACAGGCGGCCTACATGTGTAACGTTTCAGAAAACAGCTCTGGGGCACCCGCACCAACCAACCCAACCACCCCGTGGCTCAACACTTCATCTCCTCCACCCACTCCGCCAAGGGCATGCAGGTCTTTGGCCTCCTCCATCGCCAAACCATGGCAACCCTACAGCTGGAGGAAAAACGCCTCATCTTCCGCCTCGGAATCCTTCAACCACAAGGGATGAATTCAGATTTCTCCAGCTTCCTCATTTCCCCTCCCCCCACCTTGTCTCAGTCCCAAACCTCGAACTCAGCACCACCTTCCTAACCTGCAATCTTCTTCCTGACCTCTCCACCCCCACCCCACTCCGGCCTATCACCCTCACCTTAACCTCCCTCCACTTCTCGCATTTCCAACGCCCCTCCCCCAAGTCCCTCCTCTCTACCTTTTATCTTAGCCTTCTGGGCACACTTTCCTCATTCCTGAAGAAGGGATCATGCCCGAAACATCGATTCTCCTGCTTCTTGGATGCTGCCTGACTGCTGCGCTTTTCCAGCAACACATTTTTCAGCTCTGATCTCCAGCATCTGCTGACCTCACTTTCTCACAGTCCTTAGGGAGTCAGGAAGTTCTATTTACATGAACCACCTGAACAAAAGACCTGAGGGCATTTTTGCTAAGTTTCGAGATGTTACAGTGATGGTTGGATGGGCAGGTGATATTCATGAAGTGGGGAGGCTGCAGAAAAGCTTGGACAGTTAAGGACTGTGGGCAAACACGTTGCTGATGGAATATAATATGGGCACGTGTGAGAGTATGCACTTTGGTAGGCGGACTAGAGGCAGACACTATGTTCTAATAGGATTCATTAAACCTGAAGCACAAAAGGGTTTTGAAACACTTGTCCTCTGTTACGGTTCCTGTGCAGGTTCATTTGGCAGTTAGGAAAGCAAATGCAATGTTAGCATTCATTTCAAGGGATCTAGAACTAAAGAGAGGAGACATACCGCTGAGAATGTAATGGGCAATGTTCAGATGGCATTTGGAATGTTGGAAGCTATTTTGGGCAATATCTCTGGGAAAAGATCAATTGGTGTTGGAGGTGATCCATCCTGGGGATAGTGGCTTGTCATAAGCGGCAGTGTGTGTACTCGATGGAATTTAGAAGAATGGGAGGCGAGGCATCTGATAGAAACTGATTGTATCAATCTTTGCAGTAATCAGTCAGTGTGTAGAAGATAAGTCCACTAGTCATAGAAACTATGATAAAATGACACAGTTTCACAGCGAAGGAATGGGCTGAATGGGCTCAATCTATAGCAATATCTCATGCTGTTATGGTCATGTGGTCTATTTTTTTCACTGTAGAATTGTTTGTCTCTGAGCAGCTCTTGTAACCCTTGTATTGGTATGTCGATTTGACTTCACGTTCTGTTCAATGGGAACCTCTGTGATATGAAAAATGGGAGGATTCAGTGTCGGCCAGTAGTCCATTAAACGTTGAATATAAACAGCTATATGTGAGTCTCATCTGGCGGGGATACACTGTCTCTCAACTGAGTGCCATTTTCAGTTTGGTATTTTCAAAGGATCGATCCTGTTACACCAGTATTGTTGAATTTAACAAAACAGATGCAATTTATCACAGCACACAGCAACAATAATTTATTGAACACTGAACACCCTTCTGATAACAGAAACGTTGATAATGTTCTCGATCAGAAACACTGCTTTCCTATTCATGTTCAAATCAGATAACCTGTCCCATCGAGAAGCTCAACTTGGAACTATTTTTAAAAAATCTTTTTTTGGATGAGGGCATCGCTGCATGGGCCCAACATTTCTTGTCCGTCCCTCGTTGCCCCCTTGAGAAAGTGATGCTGAGCTGCCTTCTTGAACCGCTGCAGTCCACTTTTGTGTGTTGATCCACAATGCTATGAAGGAGGGAATTCCAGGGTTTTTACCAGTAACAGTGAAGGAACGGCGATATATTTCCACATCAGGATGTTGATTGGTTTGGAAGGAAATTTATAGGTGGTGGCATTCCCATAAGTATGCTGGCCTTGTCATTCTAGATGTAAGTGTTCGTGGGATCGGAAAATGCTGTCTGAGGATCTTTGGGGAATTTCTGCATTGTGTTATGTTGATAGTACACACTTCTGCGACTGAGCTACGGTGGTGGAGGGAGTGAATGCTTATGTATGTGATGCCAATCAAATGGACTGTTCTGTCCTGGATGGTGTCAAGCTTCTTTTGTCTTGTTGGGTCAGCACTCATTCAGGCAAGTGGGAGGATTCCATCTCATTCCTGACTTGTGCCTTTTAGATGATTGACAGGCTTTAGGAAGTCAGGAGTTGAGTTACTCGCGCAGTATTCCGAGCCTCTGATCTGCTCTTACATTTATGGGGTGAGTCGAGTTGAGTTTCTAATCAATTATAACTCCCAGGATATTGATAGTGGGGGAATTGAGTGATGATAATGCTGCAAATACGAAGTTGTTATATTGTTTCTTATTGGTGATGGTCATTGTCTGGCATCTGTGTGGTGCACATGTTACTTGCCACTTGTCAGCCCAAGATGGAGAGGGACAGATCTAGTTGCATTTTGGCATGGACTGCTTTCGTACCTGAGCATTTGTGAATGGTGCTGAACATTGTGCAGTCATTGTCGAATATCCCCAGGTCTGACATTATGATGGAGGGAAGGTCATTGATAAAGGAGCTGAAGATGCTTGGATCTAGGATTCATCCGGAGAGTCACTGAAGGTGTTGTCTTGTGTGGTGATGAATGCGATGCCTTTGCAGTATCTAGTGCCTTCAACCGTTTCTTTATATCAGTCAATCGAATTTGCTGAAGACAGCTATCTGTAATGATGGGGACCAAGGGAGGAGACTGAAGTGGATCATCCACTCGAAACCTCTGAGTGAAGAATTCTGTGAAATCATCAGCCTTATCTTTTGCACTGATATACTGAGCTCCTCCATCATTGAGGTTGGGGATATTTGTGGGGCCTCCTGCTCCGGTGAGCTGTTTAGTCGTCCAGCACCATCCACGATCAGTTTCGCAGGACTGCAGAGCTTAGATCTGATGTGTCAGTTCTGGGATCGCTTAGCTCTGCCTGTCCCTTGCATTTTATGCTATTTGGCATGCAACTAGTTCTGTTTGGAAGCTTCAGCAGATTAACATTTTATTTTTATGTATGCCTGGGTCTGCTCCTGGCTTGCCCTCCTGCACTCTCTTTTGAATCAGAGTTGATCCTCTTGCTTGATGGTAATTGTGAAGTGGGGGATATGAGGTTAGAGGTCACAGGGACTCCCAGAGCATCGACCGCCCGACTCTATCGCACTGAGCTGCCTCCTGTGCCGGATCGGTCCTGCCTTTGGGACAGGACATATCCAGGGATGGTGATGGTGCTATCTGGGTTATATCCGTAAGGTAAAATTCCATGAGTATGCCTATGTCAAGCTGTTGCTTGACTGGTCAGTAAAACAATTGTCCCAATTTTGGTACGAGCACTCATTGTAAGTAAGGAGGACTTTGCAGGTTCGACAATGATGTTTCTAACGTTCACTTTTTCGGTATCCAGGTCAATACATCCGGTTTCATTCCTTTGAGATTTTGTAGCACATCTGACTGACTCACTAAACCATTTCAGAGGGCGATTGAGAGTCAATCACATTGCTTTGGCTTTAGAGTCAACGGTCGGCCCAACCAGATGAGAAATGGAACATTCCTTTATTTAAGGATGTCAGTGAACCAGATGGATTTTTATGACAATCGGCAACGATTTCATTCTCATAGGTAGAATCTTAATTGCAGGGATATTTCAAAGTTATTGAATTGAATTTCCACCATCGCAGTGGCGGGAGTCGAACCTAGGTCCACAGAACAGGAGCTGAATGTCTGGATTGATAATCTTTCGGTAATACGGTGAAGCTTACTTGGAACCACATATTGTACTCGACTGCTGTTCATTGTGTTGTCCTGTTTTTCTATCATTGTTATGTTATTGTGGAACCTCATCCTTCAGTAAGTCCTGATTGAAATACACGGCGATGAAAGTCATTCCGACTGCTCGAATTTCATTCAGTCTGTTTTGTTTGAACAGACATTTCAAGGCAGCTGCAGATTGGAGAAGAACAGGAAGAGATAATCGGTAATTGTGCAGGGTACATGTCACCAGAATGGCGAGTCTGTCCAGGCACCGAAAGTATTTATTATGGGTCAGAGAACCGCACAATTATTATAGCACAAATGGAGGTCAGTCGGCCCATCGTGGGGTCACAAGCTCTCCAACTGCACAACTGGAGATAGAGAGAATATGTGGAAATAGATTGTATGAGAGAAATAAACTGAGAGAAAGAAAGTGAAGAGAGATAAAGTAAGAGGGAATAGAAAGGGGAGCGACTAACTGAGAGAGGGGTGAAGAGGCGTTAGATGAGGGTGAGGTTAAATAGGTCAGAAGACAGCATGAAGGTGGATAGATATGGACAGACAGAATTCAGAAGTTTCATTTAGAAATTCCTCTGGACTGCAAACCCTTTGTCTGGGTGTCATACACAGTAAGCAGTGTGCTGGTACTGGCTGACATCCCAGATCAATCATTTCCAATATGTCACAGAGCTAGGTTACTGACAGCTAAACAAAATCCATTCGGCCAATAGATTCGTACATGGAGAAGGTGGACTTTTAAAAATAGACTATGCCAAGACCAGCAGGAAATGATAACCTCCACTGTGTGAGAGACTGGTCCAGAGAATCTCTGTCAGGTGGATCGCTGTCTGTCGTGGAAATTAAACCTACTGGACTCAGATGCTAGCAAGAGCAAAGAAAAAGCTTTATTTTTAACCACTGCAGGGAACCATTACACTTGGCAAACACGCCTTGTGTAAGGGCCCTGAACATAATTAACGTATTCCTTTTGTACTCTTCTTATCACACGCTCAAGGACAAGGGCTGGGAAACATTCGAGTTCTTATTTTCTCACTCCCTTGCTGTGGTCATAACTGTCTTTATGTTTTCCTTAGCTTTTGTGCTGAATTTGCCTGCTCGCCAGGCCAGGTTGAATGTTTACAAAGTTCAGCAAAGACAAGCTGTCTCCTCGGCTGCAGAATTCAGCAAAGTGTTTGCAACGTTCAGAAAAGTTTTAGAATTAGTGTAGCATTCTCTTTCAAGTTTCACAGAAAATGCTAATTTTGTTAATTTTCCATTACACTGACGGAGGGGAAATCAGGATCTCAGCTGTGGATCAAATAATGATTGATAAATATCACACACCACTTCCATAGTTTTGTAATCCACTTTCAACTTATATAGCTCCATATCAGGAGTGCATTTTAACAACCTTATCTCTTTGTAGTTTGCATATTTTGATTTGCATAGCAAATCATTTATTTCGCTGTATTTTGTATTGCATAAATGCATTTCATTAATATTGTCTCTGCTAACTCCTCATTGTAGATATACACTTTAATCTGTTCTTCGTATGAGTTATAAAGAGTAACGTTCCAACGCTAGTGAGTGGGGAACATCACTGTCCCTCTGCCCAGACTGAACAGTCATGTCTCCGAATCCTCTCCATCTTCTCTCTTTTCCCCATGTCATAATCACAATGTAAATGAAGTCCAGTTAAAGATACTTCACAACAGTTCCTTAGCATCGATAACATCAACATCATGACCCACACCTGTCCTCTCTGATTCTGGAATAACAATCTGAATTGTCATGATTTGGAGATGCCGGTGTTCGACTGGGGCGTACAAAGTTAAAAATCACACAACACCAGGTTATAGTCCAACAGGTTTAATTGGAAGCACAGTAGCTTTTGGAGCGACAATCCTTCATCAGTTGATAGTGGAGGGCTCGATCGTAACACAGAATTTATAGCAAAAATTTACAGTGTGATGTAACTGAAATTACACATTGAAAAATTAATTGTCTGTTAAGCCTGTCATCTGTTAGAATACAGTGATAGTTTCACTTCTTTCATGTGTAAATCACAAAACCCTTTTTTAAAAGTTGCATTCTCGAGTTAGCTGTTAACAATGGTGATAGCTGGACAATATGTTGAAGATGTTAGCCCCCTGTGTTCTCTGTCTATG
Source organism: Chiloscyllium punctatum (assembly GCF_047496795.1). Taxonomy (NCBI): domain Eukaryota; kingdom Metazoa; phylum Chordata; class Chondrichthyes; order Orectolobiformes; family Hemiscylliidae; genus Chiloscyllium; species Chiloscyllium punctatum. The sequence continues at coordinate 27,720,265 of NC_092766.1, read as the reverse complement.
ACCTGATGTTAAGACTGATTCTAATCTAAAAAGTGAGATAACAGAGTTTTACATTAATTCATGCAGTTTTTGAGCTAAGTACAATGTACCTCTGCAAGTACAAATTCACCCCACAAAATATATATGTGCATGTAGGTCTATGTCTGTCTGCGTGTATGTGTCTGTCTGGGGTGGGGGTTGTCAGTGTGAGAAAGTGTGTGTGTGTGTGTGTGTGTGTGTGTAGTGAGTGCAGATTGTTTCAAGTCTGTGACGGGGTGCATGTGTGAGTGTGGGAGTGTGTGTGTTTATAAGGGTGTTTGTGGGTCTCTGTGTGCGCGTCTGTGTGTACATATGTCCGTGTGCATGTGAGAGTGTGCGTTTGTGTAGGAATATCTGTGTATGTGTGTGTAGTGCAATGGTGTTCACCTGTAATGAGACATGAACACAAGGTCCCGGTTGACGCCCTCCCTATGTGTACTGAACTTTGCTATCAGCCTCTGCTCGGCCACTTTTCTCTGCTGCCTGTCCCGAAGTCCACCTTGGAGGATGGTCACCCAAAGGTCCGAGGTTGAATGTCCTGGGCCACTGAAGTGTTCCCCAACTGGGAGGGAACACTCCTGTCTGTTGATTGTTGTGCAGTGCCCATTCATCCATTGTCGTAGCCTTTGCTCGGTTTCCCCAATGTACCATGTCTCCAGGCATCCTTGCCTGCAACGTATAAGATAGACAACGTTGGCTGAGTCACATGAGTACCTGCCATGTACAAGGTCGGAGGTTTTCCCACGCGTAATAGTGGTACCTATGTCCACAATCTGACACGTCTTGCAGCATTCACCGTGACAGGGTTGTATGGAGTTGTCCTGAGATCCGGGCAGTTTGGTACAAACAATGATCTGTTTGAGGTTTGGCGGTTGTTTAAAGGCAAGTCGTGGAGGTATGGGGAAGACCTTGGTGCCCTGCTCATCCTCATTGATAACGTGTTGCAGGTCACGAAGAACATGGTGTAATTTTTCAGGCCCTGGGAAGTACTGAACAACGAAGGGTAACCTGTCAGTTGCAGCACGTGTCTGTCTCCTGAGGAGGTCATTACGGTTCCTTGCTGTGGCACCTCGGAACTGGCGGTCGATGAGTTGAGCATCGTACCCCGTTCTTGTGAGGGTATCCTTGAGGGCGCGTAGGGAACTCTGAAGGACTCTGAAAGTGACGGACACCTGGAAGTCAGGGTGAGGAGAGATCAGAAACTGGTAGCATTAGACTGGAATGTTCCAACAATGGGCGGGAGTTTATTCTGGCGTCTTTATTGGCATTCCCAGCCTTGGATATCATTGGCATCCCGGATTGAAGATGTACTGCTGGTTATTCAAGCTGGTTACTATCCTATCCTTGATATAGTTGGTGTTACTCGAGATGTCTAGTGAAACTGTCTGAACTGAATTGATGATCATGTGATGTAAATTTTGGGAAGGTTCAAGTCAATGTTTTCATTTCCAGTCAAAGCATCCATTCCTTCGAAATTATAACTAGCAAATTACTCGGGACAAGTTGCTCACCAATATGCGAGGATGAAACAGACGGTTCTCAACCTCTTTGATTCATTTCCTCCTGCTACATCTCCATATCTTCCCCATTCACCAATGCTTTCCATCACAACCATTGTGACATGAAGTCTCCTCCTCAGCCTCAGTGCAACTCCTAAATAAACCAACATTTGTGCCTTTGTTAATTCCGGATACAGCTGTTTCAAGTCCCTTTTTACACGATTCAATTGCAAAGTAATTGCACTTGAGATTTTTACCTTGTTCTCTGCACAGAATCTGAAAGATGGAAAGACAGTGTATGGTGGTCACATCATTGGTTTATAATCTAGAGCCACAGAATAATAATCTGTTGATATCGGCTTGCCTCATGCTCATTAGAGAAAGAAATGGGGCATCCTTCCCTGGTCAGATCTCTGTGTGACTGCAAACCCACAGCACTGTGTTTTACTCTTTTCAGTCCTGTGGCAAAGCTAAACCAGTCACTCAGTTCAAGACTGGCATAACATGCTGGCCTGACCAGGTCTGCATACATCCCATAATGGCAGGTCAAAAGGAAAGATAACTCCCATCTTCTGCCTGTACCCCATACTCCTGCAGCTGATTTCCATTCAGGTCTGTAGCCATTCACTGTTTTAGACGTATTCTTCGTGATTGAGTCTCTCTCTGAGAGTGTTGTTCACCTCGATAGGCACCTCTGGTGCTGCCTTTATTGATGTTGACCTACAGATGGAAGGATGGTTTAAATTCCAAATCAGTGACAGTGCATCGTAAACGAATGCTTTCCTGTGTCACATGAAGAAAATTGAGCCAGCTAAGTGAGGGAAAGGAATTATTGTGATCAACTCTGAGACCGTTGTTGAGGCAGTGTTTGGGGTATTGTGGACAGATTTTATCTCCTTTATAAGGAGCGATCTTCTTATCATAGAAAGAATAAACAGGAGTTCCACCGGATTAATCCTTGGGATGATGGCACCATGAGGAGTGAGTGAAGGTTGATCTGTCGCGCTGTGAGATAATAAGAGGTGGTTGCATTGAACCTTGAGAGGAATGGACAATCACTCCTTATGCTCTAAACAGACAATGGGAAGGTGATAAATTCCGTCATTTTGTTTCACTCAGGATGCATGAATCTGGATAGTTTAAGTGCCTCTGAGGACGTTACGCCTATCCACCCCAACCCCCACTCCCCACAGTGATTGAGAGAGACAGAGAGGTCCAGGTTTTGAATAAACTCTCCCCATATTAATACAGTGCATTTGGTGTGTGATCCTGCACTGAATGTCATATTATCCGCCACCTTGACAGCATCCACAATACCTTCATTCTAAAAGAGTTAACTATTCCCACCAGCTACTGACATTCATGAAGAACATGAATCCATATTCTCAGAGATGCAAGGTGCCTCCTTAAGGTTTAGACCAGAAGACTATAAGATACAGGAGCAGAAATTAGGCCAGTTTGCCGATCTAGTCTACGCCACCATTCAATCATCACTGATAAGTTTCTCAAGCCCATTGTCCGACGTTCTCCCCTTAACCCTTGATCCCCTGGATAATCAAAAAAATATCATCGTCTCAAGTATACTCAATGACCTGGCCCCACAGCCTTCTCTGGCAATAAATTGCAAAGATTCACCATTCCCTGGTTAAAGAAGTCTCCTTATCAACGTTCCAAAAGGTGTTCGCTTTAAGCTAAGGCTGTGTCCTTGGTTCCTTTTCTCTCCTACCAATGGAAACATCTTATGAAACTCCACTCTGTTCAGGTCATTCAGTATTCTGTATGTTTCAATTACATTTCCCCTCTTCCTTCTAAACTTTATCAAGTAATGACCCAAAGACTCAAACATTCCTCATACAATAAACTATGATGTTGCGGTTTGACGGAGACTTGGTTGAGAGAGGTAAAGGACTGGCCGTTCAACATTCCAGGGTTTCGTTGTTTTATGCGAGATGGAGAGGAAGGTAAAAGAGGTGGACGAGGTGTTTTACACGTGCACTTGAAGAGGACATACAGGAGGGATCATCCACTGCAGCAATATGGGTAAAGCTCAAATATAAGATGGTTGCAAGCACTATTATTATAATCCCCCCAACAGCCACGGAGGGATTGAGGAACGAATATGTATGTCGATTAAGGAAAGGTGTATTAAAAAGAGAGTTGTCATAGTGAGTGACTTTAGCATCCCCAATAATGACTGGGGTTCCCTTGGAGCAAGAGGCTTAGATGGGGAAGAATTTATTAACTGCAACAGTATGTGGATAGACCAACGAGAGGAAGAGCCATACTGGATCTCGTATTGGCTCATGATCCTGGCCAGGTAACTGACCTCTCAGTGGGACATAATATTAGAAAGAGTGATCACAGCTCTTTCAGATTTAAGATTGCTACGAACACGGATAATTCAGGACCTTGTGTGAAGCTACTGAATTGGCGGAAGGGAAATTACGTCAGTATCAGGCAGAGATAGGACGTTTCAGTTGGGAGGAGCTGCTATCAGGGAAATCAAAATTGTATATGTGGGAACTGCTTGTTAAATCCTGACAGCAAAATCATTTGGTGAACGTCCTCCCAACTGCACGAATTTCAATATATTTTGTTAGAACAGATATTTCAAGGCCGCTGCATATCAGACAACAGGAAAAGATAAAGGATGATTGTGCACTGTGTCCTTTGCAGGACCAGCTTGTCTCTCCAGGCACCTGAAGTCCTTATTGTGGGTCAGAGAGCTTCGGAAGTAATAAGAGCACTGAAGGAGGCCATTTACCACATTGTACAATGACGAGCTCTCCACCATCACAATTTGAAAACAGAGAGAACTGTGTGTGTGTGTGTGTGTGTGTGTGTGAGAGAGAGAGAGAGAGAGAGAGAGAGAGAGAGAGAGAGAGAGAAATTTACAGAGAAAAAGGAAGTCAAAAGAGATAAAAGGAATGGATAGAAAATGGAGCGACAGAGTGAGTGAGAGCAAGGGGTGTCAGGTGAGTGTGAAGTGAGATCAGAAAACAGCATGAGGACAAATACACAGACATTTTATTTAGAACTGCCACAGACTGCAAGCCCTTTGTCTGGTGCCGTACCCTGTGAGCACTGTGCTGTCATCCCTGATCATTTATCGGTAATAATTTCACAGAGCCGTGTCGCTGACTGCTGAACAATGTCCAAAATAGCAATAGATTGGTTCCAGGGAGAAGGTGAATTAATTTAAATATTCTGGGATAACAGGAACTTGTAGTCCCTCTCGACACTGTGATAGAGACAGGGCGAGAGAATCTCAGTGAGGGGATCACTGACTGAGGGGAAATCAGCATTTCAGCTGTGGGTCAAATAATGACTGATAAAGGTTGAACACCTCGTCCGTGGTTTTGTAATTCACCTTTCAATTCATATAGCTCCACATTGTGAGTTTATTTTAACAGAATTGTCTCTTTGTAGTTTTCATGTTTTGGCATGTGCAGAAATGTTTTTTTTCTTGTCCCTGCATTTTGTGTTAAATAAACACGTTTATTACTGAGGAAGAAAGGATCTGTTCCGATAGGACAGTCTTCGTCTGAACCGTGCTGGGACCAGAGTCCAAGTAAATCCTAACTAAGGCTGCAGACAGAGCTCTAAACTGATCAGGAGTGCGTGTGCGTGTGCGTGTGCGTTGGCAGGGTTGGGGGTCCGTTATAGGGTTTAATTAGAAAAGAGGAGGTAAGAGTACAGAGCTCAGGAGAGGTTATTAAAATCTCCAGCACAGATGCAAATAGGACAGTTGTGTATGGAAAGTGTAAGCAATGAATAGTAAGAAAGGAAGTAAAGTCAGATGCAGTCGAATGTGCGTGGATAGAATTGAGGAACCACAAAGATAAGACAACCACAGTTGGAGACTTGCACAGGCCTCCAAAGAGTAGTCAGAAGCTGGGGCACAAGATACACCAGGATATAGAAAATATCTGTAGGAAAGACAAAGTTACAGTGGTCATGGGGGATTTCAATATACAAGTGGAATGGGAAACCAAGTTGGTAGTGGATCGCAAGAAAAGTAATTTGAGAAATGTCTACAGGATGGCTTTTTGGAGCATCATGTGGTGGAGTCCACTCGGGAACAGATGACACTGGATTTAATGGTGAAGGCTAGATAAGTCAGCTTAAGGTGAAGGAAAACTTCAGAAGCAGTGATCAGAACATTGTTGAATTTATTTTGCAATTTGAGAGAGTAGGTAGAATCAGAACTAACAATATTCCAGCTGAATAAAGGCAACTGGAGAGGCATAAGGGAGAAGCTGGGTAGAATTGACCAGATCAGGGGTCTAACAGGAAAGACAGGGGAGCGGCAATGGCAGGAGATTCCAAGATTAATTCAGGAGACACCTCAGAGATTCATGCTGAGTAATAGAGGTATGGTACAGGGAGGATGAGGCAACTAGGGCTGACAAGGGAAGTCAGGGATTGCATAATGGCAAAAGAGCAAGCATATAATGTGGTGAAGGGCAGAGGGAAACTGGATAATTGGGGCCAACAGAAAGCAAGAAAAAATAAATAAGGTGGGCGAAGATTAAATATGGGGGTAAACTAACCAATAATATAAAGGAAATTATAAGAGATTCTTTAGATATATAAAACGCAAAAGAGAGGCAAAAGTGAATATGGACCCACTGGAAAATGATGCTGGAAAGACAGTAGTGGGAAATAAAGAAATGGCTGAGGAATTTTGCATCTGCCTTCATGGTGGAATACAGGAGTAACTTCCCAAGTATTCAAGATAGTGAGAGGATAGTCCTGAATATGGTGGCCATCACCAAGAAGAACATGCTAGAATACGGAATGGCCTGAATGTGGTTAACTCACCTGGACCAGATGGACTACACCCCAGATTTGAACGGGAGATAGCTGAAGAGTTAGTGCAATTGTAAGTGGTAATCTTTCAGAAATGACTGAAATCAGGAAAGGGCCAAATGGCTGTATAATTGCGAGCATGACACCCCGTTTATTAAGGGAGTTAGGCACAAGATGGAAAACTGCAGACTGATTAGCAGACTGGTTGGTTGTGGGTAACATCATGGATTCCATCATGAAGGATGGGATTTCTGGATATTTGGAGGTCTTTGGTAAAATTGAACAGAGTCAGCATGGTTTCATCAAAGGGAGGACATGCCAGACAAACCGGCTAGAATACTCTGGGAGAGTAATGAGCAGATTAGATCAAGAAGTACCAATCGACGTTATCCATCTGCACCTCAAGAATCCTTTGAAAAGGTGCTATGCATGATGCTATTGAGAAAGGTATTGGCCCATGGTGTTAGAGGCAAGGAGTTTACATGGATAGCAGTTTGGCTGTCTGACAGAAAGAGAATGTGGATTAAAGTGTCCTTCTCAGGATGGCAGCCAGTGACAAGTGATGTTCCACAAGACTCAGGGTTGGGACCACAACTTTTCACTTTGTGCATTCATTATCAATATGAAGGAACTGAGGGCATTCTGGCTAAGCTTTCAAACAGTGCAAGGATAGATAGAGGGACAGGTAGCATTGAAGAGGTGGTTTGGCTGCAGGAGGGTGCTCGAGCGCATCTCCTTAATTTCCCACAGCTCCGCCCTTGTACTCCACCCGTCCAACTACAACAAGTTAGAACCTCGTTGATGCTTGCCTTCCATCCCACCGACTTCAGGCTACAACACATCATACTCCGCCATTTCTGCCACCAACAGTCAGACCTCACCAACAGAGATATACTTCCCTCCCCACCCCTATCATCATACTGCTGAGACCATTCCCTCACAAACTCACTCGTTAGGTCCACGCAACTCCAACAAGCCACCTTCCCCTCCTGACACCTTCCCTTGCCACTACAACAGGTATGAAACCTGTGCCAACACCTCCCTGCTCACCTCCGCCCAAGGCCCCAAAGCATCCTTCCACATCAGGCAGAGAACATCGTATGCATCCAAATATCTCATCTCGTCTGTCCATTGCTCCTTGTCTCCTCTACATTGGCGAGCCAGGACGTCAACTTGCAGAACGGTTCAGGGAACACTCTCGGACACACAAACCCAACAACCCCACTGCCCTGTGGCTGAATACTTCACTTCGCCTCCTACTCCTCCAAGGTCTTGCAGGTCTTTGGCCTCCTCTACTGCCAAATTCTAGCCACTTGACGTCTGAAGGGAGAACGCATCATCTTCTGCTTTGGGACACTCCCAACACACGACATCAAGGACAATTTCACCAGTTTCCTCGTCTCCACTCCCTCCACCTTATCCCAGATCAAGCCCTCCAACTCACCACTGCCCTCTTGAACTGTTCTACCTGTCCATCTTCCTTCCCATCTATCCACTCCACCTTCCACTCTGACCTATCACTATCACCACCAATCTTCATCTAGCAATCGCCTTCCAAGCTAATTTCCTCCCAGCCCCAGCCCCTCCCATTTATCTCTCTGCCCTTCTCCGCCCAGCCCACATTCCTGATGAAGGCTTTATGCCTGAAACGTTGAATGTCCTGCTCCTCGGATGCTGCCTGACAGGCTGTGCTTTTCTATGGCCACAATTTTTGACTCTGATCTCCAGCAACTGCGGTCCTTAATTTCACCTACTGAAGGATTTTCACAGGTTTGGAGAGTGAGCAAAGAATTGGCAGATGGAGTACAATGTGGAAAAGTGTGGGAAAGCATTTTGCCAGGATGAATAAAGGCATATACTATTTTTCTAAAAGCGAGCAATTTCAGAAGTCTGAAGTGCAAAAAGACTGCGGAGTTCTCGTCCAGAACTCTTGAAAGGTAAACTTGCAGGTTGTCAGTAGTATAGGAAGGCAAAGACAATGATAGCATTTATTTCAAAAGGGCTGAAGTATAAAAACAGGAATGTACTTCTAAGGCTCTACAAGGCTTTAGTCATGTCACATTTGGATTATTGTGCGCTGTTTTGGGTCCCATATTTCAGGAAAGATGTACAGGTCCTGGAGTGTTTTCAGACGAGATCCACGAGAATGGTGCAAACATGCAAAGCTGGCATGCATATAAAGAATATTTGAGGGCTTTGGATCTGTATTTGACAGAGTTCAGAAGAATGTCAGGAGGCCTAATTGAAACTTACAGAATACTAAATGACCTGGGACAGAGTGGATGTTGGGAAGATATATGCAATGGTAGGAGAGACTAGTACCCGAGGGGACAGAGTAAAGTGAAGACCTTTTCGAACAGAGATAAGGAGAAACCTCTTCACCCAGAGAGTGGTGAATCCATGGAATTCACTGCCACAGAAGTCTGTCGAGTCCAGATCATTGAGTATATGTAAGAGTGAGACAGTTAGGTTGTTGACTGTAAAGGGGATCAAGGGTTACAGATAGAAAGCGGGAGAATGGGGTCGAGAAGCTTCACAGCCATCATTGAATGGTGGAGCAGGCTCAATGGGCCTCATAGCCAAATATCTGCTCCAATGTCTTCTGGTTGTATGGTTAATATTGGCTCTCCTCATTCAACATTGGAGTTGTATCCTGGAATTTGATCTTCAAATGATTTATAAAGAGTAACATTTCAGTACTGATGATTGGGAATTATCATGTTCCCTCCCTCCAGTCTCAGCAGCCATGCCCCCAATATCATAATCACACTGCAATTGAAATCCAGTGAATGGTATGTCATCACAGTTGATTGACATCGATAACATTAGCAACATGACCCTCACCTGCCCTCATATTTTCTCTTAACATATCCATGCCCTGTGTGTTATCACTCATGCTATCGTAGGTACATTTTCCTGTCAGATTATGTACAAGAAAAGTTCTCTCCATATTTTACTGACATTATAGTCACTGATCAGTAGTTACAGACTGTATGTTTCCATTTATAAACGGAGAAACCTGTTTATGATCTGACAATCCGTTGTCATTACTCCCATATCCAAGGCCTCATGATTACATGCATTCAATATACCATCTCCAATATTCCTTCCCTCAGTCACGCCCACATATTCCATGCCAAATATGTAAATTTTAAACATTCTTTTTAATTTTAATAAAACCAATATTGAATTGAAAGGGGTTAATTGGAGATATTTGTTCAGTGACTGTGATTAATATCAATCTCCTTGGATCCTAATTATCCCAGTGGAGAGTTTCCATCGTTGAATGATAAATGGGCTCTGTCAATGTGTTATCCCATAGTATGAGTAGGAGCATCGCTGACAGCACTAACAGGGATCAGCAGCTCGAGAGAAGGGAGGCGGTGAAGTGATCAGAATCTGAGAACATTAGACTGGAACGTTACAATAATGGTCCAGAATGTGAGGACCTTGGATTGGAATGTTCCAACAATGTATCAGAATCTGAGATCATTAGACTGGAACATTGCAATAACAGACAGGAGTTTATCCTCGGGTCCTTACTATCTTTCGCTGCCTTGCATATCATTAGTATCACAGATCCAGGATATCCTTTGGATTATTCAAGGTGGTTACTATCCCATCCTCGCGATAGTTGGTGTTCCTGGTAAGTCATTATATTTGTCTATTAAACCGGGTTGGACTGAATTTCTGCTCATGATATATAAATTTTGGAAAGTACAAGACAACGTCTTCAGTTCTAAACAAAAACTCCTTTCCTTCTAAATTATAAGTATCAAACTACTATTTATAAATTACTCACTGATATGCGAGAAGGAACCAGAATGTTCTCAAACTCCATGATCCATTTTGTCCTTCACAGATTTACATCTCCAGCTCCTCCCCATTCACCGACCCTATCCAATACCACCGTCATGATATCCCAGTCTTGTTCTCAGTTTCAGTGCAACTTCGGAATAAACCATGATTTGTGTCTTTGTTTAATCCGGATGCAACAGTTTCAAGTTCCTTCTAACCACATGTCTGTCACTAAATAATTGCTCTTGAGGATGTTTAATTTGTTCTCTGCACAAACGGGACAACAGTTTCTGGTGTTCAAGCCATTTACTCATATTCTAGAGCCACAGAATAATACTCTGTTGATATCCCATGAGGGAAATTGGTGGAATTTAGAACTAACTATTTTCATTTGCTCTAAAAGCCCATCTGCTTGCCCAAAGTCCTTTAGGGAAGTCAATGTGTCATTCTTCCCTAGTCAGGTTTCAGTGTGACTTCTGTGATGAACATGTGGGTGCACTGCACTTTTAAAAGAAGTAAAAGCCACCAATAACTATGTGACAGCACCAAGTGTTTTGAAAAATACATTTAGTGCAACATTTGGTTGAACAACTTGATTAGCTCATTGTCTCAAGACAAAAGAAATTCAGCCAAACGATTTGAATTACACCTCAAAATACCCACCTCCAATCAAGTTTGAATTTAGTACATTGAGAATCTTAAAAGCCAATGACACGATCTAATGGTTTTGGAGGTACAAGACTTTTGGAAATTGAACAGTTGAGAGGAGAGCTGCCAAGTTGCCAGCATGCAACGATTGCCTGAAAAATAGCTCTCCTCTCGGTACCTTCATTGAGTAGTAACTGGTAAAGCTGAATCCCAAAGAAGAAAAGAAGACAGGAATATAGAGAAGAACTGAAAGTTTCTTGGTTTTGAGATTGGAAGTTTTGTTTTGTAGGTCTTAATTCGAAGTATAACCGGAGGAGTATCGTGGGGGTGGGGGAGGTAAAAGATAGGTTAGAGGAAGAAGTTGTAAACAGACGTTCGTCTATTATTCCCTGTTATACTTTAAGAAATAAAGTTGTTAATTTTTACTTTAAATATTTTTGGAGTCTAGAATTATCACAGAATATGCAGTGGATAAAACTTTTCCCTGTTGCTGGTTTTAAATTAAGCAGGATAATTTATCCGATGTTGTAATGCTACAACCCGACAGGAATGTGTTTTACTCTTTGCTGTCCTGTGGAATAGCTGAACCAAACACTCAATTCAAGGTCAGCATAACATGCTGCCCTGACTAGGTCTGCAGACATCCTGTGAGAGAAGAACAGAAGTAAGGATAGCTCACTTCCTATATCTGTTTCCCGTATTCCTACAGCTCAGTTCTATTCAGGTCGGTGATCATTCCTTAAATTAGGTGACTTCAATCTCATTGAAATTCTCCCCGAGAGTGATGCACGTCTCCATACGCATCTCTGGTGTTGGATTTATTGATGCTAACATACAGATGTAAGGGAGTTATAAATTCCATGTCAGTCGTAGTGCATAGAGAAGGAATGGCTTTTTGTGGCACAGGGAAGAAACGGCGATGTCTTAGTGAGAGAAAAGGTTTATTGCGATCATCCCTGAGAGTGTTGTTGAGGCAGTATTTGGGGTACAGTGGATAGACTTCCTCTCAAGTTTCAACAGACTAATCCTTGGGATGATGGCACCATGAGCAGAGAGTAAAGCTCAGTGAGAGAATAAGAAGTGATTGCATTGAAACTTAAGGGGGATGGACAGTCACTCCTGATGTTCTAACCAGGCACTGATATGGTGATAACTTCCATGGCTTTGTTTTTTTGGTTCTCAATCGGTAAAGAGCCTCTGAGGACGTCCCCCTCATCCCACCCCCACTCCACATATTGATTGAGAGAGACAGAGGGTCAGTCATTGAATAAACTCTCCCCACATTAATACAGTGCATTTAGTGTGTGATCCTGCACTGAACGTCATGTTATCCACAATCCCGACAATAGCCACAATACCGTCATTCTAAAACAGATAACTATTCCCACCAGCTTCTGACATCTATGGAGAACATGGGTCTGCCTTTTCAGAGATGGAGGATGCCTCTCTGAGATTGACACAAAATATCTGGCTTCCTTCCTTACTGCCAGCGTTAAACCACTTTAAAGTGTCATGTGTCCCACTTGTAATGGAGCCTCGAGGAATATCATGGAGCCGTCTCTGAGTGCATTCTCTGTTTTATTGATTTGTCAGGTTGGAGCATCAATGACACTCTCCTGTGTCTCGAGGTGCTGAATGGCCTCCTCCAGGTCCCATGGAACAGGTTCATGGGTCTGACTTGACCCTACCTGTTCCTGTTTAACAGATTGATGTGGTAACCAGACTCCCCTTCTTCCTGTGGAACAGGCAGGAGGATTGAATGGGCTATCCCTCTCTTTGTTCAGTAGCTTAAATGGGCTGAATGGCTTCCACATATCCGTTTCTAACTCGCTTGAGATGCTGAATGAGCTTTTCATTTAATTGTGAAAATGTAAATTGTCTGGCCTTGCTGTTACATGAATGTTACCGACACTTTAACGGCACAAGCCTGAATGCTTTTCGGGGCTTACTGCACATAGGCACTGACTGGTTCATGAGCTGAGGTGTGACACATTGTTCTGAACATTGGGTGATCTTCAGTGACCATCCCCATTTCAGATCTTATGATAAGGAAAGACAGTGATGAAGCAGCTGAAGATGTTTGTTTTAAGGTAGCTTCCCTGAGGATCTCCTGCCGAGACGTCCCCGGACTGAGAGGATTGTCAGTCACCGACCACAAACATATTCCTTTGTGCTCTGAAAGACCCCAAACCAGTGTTGTGGGTACACCTGATTCCCTTTAAGCTCAAATAAGTAGGTGGTCTTGATGCCATCCTCATTCAAATACTGCCTTGTTATCAAGGCCATTCACTCTTTACTGAGCCCCTGTGTTCACCTCTTTTTCAAATCAATAGACGATAGTGTATGTGTAGGGAGTATTTTCCTCTCATAGAGGGTAATCAATGCAAGGAATTATCTGGGCTATATAGTGAGGTGCGTTACATCACGGAAAGTATTCAAAGAGGTGATACATGATTTTTTGACCTGTCAGAGAGCTAAGGCGTGTGAAGAATTGAGTATTAAAGACGGGTTAATGCCAACAGTAGATCAGCCATGATGGTATATAATAGCTTGATCGTCCGAATTACCTAATCTTGCGCCTTATGTTCTCATGTTCTGTAATTACAAAGTTAATGATTGTAATTTTCCTGAACGTTCTGTTATTGAATGTTGCAGTCAGAGAGAGTAAAGTATTTTGTGAGTCATCTCTGGGTGAGGTATGAGGGCTGTATTCACAGTGAATCTGGGTCTCCAACATGACCAACAAATGAAGCACAAGTTGCATAGAGGAGACACTCTGTAGAGAGACCAGAGGTGTCTTTCGAAACCAACCTGGTTTTCCCAATAACATTTTCCAACCCATGACAAACCGTGTGTGACAGTCTTGAGTGATTCAATGATATCCCGTCTTACTGTGGAACCGGCATTTGGAGCAGGTGGCCTCCATCTGGTACTTTAAGGAGCTGTGAGGAGCTGAATGGAACATAGGAACATAGGAATGAGGAGCAGGAGTGGGCTATTAGACACTTTGTCACCACTCCACCACTCAAAAAGTGATGTGATTGTGGTCTCAGCACCACTTTTCTGCCTGTACACTATTTTCCTACATTCACGTGTTTGTCAAATGTTTGAATACAACACAACTTTGAATAAATGTAATCATCCAGGCACCACAAACTTCTGGGGAAGGGAATTTCCATTTGAACAATCCTTTGAGAATTTCTCATTTGTGCTCCAACCAATGTTGGAGGCTCATTGTTTCCTTTTCCAGTCCCACTCCTCCACTGGTTACAACAAATTTTAAATGCAACCAGTTTAGTTAGGTGGCCAATGACATAGATATCAGAGTAGCTCATTTTCTTGAAAAAAATGTGAGACACAGAACTTTGAACTCATAGGAAATGGTAAATTGGCAGAGTGTCCCAAACGTTATTCTGCCTTTGAAGTTATTTTGCTCACACAAGATGCTGGTAATGCGATTTCTTTCTGCAATAGTTTGATTTGGCTGAATTCCATTTGTTTCAGGCAGTGGAGAGATTCTCATGAATCTTCACCAGGAACCCTTCACAACTGGCAAAGATAACTCAGGGATTTTATGGTCTCATGCTTTGCTATTGGGCGGAACAATGTATGAGAGAGGGATCAATCGGCTGCTGCTTCTCAGGCAGGGATTTTATGCTCTCACGCTTTGCTATTGGGCGGAACAAAGTAAGAGAGAGGGATCAATCGGCTGCTGCTTCTTAGGCAGGGAAGATTTTACTCCATCTCTGTGTTGGAAAATACAATAACATCAACTGATCACCAAACTGGACCATGTGCGATCTCCTGGAACATTCTCTTGAAAACCTGATTATGGACTATATGCAGGTGCATCATTGCGTTTGTTGGACACAGCGCCTTCCGATCGCAAGCAAATGTTCCCACTTTATGAATTATTGACATGCTTTCATGTATCTGTGTCATTTGTAAATATTGGTAGGTGTCTTCATAGTACATATGTTCATATCAATACACCTTTTTCATAAAATGTATTCTCTAGCTTTAGTCTCCCTGACAAGAGAAAATATGTATCAAGCTGATGCACTTTTCAAAAGTCATGGATGGTTCAATAATATCAACCAGGTAAGTTCGAACCTGATAACTCTCCCAAAATAAAAGGCCCTCATTCCAGGAATGAGTAAAAGGAAACCTCTGTGAAAATCTTCGAAAAGAATTATATCCTGTTTTTAGTTTCTGGGATCAAAAACGCACGCAGTGTATCAGATGTGGTCTCAGCAATGCCCTGTACAGATGCAGTAAAGCATTCCTGATATTAGACCTGATACCTTTGGTGATAACTGTATCATTGCACTTACTTCCAAATCACTTGCAGCATCTGCAGACTGACTTCATGTGATTCATGTCCCAGGAACATAGAAACCGCCTGAATCACAGAGTTCTGCAATCGCTCTCCATTTAAATTGTTTACCATTGTTTTATCCTTCATGTCAAAATAGACAATTCACCCAATGTTCTTGGTGCTGCAGGTTAGCTCACTAACCAGTCACAGCTTTGCAACCTGAAAATAAACTTTTAGTTCTATTCTCTATTTCCTGTTAACAACAGCCTCCCTGTTCCTGTGTAGCAGTTCAGGCGAGTTGAATGGCCTCCTCCTGGGCTGTGTAATGTACTCAACGAGCTGAATTACTTCATTCCATATTCCTTTGTAGATCCTTCGAAGGGCAGAATGGTCTCCTTCTGTTTCACTGTAACGTTTCTGTTTGACAGAATGGGGTGGTCCCCGACCCTGTAACGGCATCGAGGGTTGGATTGAGAGTGCAAAACATGGGGTGGGGGAGTAGTATATCTCTGTATCAGCCTCGAGAGGTGGATTGAGGGAGCAACAAATGGGCTAGGGGCAGCAGTATGTTACTGTAATAGCTTTGCTGTCCTATTCCAGGCTGCTTCTCCTGCATTGGGAGAAAGGGAGGGAGGGGGGAGGTACAGTGGCAGTGGGTGACCCTGCTCTTAGTGCCCGTATAGGTGGGGGGAATTAGACCATAAGACCATAAGACATAGGAGTATAAGTAAGGCCATTCGGCCCATCGAGTTCACTCCGCCATTCAATCATGGCTGATGCGCATCTCAGCTCTATTTACCAGCGTTCTCCCCGTAGCCCTTAATTCCTCGAGACAACAAGAATCTATCATTCTCGGCCTTGAAGACATTTAGCGTCCCGGCTTCCACTGCACTCCGTGGCAATGAATTCCACAGGCCCACCACTCTCTGGCTGAAGAAATGTCTCCGCATTTCTGTTCTGAAATGACCCCCTCTAATTCTAAGGCTGTGTCCACGGGTCCTAGTCTCCTCGTATAACGGAAACAATTTCCTAGCATCCACCTTTTCCAAGCCATGTATTATTTTGTACGTTTCTATTAAGTCTCCCCTTAATCTTCTAAACTCCAACGAATACAATCCCAGTATCCTCAGCCGTTCCTCATATGTTAGACCTACCATTCCAGGGATCATCCGTGTGAATCTCTGCTGGACACGTTCCAGTGCCAGTATGTCCTTCCTGAGGTGTGGGGACCAAAACTGGACACAGTACTCCAAATGGGGCCTAACCAGAGCTTTATAAAATCTTAGTAGTGCATCTCTGCTTTTATATTCCAACCCTCTTGAGATAAGAGACAACATTTCATTCGCTTTCTTAATCACAGACTCAACCTGCATGTTTACCTTTAGAGAATCCTCGACTAGCACTCCCAGATCCCTTTGTGCTTTGGCTTTATTAATTATCTCACCATTTAGACAGTAGTCCATGCTTTTATTCTTTTTGCCAAAGTGCAAGACCTCGCACTTGCTTACGTTAAATTCCATCAGCCATTTCCTGGACCACTCTCCCAACCTGTCTAGATCCTTCTGTAGCCTCCCCACTTCCTCAGTACTACCTGCCTGTCCACCTAACTTCGTATCATCGGCAAACCTCGCTAGAATGCCCCCGGTTCCCTCATCCAAATCATTGATATATAATGCGAACAGCTGTGGCCCCAGCACAGAACCCTGCGGGACACCCCTCGTCACCGGCTGCCATTCTGAAAAAGAACCTTTTATCCCAACTCTCTGCCTTCTGTCAGACAGCCAATCCTCAATCCATCCCAGCAGCTCACCTCGAACACCACGAGCCCTCACCTTGCTCAGCAGCCTCCCGTGTGGCACCTTATCACAGGCCTTTTGAAAGTCTAGATAGACCACATCCACTGGGTTTCCCTGGTCTAACCTACTTGTCACCTCTTCAAAAAATTTCAACAGGTTTGTCAGGCATGACCTCCCTTTACTAAATCCATGTTGACTTGTTCTAATCAGACTCTGCTCTTCCAAGAATTTAGAAACCTCATCCTTAATGATGGATTCTAGAATTTCACCAACAACCGAGGTTAAGCTGATTGGCCTATAATTTTCCATCTTTTGCCTTGATCCTTTCTTGAACAAGGGGGTTACAACAGCCATCTTCCAATCATCCGGGACCTTTCCTGACTCCAGTGACTCTTGAAAGATCTCAACCAATGCCTCTGCTATTTCCTCAGCCACCTCTCTCAGAACTCTAGGGTGTATCCCATCGGGGCCAGGAGATTTATCAATTTTAAGACTTTTTAACTTTTCTAGCACTATCTCTTTCGTAATGGCAACCATACTCAACTCAGCCCCGTGACACCCTTTAATTTTTGGGATATTACTCATGTCTTCCACTGTGAAAACTGACGCAAAATACTTATTACGTTCTCCTGCTATTTCCTTATATCCCATCACGAGGCTTCCTGCATCAGTTTGAAGTGGCCCAATGTCTACTTTTGCCTGTCGTTTGTTTCTTATGTACTGAAAGAAAAGTTTACTATTATTTCTAATATTACTGGCTAGCCTACCTTCATATTTGATCCTCTCATTTCTTATTACACTCTTTGTTATCCTGTTTGCTTTTGTATCCTTCCCAATCTTTTGATTTCCCACTGTTCTTAGCCACTTTATAGGATCTCTCTTTTTCTTTAATACTTTTCTTGACTTCCTTTGTCAGCCAAGGTTGTCTAATCCCTCCACGGTTAATCTTCTTTTCTTGGGAATGAACCTCTGTACAGTGTCCTCAATTATACCTACAAACTCCTGCAATTTTTGCTCTACTGTCTTCCCGGTTAGCCTCTGCTTCCAGTCTATTTTAGTCAGTTCCTCTCTCATGCCCTCATAATTACCTTTATTCAACTGTAACAACATTACATCCGATTTTGCCTTCTCCCTTTCAAACTCCAGACTGAACTCTACCTTATTATGGTCGCTACTTCCTAAGGGTTCCCTTACTTTAATATCTTTTATAGAGCCTGGTTTATTGCAAAGCACGATGTCCAGAATAGCCTGCTCTCTTGTGGGCTCCATGACAAGCTGTTCCAAAAAGCCATCCTGTAAGCATTCCATGAATTCCCTTTCTTTAGATCCACTAGCAACATTATTTACCCAGTCCACCTGCATATTGAAGTCACCCATGATCAATGTAACCTTGCCTTTCTGACATGCCTTCTCTATTTCCCGGTACATGTTGCGTCCCTGGTCCTGACCACTGTTAGGAGGTCTATACACAACTCCAATTATGGTTTTTTTGCCTTTGTGGTTCCTCAATTCCACCCACACAGACTCCACATCATCCGACGATATGTCATTCAATACCATAGATTCAATTTTGTTCTTAACTAACAAGGCAACCCCACCCCATCTGCCCACCTCTCTGTCTTTTCGATAAGTTGAAAAACCATGGAGGTTTAACTGCCAGTCCTGACCCCCCTGTAACCAAGTCTCTGTGATGCCTACTACATCATAATCAAGCACTATAGATGAATGGAAGGGATCCAAACAGCGACAAACGGAAAAAGACATTTTGTGGAGAACTGCAGACCAATTAACTTGACATCTGTAGGGAATCTTTTGAAATCTATTACACAGGATGAGAAGTTTAATATTTAGAAATTAACAGCAACAATGTAGAGAATCAGCATGCATTTCTGAGAGAGATATTATATTTGATAAACTTCGAAAATGTTCGAAATTGTTTCTTATAGCATAGATAATGGGGAAGTACGAGAAGTGGCAAATGTTGGATTTTCGGAAGGATTTCTATAAGAACTAAAATAATGAGTTCGTAAATGCAATGAATGTGAAGGGTGTTTGGAGGAATATATGTAAGTGGAAAATTAAAGTTTGGTTCGCCTTCATTTAAGAGAGTCAGAACATGAATGTAAAGACATGTTGAAGCAGTTTCACAGCGTGTTGTTGGGACTGTTCCTGGAGTATTGTGCACAGTTTTGCTGAACGAATCTCAGAAAGAATATACTGACAACAGAGGATGTGCAATGGGCGTTTTCCAGATTAATCCCTCAGAAAGCGAGATTGCCTGATGAGGAAACTCGACCTATTTTCTCCAGCGCTTCAAAGAATGAGAGGTGGGTAACCGTGAAATATAGAACATTCACAAAACATATGACAATTTGGAAATTAACAGAATACTTCCCTGGCTCTCTAATCCACATTCAAGGCAAATAATGTAATGAGCTGGGACAGACCAGTTACTACTGCAATAAGGAGGAAATTCTTCCCTTGGAGGGGACTAACAAACACAGGGGCATGGAAACCTGCTGCTGGAAGGGCAAGATTAGGGAGTATCCCCAGATAATCTGCAAGTGTGTCAAGCGAAACAGAATATCGAGGGAACAGCTAGGACTCTTTAGGACTTGCCAAGTTGAATCCAAATCAACTTCAGTGGGAGAAGACAGGAGTTAGAGGTCGAAGGCTGTTTGTGTGACTGAAGGCCAGTGTCAAATGGTGAACCCCAGGGATCAGTGCTGTGCTCTATAATATTTGGGATTCGGAGGTATTGGTGTTGGACTGGAGTGGACAATGCTAAACATCGCAGAACACCAGCTTACAGTCTAACAGGTTTATTCAGATGCACGAGCATTCGAAGCGCTGCTTCTTCATCAAAATGCACAAAGATCCGATGAAGAAACAACGCTTCGAATGGTCGTGCCTCTGAATAAACCTGTTAGACTATGAGCCAATGTTTTGCGATTTTTAACCTTATTACTTGTGGTAATCATAAATGATGCAGCTGTGAATATGGATGAGGGGTGGGGCGGGGTGATAAGTAAGTTTGTGTTTCATCCAATGATTGTTCGGGTGGTTGGCAGTGAGAACAAAAGTCTTCTGTTTCAGGAAGATACAGATGGAATGGTCAGATGGGTGGATCAATGGCAGATGGAATGAAACTCTGATAAATATGAGGTGGTGCACTTTGGGAGAAGGAACCAGACGGGGGAGGACTCAATGAATGGCAGCACACTAGGAAGGTCAGAGGGTGCTTCTCCACACATCCCTGAATGTGATGGAGAGGTTAATACACAATTTGAGAAAGCATAGTGGACCGTTAACACAGCCTTTATTCATCAAAGCATAGATTATCAGAGCTATGCGGAAATTTGTTTTGGCCAAGATGGAATACCGTGTGTAGTTCTGGGAGCCACATTACAGGATGGATGTGATTGCACTCGAAGGTGTACAGAGGGGACTCAACAGGATGTTCCTTGGGATGCGGCATATTAGCCATGGAGAGAGGCTGGATAAGCTCGGGTTGTTTAGTTTGGAGGAAAGAAGGCTGAGGGGGCCGTGTTTCAGAAGGATAAGATTACGAGGGGCATGGACAGGATGGATAAACAGCAGCTGTTCCTTTTAGTCAAAGGCCCACAATTTTAAAGTGAAAGGTTTGAGGTTTCGTGCGGGTTTGAGGACTGTTTTTCACACAGAGTTGTTGGGGTCTGGAATAAACGTCGATTTTGCTGCTCCTTGGATGCTGCCTGAACTGCTGTGCTCTTCCAGCACCACGAATCCAGAATCAGTTATTTACATTCTATATTGATATCCTGACGGCGGGAGCTAAGTGCAATACATATTCGAGGTGGTAGATGACTCTGAGAATCAAAAGGCAGGCTGTTATTTAATGGAGGGAACTTCCAGAAAAGGAGTGTTCCTATGGATGAAACATAAAGTCAGCATGTTGGTGCAGCAAGTAACTAGGTTGGTTCATTAAGCACCTTCCTGGGCTGAAAGGGTTGAGTGGTTGAGAATCTCTAAAATGGTGAGTTGATTATTCATTGGGGTTTAAATGAATGAGGAGTGATACCGCTGAAAAATACAAGACACGGAAGGGGCTTGAGAAGGTAGGTATTGGCGAGTTGTTTCCACTCCTGGGTGGAGTCTCAAACTCGAGGATATAGAGACCGAATATGGAACATCGATTTCAATCTGAGACACAGAGTGATGTCTTCTCTCAGAAGGTAGTAAATGTCCAGAACTCCATAACCCAGAGAGGTATAGAGGGATCCACGGAGTCGGCAAGAAAGTGGAGTTGAGCCCTAGAGTAGATCAGCCATGTTCGTATTAAATGACAGGGCAAACCTGACGGGCCGAATAGCCTACTCTATTTATTCATTTCACATGTTATGCTCTTAGAAAGTAACTGGTTGTTTTCCTGGAAGTTGCATTGTGCAATGTTGCATTCAGGGAGAGCAGAGGATTTGCTTGGGTTAATCCCCGGGTAGGGTATGTGGGCTGTATCCCAGCGTATCTGGGTCTGTAACATGACGCACATCTGGAAACAGGGATTGGGGGTGGGGTCGCTTCCCGACCCAGCCTGCATTTTCCAAATATCTTTCCAAAACTACACCTAACCATCCGAGTGACCACGATCTGTCCCGATATAGCACGTCTGAAGGGCCGAATGGAACATCATAACACAGGGCTGAGGGACACGAATGGGCCATTCGGCCCTTTGAAACTACTCTACCAGTAAATAAAAGAGGAAATGCTGGAAAATCTCAGCAGGTCTGGCAGCATCCGTAAGGAGAGAAAGCTAAAAATAAAGGGGAGAAATATCGAGGCATTTTTCCTCATATAAATACCTCTTTATGACTCCTTTTTTTTAGGTTTGACAAAGGGTCAGTTAGACTCGAAACGTCAGCTCTTTTCTCTCCTTACAGATGCTTCCAGACCTGCTCAGATTTTCCAGCATTTTCTCTTTTGGTTTCAGATTCCAGAATCAACAGTAATTTGCTTTTTTTCCATCACTAAATAAGGTCGTGGCTCATCTCATTGTCGTCCCAGCTACACTTTTATCTTCATGTACTATTATCCCTGATCCACCGTCTATGGACAACCAGACGAAACCAGCCTCAATATATCACAAAGAGAATTCCTACTTGAATGAATTTTCCTAATTTCTATTTTGACTGAGGTTGGAGGTTGTCACTGTTTCCTTTTCTAATCCCACTCCTCCACTGCTCACAACAAATTTTAAAAGTAACCAGGTTGGTGATATGGCCAATGATAAAGGTTTCAGACTGGATCAGGTTCAGTGCTAGCGACAAGTCAGGCAGATTTCTTTAGTCAGCCACAAGTAACTAATAGGACTAATGGAAGCGCATAGTGGTTCTGTGGTGAGCACTGCTACCTCTCGTCACCAAGAAGCTGGGTTAACTACCAACCTTGGGCTATGCTCTGCGTGGAATTTGAGTATTCTGTATGCAGGTATCTGTGTGGGTTTCCTCACGATACTCCAATTTCCTCCCACAGTCCAAAGATATGCAGCTTAGAGTGGATTGGCCATGCTAAATTGTCCATAGTGCCCAGGGATGTGTAGGGTAGGTAGGTTAGTGATGGAAAATGCAAGGTTACATGGATAGGGAAGGGGGGAAGGTCCGGGGGGAATGCTGTTCAGAGGGTCAGTGTGGACTTGATGGATGGGATGTCCTGCTTCCACACTGTAGAGATTCTACAAATATTAGAACAAATTTGTCTATACCCAGTGGGTATATATCTGATCCACTCTCCTTTAGGTCTTGTATGTTTCAATAAGATCACCTCTCATTCCACATGTAACCTGTTAAAACCTTCATAATATAAGGCCCTGATCCCTGGAATCCATGAAGTGAAACATCTACGAACTGCTTCCAATGTAATTATATCCTTTCTCAGATAAGGAGACAAAGAAAAACTAATCTCAAACTCAGGTCTTGAGGTTTATGCTTTGTTCTTTCAGCATTGTAGGTCTTTCGAACTCTCTTCCCCGCAGACCAATGGAGGCCGAGATATTGAATATTTTTGAGGCACAGGCAGAAGTTTCATAAATAACAACAGAGTCGATGATTATCGGGGATTGGCAGGAATGTGCGGTGTGGGAGGAAATGTAGACAATGGTACCAAATGACACGGCTCCAGAAAATTCATTAATAAAGTGCAAAACGAAATTAAAATGTTGATAAAATTTTAAGGGGGAATCCAAGATGGCCACGATCCAGAAGGTCTGCTTTGCTGGGCTTTGCATCACAGAACGGGCAAAGTGGTATTCTAACCCACTCCATCTCAGCCATTTACTTAAAATTCAACAATAAAAGAACTATAGAATCTTTATTAATCCCGTTTTATCAAGTGGAAATGACAAAACATGGGAAAGGATCGAGTAAGTGCCAACACACGGTGCATCTATCAGAAGCATCGAGCATGCCTGAGGCTGCAGCTGCAACCCACTCTGCTCGTTCCATAGACCCAGTTACTCACCAGACCTTGGTCACTGAGTTCACCAAGTTATGTGAAATGATTAAAGACATGATTAAAGAAAAGTTCAGCAGTATGCTCGAGCCATTCTTAGCCGTGCTCCAAAAACATGACATGAAAGCCTTGGAAACAGAATGGATGAGTTTGAGCGCCGAACTGCAGTGGCAGAGACTACAACTGATTTCTTCAAGGAGCGGATGCTCGCCCTTGAAAAACAGGTCTGCACCTGAACGAAACACGACATTGAGAACAGGCGCAGGATGAAAAATGTTCACATCGTCGGTCTGCTGGACCAGACGGCAGGTGGTCAGCCAGTGAGGATTTTCGAGAACTGGCTGCAGCGATTCCTTCACTTCGAAGCTGAAGAGGGACGGGTGAAGAGTGAGACAGTTCATCGGGTTATGGCGCGGAGGTCAGCCTCAGACCAGCGCCCTCGCCCTGTCCTTGAGCGAATACATAGTTCTGGGGACAAGTAAAGACTGATGGAAACTTCCAGAACACAGGGGAATGATCCAATGGCTTTAAATCACGAGAGCTCCAGGATTATGTTCTTTCAGGACAATTCATAAGCGTTGATTCAAGAAACAAAATCTTTTGATGATATCAAGAGAAGAGTAAGGGAACTCGGGATTCAGTATTCCTTACGGTTCCCAGCGGTGCTCTGTATTGCTTTGAATGGATCCGTGAACCTGTCTGACTCTCCAGAGCAAGCGAAAACTTTGTGGATATTTTAAAGTAAGCTGGATGTTTAGACAATCATGTTTCTCTCTTAAAGAAATTTTCTTGGATTTTTCTGGTAGCAACCAGTGTTTAATTATAGTCGGGGATGGGTAGAGTACTCACTTTTAACTACTTCATTAGTATTACTACACATTTTCTCTTTATTTGCTAAGTGCCCACTGGCAGTTCAAGTTGGATTTTTGTTGTTAATTGCCCTGGATGCCATATTGGTAATGGGCAGAAGATAACGTTTTGTGATATGTAAACGTCCCCGGTGGGCAGAGGTGGTGTGACGGTAAATTAAAGTCATTGGCACTTTGGTCTTTGTTTCATTCTTTGGTTTTTTATGTGTTTAGCTTTGCAATGTTTTGAGAGCTGGTTATGTGTAGTAGTTTTAGTTTGTACAGTTTTTAGGCTCTATGAGTCTTTTTTCATTAATGATCAGTGATGTGTAATTCGATGTGAAACTCGAGAGTTGAAATGTTGCGACAGTGTGCTATAGATAATGATGTGCTTAAATGGCATACCTGGAACATTAAGGGGAGCCATCTGCCAGTCAAGAAGAAAAATATACTTCCTAGTCTTAAAAAGGAGAGGGTGAATGTTGTCCAATTGCAGGAGATGCACCTTGATGACAAGGAACATTTGACATTACAGCAGGTCGGGTTTTATCGGGTTTATTTCTCATCTTTTAGTACTAGGAGTAGGGGAGATGCCATACTGGACAGGAAGAATCTTCCATTTAAATTATTAGATTGTTTTAGAGACTCACAGGAGGATCATAATCCCTAAAGCCTTGAACTATGGGAAATAATATATATTTTGAATGTTTATTGCCCCCCGACCCCCACCCGCCCCCCCAACCCCCCAGCGCACCCTCTTAAAATCCTGGTAATTGCATTTGCCAAATTAAGTTATCTTCCAACGTGGCACATTATAGTAGAAGGAGATTTCAACTGTCTTAAGGACCTCATGATGGGCAGAATGTTCAAATGGCCCCCAATATCGTCATTATAATGAAAGCAATTAATATATGTGTGTGCAGAACTAGATGTCTGGAGGCAGATCTACCTCACAAGTAGGGATTTTATTTTCTTCTTTAACGCGCAGAAAAACTACACGATGGTTGATCTCTTCCCCATCCCTGCAACAATCTTAGATTCGGTGGCATCCTGCACAATTGGGGATATTACCCCAACATACCTGGTCCAGAAGTGAGATAGATGCCACATAACATTATGTTGGATACAGGTGAGGGTCTTATGTTTTTGTCAAATCCCACAATTTCAGCAGCTCACGTGATGTAATGCATTAATTCGCTTATCGCCTTTTCGGGCTATAAGATTAATTATACAATGTTGGAGGCCATTCCTATGGGAGGCCTTAGGGAAATACCTGATGTTGAGGGCAAATCCTGGTTTCCTTTTAAATGATCATGGTGGGGGCGTGGGGGTGCGGGGTTCTCTATTTCGGTATATTCATACATCTGTCTTTGATAATGTATTTAACGTGATCTATGTCCATGTGTTTAACAAAATTAAACAAGACCTTCAAAGACGGGAGGCACTTCCAATATCCTGGCTAGATCGAATAGCTCTTATTAAAATGAATGTCCCTCCTCATTTACTATACCCCATGTGAATGCTTCCTTTGGTGTTTCCCAGACAGATATTTAGGAGACATAATGGCTGGTTTAGCTCTTTTATTTGGTACCATAAGCAACTCTTTATCAATCCAACCAAATTGTAACTAGCCCCAGATTGTGGGGATTAGATCTCCCAGATTAAAAGTTATCAATTCAGCTCTTTTTATCATACATTAGTGCTCGGTGACAATACAGTTAGATATTGAACCCTCTGCGTTCTTTATTGAAGACTGTGCAGATTTGTGATGTCTGCAACAGAGAGTTGGGGGTTCAGGCCACTTCGGAGACATGGGAGGATATTTGTGAAAATGCTCGAAGGATTTTGATCTGTAATAGGACCCATTCCATGCAGTTGAAAATTCTTCATAGGGTCTGTCTGACCCCAAATTGTCTCTCAAAATTCAAAGTGGGATTATCTTCAGCATGTCCTAAATGCAGAATGACTACAGGCACTCTTACTCATTGCTTGTGGTTCTGCTGCAGACTTCATCTATATTGGAGCACTGTGTCAGATATGATAGAGTGGGTAATGGGGACTGAATTGGAGATGGACTTGGTTTCTGTTTTATTGGGCCTGCCCAAGGTACTTTCCACAGATGAGTATGGGAAAAAAATATATATCCTTACAATCTGTACTTTCTGTGCTAGGAAAAATATTCTGTTGTGTTGGATGTCTGAACTTCCCCACCCCCAGAGAAGAAGAACTATGAATATAAAAATGTGTATCAGTTAATGCTCTTGATGAACGAGAGCTGTCCTTTTGTTATGCTGAGCTGTATTATTTATTCATTATTTATTGTTTAGTTTTGTTTTTCTTCTGTCTGTGCAGTGTTTTAACTTGTTTTGTATGTACATGCAATTGGATGTAATTTTTTTCAGATATTTGAGTTGTGTTGTTATTGGTTTATTATAAAAATAAAAATCTATTTTTAAATAATTTTTTTAAAAATTAAAATGCTAACATTGATAGAATACAGTCCCAAAAAACTCTCATTAGAGAGACCATTCATGGTGGTTTATCCTGAGGATCACCACATCTCGGGTGATGAGGTGAGGCTGAGAGAGTGTCCCCTTCATTGTAATCTCTGTCAATGTGAGGAATTGAACCTGCGCTGTGGCCCTGCCTCTACATCATAAACCGGCCGTCCTGCCAACTGAGTGGGAGACTGTGTAACTGTTACAGACAGAATGAGTCACAAACAAAGAGTAAGAGAAACATTCATAATAAGGAAAAAGGTACAATTCAGATAACAGTCAAGATACCTGAGGGTAAAAATGTTCTCTGCTCGAAATTGTATTTATAACAAGACGTGTTTAGAAGTTGTTTTTGGTTTAATATCATTAAGGTGAGTCAAGTGACTCTTGGGAATATTTCACACTGGGACACTACCGTTTTCCTGAAACTGGGAACTATTTGGAACATTATCTGGAACATTCTATAATCGGCATTCTCCAGAATATTCTATGACTGTGTGGAAGGTATTGCAAGGGAGAGAGAGAGAGAGAGAGAGAGAGAGAGAGAGAGAGAGAGAGAGAGAGAGAGAGAGAGGGAGAGAGAGAGAGAGACAGAGACAGCGAAGGTGTTGTATGCAGTAGTGAGAGTCGGGGATCATGAGCCTTGTTCGGGAGTAGTTGCAATCACAGATATACAGTGATTGTGAGGGAGCAGACAGAATACGGTGACCCTTATCCTGACAGAGCTGGGAAGGTTATTGATGCTTGTCCTGTATTGCTGGACATTTCTTCAGACCTCAAATACTGCACTGAACTCGGTAGTGAGCACAGAACATGCTCGGTGGGTCCGTTGGTGTGGCACCCACTGGGATGGGAATGTTCCCCCTCTGTACTCGTCCATCCAATACGCCCACCGTGCTCTGTCAACAAGCCATGGTGTAATTGCCCCTTATCTACCAATCTGCCATTTCCCTGCCTTTGCTCTGTATCCATCTAATCCTTTCCGATATGTGTATTTGTCCAACTGCCTTTTCAATATTGTTAGTGTGCCCACTTCAAACACTTCCACTGGCAGCTCAGTCTAATTTGCAAGTTCATCTTGGATTCCATGCGATCGAACCTTCTAGAGCGGCCGACTATGTGGAACCTTATCAAAGGCCTTACTGAAATCCATATAGAATATGTGTACAACCCTGCTCTCATGAACCTTCCTGATCACTTCCTCAAAAATCTCGAACAAAATTTGTACGGCATGATCTGCCACGCACAAAGCCATGCCGACTGCTCCAGGTCAAACTCTGTCTTCCCAAATTCATGCACATCTTATCTCTCAGAACCTTCTCAAATGGTTTACCGAAAACAGGTGTGAAGCTTATATTTCCTAGGCTTTTCTTTGCAGCCCTTCTTGAATAAGGGCACAACATTTGCTACTGCCCAGTCTTCCGGGATCTTGGTCCCTCAGCTTTTTCTCTCGCCTTTTACAGTGCTCTTAGATATATCTGGTCAGGACTAAGAGATTTCTCTGACTTTGTGCGTTGTAATATGTCCAACAGCAACTCTACTGTGATATGGACAGTACCAAGATATGACAACCAACTTCCCAAACGTCACAGGTCTTCATGTCTTTCTTCATGATAAACACAGCGGGGAAATTGAGGACTTCACCCATCTCTTGAGGTTTTACGCATGCATGCCGGTTTTGGATTTTAAAGCATCCTATTCTCTCTCGAGCTGCTCTTTATCTTTACTATACTGAATTTGGATTCACTCTAATCTTCTCAGCCAAGACTACCTCATAATCCCTTATGGCATTGCTGATTTCCTTCTTCAGTAAACTCCTCTATCCCCTGTATACCTCCAGGGATTCCCTTGAAATGAGCTGCCTGAACATGAGCCACGCCTCCTTTTTTCTGGTCAAAGCCTCAATATCTCTTGACATCCAGAGTTCTCTCTTCCAGTCTCACATAAACTACACCCTCACAGGAAAATGGAAACCTTGAACTCGTGCTATCACACTTTTAAAGCCCTCTCACTTGCCCGGAATCCTTTTACCTGGAATCAAACAACTCCAATCATCCCCTGCAATCCACTGTCTAACTCCGACTACATACGCCTTGCCCAAATTTAGAACTTGAATCTATCGACCAATTTTGTCCCTACCATAACTATTTTAAAATTAATACAACTCTAAACACTTTTACCAAAATGCTCCCCCACTTTATCTCCTTCACCTCTCCTACCCTATTTCCCAACAGTCGGTCGAGTTTGTCCCTTCCCAAGTACGATGCTCTATATATTGATAGTGGAAACTTCGCTGAACACACTTAATAAATTACGTTCCATCTAAGTTCTTAACCATCTGGAAGCCCCAGTCTGTGTTAGGAAAATTGAAATCACCCATTTTCACAACCCTACTGTTCCTGCAAGTCTCCTCAGTCCCCCTGCATATTTGTTCCTCTAATTCACATTGTTGATTATAGTGCAACCACTATAACATTACCATCTCCCTCTAACTACTTTGCACCATTCACGAAACCACATTGGATATTATCTCAGGTGTTTCAACTTTATATGGTGGTGTGATATTCGCCTTAATCAGAACTATTGGTATTTAAAATGTTTTCATTTACATCTCTTCATTGCAGTGATTTTCACACCCCTTGTCAAGGCACAGTGGAGATATGGAGCTGTAAATGGATGGGAGCTGCACATCCTGTCACTTCCAACGTTGTCTGTAAGTTTCCTGACACTGGGCAGTGATCTAACACAGTGATACCGAACAATGCAACAGCCTGGGTTTATATATGAATGAACCAGTGCGGACTGCACAGCTCCCCATGCTGGACATTTAGCCCAGGATTATAGATCCAGCATTGGTGTGGGCTGCCCAGAGTTCCACTCTGGATATTGCTGGGTTGTATTCTGCAGTACACTCGCCAGGCCTACACAGTGGTCCATCCTGAAAGTATAATGGACGGGCTGGTTATGTGAGTTGGATTGTGAATGTGAGAGAACTAAACATCTGGCTATACCTTTATTTTATGTTTTCATACTTGTTATTGGACCCTTCCAATCCAGACTCATCCGGTTAGACCCGACCCTCTGGATGAGTCATGGTGTCTGTTGTTACAGCATCTGGTTCGGCAACGTGACCAACAAATGGAGCAGAGGCTGCAGAGAGGACAGTCTCTGTGAAATGGAATGAGGGAATCACCATCAGATCAGCCTTGGTCTTAGTGAATGGTGGGGCAGGATTGTGTGGACCACGAATGCAACTTATTCATATATTTGTGTTTGTTCCAAGCAAGCTCCCCTTCTCTCCCAATGTCCCATACTGGTGGGGAGTGAGTCCCCTCCACCTGTTCCTGCGTAACAGGATCCTCGGGCCTCACTAGCCTCTAGATTTCCCTTTATCCCAGTTTCGAGCAGTTATATGACCGCCTCCTGTTCCTGTGTCCCAATCTCGAGCGGTTGAGTGACTCCCTCCTGTTCCTGTGTCCCAGTCTCGAGCGGTTGAGTGACTCCCTCCTGTTCCTGTGTCCCAGTCTCGAGTGGTTGAGTGACTCCCTCCTGTTCCTGTGTCCCAGTCTCGAGCGGTTGAGTGACTCCCTCCTGTTCCTGTGTCCCAGTCTCGAGTGGTTGAGTGACACCCTCCTGTTCCTGTGTCCCAGTCTCGAGCGGTTGAGTGACTCCCTCCTGTTCCTGTGTCCCAGTCTCGAGCAGTTGAGTGACTCCCTTCTGTTCCTGTGACCCCGTCTCGAGCAGTTGAGTGACTCCCTCCTGATCTTGTGTCCCAGTCTCGAGCAGTTGAATGACTCCCTCACGTTCCTGTGTCTCCGTCTCGAGCAGTTGAGTGACTCCCTCCTGTTCCTGTGTCCCCGTTTCGAGCAGCTGAGTGACTGCCTCCTGTCCCTGTGTCCCAGTCTTCAGCAGCTGAGTGACTCCCTCCTGTCCCTGTGTCCCAGTCTTCAGCAGTTGAGTGACTCCCTCCTGTTCCTGTGTCCCCGTCTCGAGCAGTTGAATGACTGTCTCCTGTTCCTGTGTCCCAGTCTTCAGCAGTTGAGTGACTCCCTCCTGTTCCTGTGTCCTAGTCTCGAGCAGTTTAGTGACTGCCTCCTAAACGAAGTTTTGTGAAAATAGATGTCCTCCTCCTGCTCCTGAGTATCAGGCTCCAATAGCTCTGTGCTCACCTGCTGCTCCTGTGGAATGGAGGTGAGGGACTGAATGGCCTCTTCACATTCCTTACAGCTTCTCTTGACTAAAAGCCTCTATCCTGTTTCTGTAAAACACCATCAAAATCTGAATGATTTATTTTTGTATTTGACTGTCAGTAATTGAGCAAACCAGGTGACTGACAGAATTCAGAAGCTGAATCGCCTCCTCCTGTTTCCGTGTTAAACACTCAAGAGTCAATAGACTCTCAGAGATGTATAGCATGGAAAAAGATTCTTCGGTCTGGTCATCTATAGCAACCAAATATCCTAAATTAATCTCGTCTCCCTTGCCAGCACTTGGTCCATATCCCCCTGAACACTTCCCATGCATGTATCCATCCAAATGCCTTTTAAATGGTGTAACTGTACCTGCCTCCCCACCTCATTTGGCTGTTCAATCCATATACGCAGCAGACTCTGTGTGAAAATGTTGTCCCTCACGTCCCTTTTTAAATCTTTCTCCTCTCACCTTAAGCCTTTATATTCTATATTTGGAATTGTCTATGCTGGGAAAATACATTGACTGTTGACTTTTTCTATGCCCCTCCTGATTTTATAAGCTTCTTTAAGTTCCACCGTCAGCCCCAACACTTGAAAATACTCCCAACCTATTCAAACTCTCCCTGTAACTCCAACCCTCCAACGACTGCAACATTCTTTTAAATCTCTTCTGCACCCTTTCAAGTTTGACAACATCTTTCCGAAAGCAGGGTGACCAGAATTAAAGGCAGTATTACAAAAGTGGCCAAACCAATGTCCTGTACAGATGCAACATGTCATGCAAACGCATAGACTCAAAGCACGCACCAGTAAAGGGAAGATCACCAAGTGCCTTCTTCACTACACTGCCGACCTGGTGACGGCAATTTCAAGGAACGGAGAACCTGCACCACAAGGTGACACAGTAGCTCAGTGACTAGCATTGATGCTTCAGAGCGTAGTGATCTGGGATTAATTCCATCCTTGAATGACTGGCTGTGTGGAGATTGCACAATCTCCCCGTGTCTGTGTGAGTTTCCTCCGGATGCTATGTTTCCCTCCGACAGTATAACGATATAAAGATAAGGGTCGGTTGGCCATCCTAAATTACGCATAGTACCCTTGGATGTGAGGGCAAGGTGCATTAGCCATGGGAAATGCAGGCTGAGAGGGGTAGAGTCGGGGTTTGTCCAGTGGGATACTGTTTAGAGAGACGGTGTGGCCTCGATGGGCCGAAAACCCTGTTTCCTAACTGTAGGGATTCTATAATTTCTATGGAGTTCTCCTTGATTGGCAACTTTCGACAGGATCCTCCCTATATGTGTGGCCCTGACTTTTCTTGCCAAAATGCAACACCTCACATTTATCTAAAATAAAATCCATCTTACACTCCTCAGCTCACCGAATTAAGTTCCCATGATATTCTGACAGATCATTCTTCACTGTCGAATACACCACCAAATTTGTTATTATCTACAAACTTACTGACAATACTTCATATACTCAACTGCAAATGATTTGTATAAGTAACAAAATGCAGTGGACCCACTATTGATCTTTGCGAGCAGCGCCAATGGTCACAGGTCTCCAAGTTTAATGAACAAATGCCAACTGTCACACCCTGTCTCCGATATTCAAGAAAAGTTTGGACCTAAATGACGAGCTCTCCCTGGATCCCAGGCAGCCTAACCTTGCTAATCAGTCTACCATGTAGAACATTTTGGTTTTCTGACTGAATTCCATGAAGACAACATCCACTGTCCTGCCTTTATCAATCATCTTCTTCACTTCCTCAAAAAAATCCATTGAGTCAGTGAGACATGTCCTCCAATGTACAAAGTCGTCTTCTGTCCTTGTCTTTCCAAATGCATATACATCGTTTCCCTCAAAATCCCCTCCAACAATTTAGTCACCATTGACGTCAGGCTCACCGGTCTACAGTTACCTTGATTTTCCTTAATTTCTGAAATAGTGACACTTTGTTAGCAACCCTCCAGTCTTTTGCCACCTCACCTGTGGAAATCAATGTTACAGATATATCAGCAAAAGGCTGAGCAATTTCTTTCCTCGCTTCCCACAATATTCTGGGATACAACTGATCAGGTCCCAGGGATTTGTTCACCTTTCTATGTTTTAAAATGTCCAATATCTCGTTGTCATTTCGATACTTTTCAAGATATCACTATGTATTTCTTCATTGCTCGCTCTTGTCACCTCTTCTACATTAAATACTAGGAAAAATATTTGTTTAGTATCCCTTCCATCTCCTGTGGTTCCACACATACGTAGCCTTACTGATCTTTGAGGTGCCCTATTCTCTCCCTAGTAAATATTTTGCAATTAAAGGATGTGTAGAGTTACTTCATTGCCTCGTTAACCCTATTTCTAAAGCCATCTCATGTCCACATTTTTCTGGCCCAATTTCCCCATTGACTATACACTTATTGCCCCTTTACTCCTCTTGGGATTCACTTAATCTCAGCTCTGTTTACCTGACATATGCCTCCTTCGTTACCTTGACCAGAGCATCAATATATCTAGCCATCCAGCACTCCTTGCACCCACCTGACTTGCCAATCTCAGTAATAGGAACATGTTGGCTCTGGACTCTCTGAAACCAGGTTTTGATGGCCTTGCCTTTTCCAACCATCCCTTTACCTGTGAATAGGGTATTCCAATCAGCCTTTCACAGGGCTCGCCTAATACTTTCAAAATTGGCCTTGTTCAAAGTTAGAACTTTAATATTTACATCAGGTCTTTCCTATTCCACAAATCGTTTAAAACTAATATTTATTTGTAACAGACTTGTATGTTAAATAAACATTTCCTGTCCCTTTGTAACAAGCTCTAGGGGCTGAATAAGCTCCTCCTGTCCCTCTGTAATAGCCTGGAGAGGCTGAATGGTCTCCTCTTGTCCCTCTGTAATAGACTCAAGAGGCTTCATGACCTCCTCCTGTCCCTGTGTAACAGATCTGAGACATTAAATGAGACAACAACCCATGGATTATGATCAGCCAGTAAACTGTATCTAATAGAGATCTATTCCTTTCTCAGTTACAGAAACACAAACAACACTATTTACTCCAGGTGCCCTCTCAGTAACACTTCATACAGCTTCAGCGACACATCTCTTTGTTTTGAATGATTCTTTCAGCAAAATGTGCCGATATTCCAGCTTTCCACCTTTTCAAGCAGCAACAGGCTAATATGGGCTGAATGGCCTTCTCTTATCCTTTTTGTAAGAGGCCCATAGGGTCAGGATTGCTTCGGCCTGTTCCTGAGCAGCAGTCTCAATGCTCTGTCTCAAAGTTATGAAAGGATTTGACAACAGGGAATCAAAACCAGGAGTGGCCGCACACTGGTCACTAAGTACCGTACTTTGTGTTCAGGTATCTAGAAAATTGCCCACCCGACATTTTTTTATGCAGCCGACCTGTTATTTTATAACTGCATCCTTTCATAAACAGAGTGGAATATATATAGACGCCTGCAGTGTCCTGTTAATACTCTCATATACAAGTTAATAAAAGATTTAAAAGATTTAAAAATTTATGATCCATCCCTCAGCAACCCTCATCCATTCTATCCAAAACCAGTAAATGGAAAGATGTTTTGAACAGGTTAACTGAGCCTATTTGCTCAGTAAGTGCGATTAAAGCCAATCTCCATGGATTCTAATTATCCCAGTGGAGGGTTTCCATCTTTTAATGATAAATGGGCTCCGTTCAATGTGTTATTCCATAACATGAGCGGGAGCATCACCGACAGCACTGACAGGGAACAGCAGATCTAGAGAGAGGGGGAGGAGAGTTCAGAATCTGAGAACATTAGACTGGGATGTTCCAACAATGCATCAGAATTTGAGAACATTAGACTGGAATATTCAAACAATGGATCAGAATCTGAGAACATTAGACTGGAATATTCAAACAATGGATCAGAATCTGAGAACATTAGACTGGAATGTGCCAACAATGGATCAGAATGTGAGAACATTAGACTGGAATATTGAAACAATGGATCAAAATCTGAGAACATTAGACAGGAATATTCTAACAATATACAGGAGCTTATCTGATTATGTTTGGTATCTTTCTGCATTTTATTGGTCGTTATTGTCATCGCAGATCTATTACGCTCTTCTCATTATTCAATATTTTTATTATCCCTTCCTGGCTATCGTTGGTGTTCCTGGTATGTGTCACTGTCCAGATTTTGTTTTCTATAAACCAGTTATGACTGTATTATTGTTATTTCATATCGTCGACACATCTTATCACTATTATTGTTCCTGTTGAATCTCTCAATCCAGATATTCACTCTACAGACCACTACTAACTACATTAATGAACGTGTTCAATTCCTGCCTCCCTCTCTGCTCTGGCAGTGTTACTCACGGGTCTCTATGTTGATCTATTCAGTTTCAGGGGAGAACCACAATGCATTGTATCATTGCCTTTGCTGGTAAGAGCATGGAGGTCACCGTCTACTGCTCTGGTTACAAACTCCACTTCCTTCCATTGTTTCCATCCCATCCCTGGCCAATATCTGCAGCTGAAGCAGACAAGTCTCGTCTGTGGGATATCTCTTTGACTATGAGCTGATTCTTGACACCATGCCCTGAACATTTCTAACTTGAAATACTCACCACTCCAGAATATATCTCACTGGTTTATTCCATCTGCTGTTTGAAGCTTGAGCTATGAAGTGCAGGCTTAATGAAGTTAATGATCTGCTGCTGACCCTCCCGGCTTCAAACCTGCCGAAGCAAATCTGATTCGACCTCACACTAAACCCCCTTCCATCTGTCATTCATGTGCACGCTGTTGTGTCTGGCAATGACTTTATTTTGACATTCTCGAACACTTTGCC
The DNA here is from genome assembly GCF_047496795.1 of Chiloscyllium punctatum. Taxonomy (NCBI): domain Eukaryota; kingdom Metazoa; phylum Chordata; class Chondrichthyes; order Orectolobiformes; family Hemiscylliidae; genus Chiloscyllium; species Chiloscyllium punctatum. The sequence continues at coordinate 27,684,503 of NC_092766.1, read as the reverse complement.
TCATCTGTCCATGAAACTTCCCTCGTTCTCTACCAGTTGTTCGTATTTAAAATAGTTTCCTCCATGTGCGTTCCTTCTCAAAAAATGAGTTTCGCATTCAACCACACACAAACACACACACACACACACACACACACACACACACACACACACACACACACACACACACAAACACACACACACACACACACACACACACACACACACACACACACACACACACACACACCAAACCTTCCCAATGTAGGCAGCAATCCGATGCGAGTATAGTCAGCATATGATAGTAAAGTTTGCAATACTCTCCTTGCTGGGCAAAGGGTGCAGTTTGCTGAGCAACACACTAGCATGGTGTGCACAGCTCTCCATGCTGGGCTGTCATCTTGTCCGAGTTTATGTTGTTTGTGGTGTTCTGTCAAGTAGATTCAGAATTTGATGTAACAAACCATTCCAGCTGATCTGACAATGCCTTTATTCAATTTTCTCATTCTTTTCATTTTATTCACGAAGATCTCACTTCTCCAGTTCGTCCCACTGCCCTGTCTTTTTCCACATATTTCCACAACATCTTTTCAGTTAATTAACTGACTGTTTCTGTGTTTAAAGTGAATCTCTCTGTCCCTTTGTATCTTTCCCTGGCCTTGGGTTTTGTCTCCCTAGTGCATCGAGTGCTGGCATTGTGTAGCTCAGAAATACTGAAATGGTGTATCAAGCTGTTGTTCACTTCCTGGTATGTCCTATGTGATGGTCGATGGACAGGCGTGTTTCAGAAGTTATCAGAAACATTGTTCTAACTTGGTCTGGACCTGTGGTTGTCCCTCTCAGGTGACCTTGCGATTAGTAACACGAGGAAACCCACTGAGTGAAGGACCAGGCATCGAAATTGCCTGACAATGCTGTCACTTTTTAAAATAAAACGTTAGTTTCTCTTTTTTTTCGTAAGAGGTCTTAAAGGCCAAACTGCCGACTGAAAACAGCTCAAGGTAATAACTTAAGGGTTTTTAGGGTTTTAATAAATAGTAGTAACATTGGCCAGCTGGCACAGACCAGGCTTTCTAGTTAGTTTTTTCTTGTCGCTGTAACAATCACCGGGTGCTTGGGGTCACAAAGGGGTTGGAAGTTTTAGTAAATTATCCCTAGCTGTTACTCTCTCTAAAGCCTCACTTGATGGTGTTTCCTCCTGGATTGGAGAACTGTATGCATGCATGCATGTCTGAATGTTCCTTTTTGCCAAGGGGTGTGTTTAGGTGAAGTTAATAGATTGAACAGTTCATTTGTAGAACGTACTGTATCCATTATTCGGTTAAGTTTTCCAATAGTTAAGTTATTCTAAATTCCTCTTCATTTTGTATGGATTTTCATTAGAGGTTAGTGAGGTTGAGCAACCCTATGGTAGCCAAAGGCCTGATGGGGATCTATTTAAATACATCCAGTCATTATTTAAATTTGATGAGAATGATGGGGGAGCCTTTTTAATTTCATTTCAGAAAGTGGCTAAACAAGTGCAGTGGCCAGAGAACATGTGGATTTAGTTTATCCAAACAAAGCTGATAGGTATTTGCATCCCTATCGGAGGAAAGCCACCTGAAGTGCATTTGAGCTTGTGCCAGAAGCCGACAGTGGTTCAGGAATCTAAAATAGCATCCCTGGTTAAACGCACATTGTGTTTGAAAGAATCAAACAAAGTAATTTTGAAAGCTGTGGAAGGGTACTTAAAACAGAGCAAACCTATGACACTGTGAGAGAGACTCTAATTTTGGGGAAGTTCAACAATTCACTTCCTGCAGTCATGAGAACTCTTGTGGAAGAGCAGAAAGTTGCAATGGCAAGGTTAGAAACTGAAATGGCTGATGATGATTTGGTTCAGAAATCAAAGTTTGGTTTCTGTGAGGGATGGAGAAGAATGTATGACATCTTCCGAAAACATATGCCTGTGAGAGTAAGGTTTACTGGCATAAGCCAGGAGTAGCAGGTGAAGCGGTTACAGCATTAAGTGGTACAGAAGGATGTAATATTTTTATGCTGAGACATGAGCTGCTATGTCATTCAGAAGGACGATTGGAGAGATGAGAAGTGCTCCATTGTGTAACGTGTGTCAGAGTGTCCAGTGGAAACATCAACAGATTTATTCCACAATGAGGAAGGAGGCCTTGAGCTTGGTGTTGGCGTTACAACATTTCAGCATTTCAATTGCGAATAACATACCTGAGACAAATCTTTATCACTGATCGTGACGCCTTAAAGTTTTTGGAGAAATTTAGGGAGAAAAATACCAGTCTGTTTTGACTGAGCTTATTCTTGCTGCCATTCAATTTGAAATTATAAAGTTGACAGGGCGAGAAAAAGTAAGTTTTGACACATTATGAGAAGAGAGGTTTTAAAGGCAGAGGTGCAGAACTGCTGTCTGAAAACAGTTTAAGTAAATAACTGAGAAAGCCTTTAGGTTTTATTAAAACGGTGGTAACAATGGAAGGGCAGCGGCCAGCTCTCCCAGACCAGGTTTCCTCGTTTTGTTTTTCGCTGCATCATTCAGAAGCTGTTCGGGTCCCAGAAGGGTTGGAAGTGTCAATACATGATCCCTAGCTGCCTTTCTCTGTGAGATCTCTGTTGATGTTCATTTCTCCTGGATAAGAAAATTGCATGTAAGAATCTGTATTTGAATATATCTTTGTGCCAAGCAGTGTATACCAAGAAGGTACGGTATCTATTGTTTGTTTAATGTTCCACATATAAGCCATCCTGAAATGTTCTTTTCTTTGATTGTATTTTAACTAAAGCATTTAAATAGATTAGATTTTGCTTAACGTCGAGTGGTTTGACCAGTAACAACAAATCTGGAAAGCACACTTCACATCTATATTCAAAATAAGGAAAGGTTTTGGTCTAAGCGGCCTTCTTAAAATATTTTGCAGGAATCTGGTCTGGTTCACAACACTTAATGACCAGGGGTTTCTAACTGACTCCTGTTATTGAAAAGTTAGTGCAGCAGCTGGGGATGGTTTGCTGGAGGTTGTGCTGTGAGCTACCTCAGACATTCAGGGAGACCTGAGGATTTGGTGACCCAACTCTGGATGGAGCATAGGGACTGTAGTTACAACATATGGGTCTGTAACATGAACAACAAATGGAGCAGAGGCTGTAGAGAGGGGAAGCTTTGAAACCACGCAGTGAGTGTGTATGGGGAAAGGGATCTGCTGTATCCACCCCGGGTTTTCCAGGAACAGCTTCCAAAGCTCCACTTAACCCAGGAGCAGATCGTGAGGGGACCCTGACTGAAAAAGGAGCTGGTCACAGAGCAGTGTCACCTCCTTTAACAAGTCCTGCAGCTTCACCCCAGGGGAAAGGACGGTGCTGCCAGTGGCTGTTCGGATCACAGTTTGATTCAGCTTCTATGTTCTGGAACTTTTCAAACAGGACTGGGTGACATATCCATCATCTCCCTGTATGTTGCCATCAATATTACCATTCAGTGATGGAGGATATATATGGCGGATGAGGTAAATACAGTGTTTCTCCCTCAGCAGGGAACTGCTGGGTGATTCCAGTACAGTGGGATTTTCGATGGTGTACATGGCATCTGTGGAGTAGCCGTGTCAATGGGGAGAGGTAGAGGAACCGAAGGAGCACTGTCTGTATTAATCTTGCAATGTACCCATGCACAGTACATCATGTTGGTGAAGACCCCTGTCCAGACAGCAACCACAGCCTCTTCATTCACAAGCAGGCAGCCATTCCCATCGTCTTCGGGTCTCCATGTAGAAAGGAGTGAATGTATCTTGGATAAAGGCCATCCCCTTGATACACGTTTGATAATAGCACCAACCAAATACTTCAAAACATTCCATGTGTATGGAGAGCAATGGGGTCACGTGGAGCATCAAGGAGCAGACGATCAGGGATGGAGTAAAACCTCCCATGTCTGAACAGGTCTGAGTGAACCCCCCAGTACACAGTCTCATTAATCCCCTGTAGTCCCTCTCCATTTCAGTAACATACTGCCTTCCATAATTCCTGAAAATGAAAGGACAGATTATATCATGTTATATTGCAGCTGCCAAATTATACTCCATTGCCTTTACCTCTCTGTATATATCCGTAGACCCTCCACCCTCTCTTGATAATTTAATCTCTTGCTTATCACTGCAACATGACCAAACTCAGTATCTCTATATCTGTTCCATCCTCCTGATCATTGATATAGATTGTAAATAGTTGAGGACCCAGCTCTGGTCACTGTGTGACTCCACTGGTGACGTTCCATCAAACTGATTTAGACTGATTTATTCGGAGTGCCTGCTTCCTGATTGATACATAATCCTCCCCCATTACTGTGTAACACAGCCGTAAAGCTGAATATGAACAAGGAGCATCAGTCAGGAATCCAACCCTTCGAACTTGCTCCGCCATGTTATACAATCATGGCTGATGTCATCGCGGCTTCTGTTCCACATCTCTGTCCTCTCTCGATCCTCAAACTGTAGTCTCTTATTGTAGATTGCGCCACATGAAAAAATATCCACTCCACAGCTACACTTTCAATTACGTTTATCATTTTACAGACCTCAATGACCTCTCCTTTCATTCTTATAAACTCTAGAGTATAGGCCAAAACTGCTCAATTTCTCTTCATAAGACAAACACATCAAATACGGAATCAATCTAATGAAGCTCTTCTGAATTGCCTCCAATGGAAATACCTCAGTCTGCAGGACACCCAAACTGTACTCCAGTTGCAGCCTCACTAATGCCTTGCATAGCTACACCAACACTCCCTACCTTTCTACTCTATCCTTTTATAAATAAACACTGAAATTATGCTTGCATTTCTCATTACTTCAATTACCCGCAGGCAGGTTTTCTGTGATATGCAAACAGACACCCAGATCCCTCTGCACTTAAGCACTTTGAAGTTTCTCTCCATTTAGATAATAATTTGCCTTTTTATTAGGCTGGCCAACTTGAATAACCCCATATTTATCCACTTTAATTTTAATTGCCAAATGTTGGCCCATTCACCCAACCTATTCATATAGTTTTTAAATCTCTTGCATCATCATTCCGAAGTAATTTCCCACCAATGTTAGTGTCATCTGAAAATGTTGCTTTAGTATTTTCTATCCCGTCAACCGAGTGATAATGTCAATCACAAATGGTTGAAGCATGAGAACTGAAATCTATGGCATCCAACAAATTGCATTTTCCAACAGAAAATGACACAGTTAATTCATCTCACTGCATTTTGTTGGTTAACCAATCCTCCATCCAAACCAATAAATTACTCCTAAACTGATGCTGTCTGATCTTACCGCTCACTCTTTGGAGAAGCGACATATCTGAATCCTTCACGAAGACCAGATATATTCAATCTCCAGGATTCCCACTATCCACCTTGTTTGTCACATCTTTAAATAACTCAAGAAAACACTTCAATCATGATTTATCCTTTGCAAAACCATGATGACTCCGATGAATTGTGGTTTACGTTTGCAAATGTCCACAACAATGGATTCTAATAATTTGCCTTAAATTACAATACTTTATTGTAACATTTTACTCCCTAATGTATTCAGTTATTATAAGTTCTTCCCTTTCTAAAACCTTTACGTTTTCTTTGAATTCCTGTTTGATGGGCAACAGGGTTTGAAGAGATGTGCTCCAATTGCTGCATAAGCGGTATGTGTGGCTGACTGGACTCATCATCCGGCTGGTGTACAAAATCGATGGGATGAAGTCTTTCTGGTGTTTCCATGTTGTCATCTCCAAGGCCAGAATGACCACCTTCTGTTGATGTGTTGGGGGAGGGGGCGGGATTATGGAATCTTCCCGTTGTTGTGTAACATTTTGAGAGGCTCATGGGTCTTCTCATATTTCTCCATAACAGGTTGAGATACTGAACGGTACCCTAGAGATGGGAACACGGGAGCGATTGGTCTTCTCTTGTTCCCATATAACAGACACGTGTCTGAATTACCTCCACCTTTCTCATAAAAGAAGTCTCAGATAGGTTTTATCCTTATCCAATTTTCTTGCAACAGACTCGGTGGGTCTGAATGGCCTCCTGTTATCCCAGTGTAACAAACCTCCAGTCAGTGTGCGACCGCTTTCAGTTCCTATGTTACGGACTTGAGGTGGCTGAATGGACTGATCCTGTTGCTGTGTAATAGGATACTGGTGCCGCATGGCCTACTCTGGGGCCAGTGTTATAGATTCAAGGGGCTGATTGGCCTCCTCCTGTAAATATACATTCGGCTCCAGGGGCTGAACAGCCTCGTCCTCTTCTGGTGTAACAGGGTCAAGGCCTGAATCTCCTTCTGTTTCGTGTATAACAGGCTGGAGAACGGAATGGATTCCTCCATTATCTGTGTAATTCTCTTCAGTTGTTGACTCCTTCCTGTCATCGATGTTGAAATAAGATCTTCCTTCATTTTTGTAATCTCCAATGGCTATTGGATCAACCTGATCATCCTTTCGTTATAAGCTCGCACTTTCATTGCAGGAATCAGTTGAGGGGGCCATCTCTGAGCTGCTTCCAATATAACAATATACTTTCTTCATTGAAGACATTAAATCTGTACACACTACTCCAAATGTGATCTCACTAAGACCCTGTCCAGCAGCAGCAATGCTTTACCACCCTGCTGTAAGGTTCCCACCCAGGTTACAGCTGGATCAGCTCTCTGGGGGAATACAAAGCATTGTTGAACGATCATTGTCCTTCTCTACTCCACTAGCATAACGGGATATCTGGAGAAAATGTCAGAATGGTGCTTAAGAAGATCATAAATGATGTGGCAAGATGATCTCTAACATTAATCTCCCCAAAGCCAACATCGCTCAGATTCTACAGAACCTTGTAATGTGGAGCGTAAAAACAGCAAGGAGGAGCAAACATTGATGGGAGTTATATATAAAAGTGAAAGCTGCAATATAAATGCTGGACATGTTATAAAACAGGAAAATGAGATATACACATTTGTGGCTCCTGCAGTAATAATGTCCTGTTTACATTATATCTAAACTGTGTTAACCCAACTGAATGGTAATGCTGGGAAAATGGATTTCATGAGCATGTGTTAGATGGTGGCATTAACATTTTGTCGAGCACGGAGCTAGAGATCAGGTTATTTAGAAATTGATGTTGAATGATTAGAAAAGCTAATTGAAAACTTTGCTGGAAAGGGCCTTTTGGGAATAGTGACCAGAATGCATTGTTTTCTTTTATGCTGTTTGAGTACACGGTAGTGTTTGTTTTATTTGAAGTAACTGTCATAAATCTGAATCATGCAAGCCCTGAAGGTGTGAGGAGAAAGTGGGCACTGCAGCTGCTGGAGATCAGTGGTGCTGGGCCTCCTCCATCGCCAAACCCTAACCACCCGAAGCATGGATAAAGAAAGGTTCCTCTTCTGCCTTGGGACCATCTAAACACAGGGGACTAATGTAGATTTCACCAGTTTCCCCATTTCCGCGAACTCCACCTTATCCCAGTCCAATATTCCAACTCAGCACACTCTCCCTTTTGAACGTTCCTATGTGTTCATCTTCCTTCCCATCAATCTGGTCCATCCTCCTCTCCGACCTAACCCTTTCAGTCTCACCTTTAACTACCAATTATGTCAAAGGAAGCAGCTTAGAAAAATGCCAAGTGTTGTAGTCAGGTAGTGGATTCGGAGAAATGTAGGACCCAGCAACAGATGACCAAGAAACTGAGAAGGAAATCAAAAAGAGAAACAGCATGCAGACGAAAGAAAACCATAAAGACTCCGAAAGAAAACCATAAAGACTGCAAAAGAAAACCATAAAGACTGCTAAAGAAAAACATAAAGACTGCTAAAAAAACATAAAGACTGCTTTAAAAAAACGTACGAAACAAAAGTATGAAACAAAAGTAAAAACAAGGTCAAATGTGGAACAGTAGGTATGCGGACAGGATAATTTATTGAAGAGAACAGAGAAATCACAGGGGAAAGAAACAGGTTCTTTGTGTCTATCTTCAAGGCAGAATATCCAGAAATTCTCCCAGAAATACCAAGTGACCATGGGACTTGTGTAAGTAAAGTCTAAGATCATTCTTATCAGTGTTGAGGTCATCTTTGAAAAGAAAGCTGGATTGAATATAAATCTGACAGATCAAATGTACTTCATACAAGAATTTCAGAGGAAGCAGCAATAGACGTATTGATTGCATCTCAGATTTTCATGTTATTTTCCAATACATTCCGGAAAGATATTTAGTCAATTTGGATATGGCAAAAGTTCTAAATATTATCCAATAGTTAAAGAAAGGATAAAGATGGAGAGTGGTGAACTACAGATCAGTTAACTGGTAATCCACGGTCGGGTGTCTCTTGGGCTGAATTACCAAGAACGTGTTACTGGATATATAGAAGGTAATGGGAAAACTGGGGAGGATGATAATGCATCGATGAAACGAAAACCATAAGTGACAAACATTTTTTGGAATGGTTTGAAGATGATTCTTGTGGACGTAGGCAATAAGGAGCGAATGGATAACGTATCGTTAGATATTCAAGAGGATCTTTCTTTAAGAACTCTCCCACTAACATCATAAGGAAAGTTAAAATGAAAGGAATTGGGAAGAACGCATGCAAATAGGAAACTAAAAATTAGGTTTACATTCATGTGAATATAATTGGAATATAGATGATGTCGTGCACCAGCTGCATATAGTGTTGCTGAGACTAAACTTAAAGTATTGTGTACCGTTTGGAGTCCCAATCGAAGATAGAATATACTGACCACAGACGAACTGCAAAAGGTCTTTTCCAGACTAATCCATAAAATGGCAAGATTGTCTGATGGGGAAATTCAGCCTGTGATCTCGAGATTCAAAACATGAGAGGTGATTGTAGTGAAACTTAGAAACTTAGGAACATTGAGGGGACTGAATAACAGAGAGACATGGAGAAGTGCAAGCAGGCGAGATTAGGGGAAATCCCACGATATTCTGCACGGACAAGTAGAACAGAATAATCAGCAAACAGTTAGTGTCCATTAGAAACCAGAGGGGCAATGAGTATGTCAACCCGGAGAACATTGATAGATTGTTACATGTAAACATCACAGCTGTTTCACCTGGGAGAAGGAGGATGCAGGTACAGAATTCGAGAAGATGGATTGGAAATCTCTTGAAGAGATTGGTGTACAATACGAGCAGGCGTTTGAGGCTTTGTCTGGTATAAAATTCGACCAATCCGCAGGTCTGGATACTGTTGGAGTCAAGGGAGGAAAGACCCTGACTGGAAATTTTAATTAGAATCTGACCATAGGGGAGGTGCCAGAGGACTGGAGAGCAGCTAATATGATTCCAAATTCACAGTAAGGGTGGTAGAGATTTTCCAAGGTAACTATAGATGAGCGAGTATTAGATCACTGTTCAGGAAACTACTGGAGAAAATAGAGAAGGAGAAAATCGAACTCTAATCAGAGTCGCAAGGTTTGATCAGGGATAATCATCATGACGATCAGAGTGAAGTCACATCTAATGAATTTGATTGAATTAGCTTGAGGAGGTCGCTTATTTAGTTTTGCAGCAAGGCCTTTGACAAAGGTTCACATGGGAAACTGAAAAAAAATAAAGTAAAATCAGAGTGTATCGAGGGTAACTTGAAAAGTTACAACGAAAATTGTCTTCGTGTCAGGAGTCAGAGGGTGGTGGGAGAAGGCTGTTTGTCTGACCGGAGACCAGCGTCCCCTGGTGTACCACAGGGATCAGTGCTTTGTCCCTTATTGTTTGTAGCATTCATAAATGGTGAAGGTGTGAATCTGGAGGGGGGGCGGGGGGTGTGGGTGGAGGGGTTGGAGTTGTGATAAGTAAGTTTGTGTTTGACACAAAGATTGGCCGGGTGGTTGGCAGTGAGGAGGAAGTTCTGATTTTACAGGAAAATACAAGTGGAATGATCAGATGGGCAGATCAATGGCAGATGGAATGTGATCCTTATAAATATGAGGTGATGTACTTTGGAAGGAGGAAACAGACATGGGGTGTACACAATGATTGGCAGCACACTAGGAAGCTCACAGGGTGTTTCTCCACACATCCCTGAATGTGACTGAACAGGGTAATGGACGAGTTAAGAATTGAACCTTGGGTGGAGCGTTTATTATTCAGGGAGTAGATTATAAGTGCTATACAGGGCTTGGTTTAGTCCATAATGGAGTACTGTATGTCGTTCTGGGAGCCTCATTACAGGAAGGATGTGAATGTACTGGAGGAGGTTGCAGAGGAGATTCGTCAGGATGTTCCCTGGGATGGAGCATATAAGCTATGGAGAGAGGCTGGATAAGCTCGGGTTGTTTACATTGGAGCGGAGGAGGCTGCGGGGGATGTGATTCAGAAGGATAAGTTAACACGGTTCATGGACAGGGTGGATAGACAGCAGCTGTTCACTTTAGACAGACGGTCAAGAACAAGGGAGCACACCTTAAAGTGAAGGGTTTGACGTTCAGAGAGGATTTAAAGATTACTTTTTTTCACCCAGAGGGTGTTGAAGTCAGGAATGTACTTCCTGAGAAGGGAGTTATCACAGCTTACCTCTCAACCGTTAAGTGTACTTGGACGAGCACTTGGAAGTGTTGGAAAGTGGGACTAATATAGATCGTGCTGTATTTCTGTTGGTACAGAGACTATGCTCCTGTGCGTGTATGATGTGGAGCTGAGCAGCTTAAGACAGGAATTGATAGGTTTCTGAAGATAATGTTCACAAAGGTGAAAAGAGTGAACTGTTACAGCTTGTCAAATTATGTCAAGGTGAGAAGTATGAAAAAACAGAGCAGGTTCCTTCGAGTTTGAAACCAGAGATTGGAGAATGGGAAACAGGGAAATGGCAAAACTATGAATCCCCAACTTCAGTTCTGTTTTCACAGAACTTTCTGACGATACCAGGAAAACCCAGTCTGGTATGGAAAACGAAATAGTACATGGAACATAGAACATAGTAAGTAAATGGTTTGGGAGAAATTATTGGGACTGAAAATAATGGTCATAGACAACACTAACATAGATTTATGAAATGGGAATTATGTTTGAGAAACTGACTGGAAGACAAATGAAAGAGAAGCAATGGATGTAAAACATGTGGATTTTCAGAAAAATTTTGATACACCTCCAAGCCAAGTTTGCAAAATCAAATCTTAGTGGACTGGGGCGAATATATGGACAAGCTTCTAGAGTGGGAAAGCTGGCAGGAAACAGTGAATAGAAATAAACAGACTTGTGAAACAACAGCCTGACATTGTATTTAAGGTCAAATTTTGTGAGAATGACTATGTCCCAGACACCCATCACCTTTCCCGGACATCTCCTGTTTCACCAGCAGGACAGACACAGCAGAAGTGGTGGCAATGTGGGATACAGCTGGAAGGGAATTGCTCTTGGAGTCCTCAACAGTGACGCTGTATCCCATGAAGTCTCATGGCATTAGTTTACACATGGGAAAGGAAACCTACTGCTGATTACCATGTACCAGCCTCTCTCAACTGATGAATCAGTACTCCTCCATGCTGACCAACACTTGGAGGAAGCGCTGAGGGTGGCAAAGGTACAAAATGTACTCGGGGTTAGGGATGTCAATGTCCATAAAAAGAGTGGTTCAGCAGCAGCATTACTGATTGAGCTGGTTGGGTCCGAAAGGATATAACTTCTCGACTCGGTCTGCGGCAGGTGGTGAAGGAACCCACAAGAGGGAAAAGCCATATTTGACCACAGCCTTACTAACCTGCCAGTTACAGAAGTATCGGTCCATGACAGTATCGATAAGAGTAACCACCGCATAGTTATTGTGGAGACAAAGTCACACCTTCACATTGAGAATAACCTCCACAATTTTGGGTGGTACTACCACCGTGCTAAATAGGACAGACTTCGAACAGATCTAGCAGCTTAAGTCGGGGTTTTCATAAGGTGCTGTGGGTCATCAATAGCAGCAGAATTGTACTGCAGCACAACCTCATGGCCTGGCATGTCCCCCTCACAACAATGACCATCAAGCCAGAGGATCAACCTTGGTTCAATGGAGTATGCAGGAGGGCAGGAGCAACACTGGGAATAACTGAAAATGAGTTGTCAGCCTGGTGAAGCCACCAACCATGACTACCTGTGTGCCAAACAGCATAAGCAGTAAGTGATAGACTGAGCTAAGTGATCCCACAAGCAATGGGTCAGATCTCAGCTCTGCATTCCTTCCACTTCTAGTTGAGAATAGTTATGAACAATTAAACAAGTCATTGGAGGAGGAGATTCCACAAGTACCTCCATCCTTAATGATGGAATAGCCCAGCACTTCAGTGCAAAAGATAACTTTCATGAATTCGCAACAATCTTCAGTCAGAAGTGCTGAGTGGATGATCCACCTCAGCCTCCTCCAGTAGCCCTCAACAATTCAGTTACCAGTCATCAGCCAATTTGGTTCAGTCCACGCAACATCCCATTCAGTTGGAGACACTGGATGCCCCAGAGGGTACATACCCTGACAACATTCTGGCAATAGTACTGAAAAGTTGTTCTCCAGACCTTGTCACTGCCCTAGCTAAACTGTTCCAATACCGTTACAACAACGACATTTCCACGATTACGTGGAAAATTACCCCAAGTATCTCCTGTATATAAAAAGCAGAACAAATCCAATCCGGCCAATTATCACCCCATCAGTCGACTCTCGATCATCAGTAAAGTGGTGGAAGGTCTCAGTGCTTTAAAGCAGCACCTGCTCAGCAATAACCGGGTCAATCATGCCCAGTTACGGCTCCACCAGGGCCACTCAGCCACTGACTGAATTACCGTGGTTCAAACATGGACAAAAGAGCTGTATTCCAGAGGTGGGGTGTGAGCGATAGCCCTTTAAAACAGGGCTGCCTTCGACCAAGTGAGGTATCAAGGGGCCTTAGCAACACTGGAATCAAGGGTCATTAGGGGCAAACTCCCTGCTGGTTAGAATCATACCTGACACGTAGGAAGGTGGTCATGGTTGATAAAGGCCAGTCATCTGAGCTCCAGGACAAGTCTGTAGGAGTTTCTAGGGCAGTGGTCTAGGCCCATACATCTTCAGGGCTTCTTCATCAATGGCCTTGCCTCTATTATAAGGTCAGAAGTAGGGATGTTCGCTAATGATTGTAGAATGCTCAGCAATGTTTGTTGCTCCTCAGATACTGAAGCAGGCCATGTCCAAATGTGACAAGATTTGGACAGTATCCAGGCTGACAAGTGGCAAGTAATATTCACGCCACACAAATGCCACACCGTGACCATCACCACTAAAATACAATCTAACCACTGCTGCTTGGCATTCAATGGTGTTACTGTCACTGAACCCACAGTGGACAGCAGCAGTTCAACAAAGCAGCTCACCACCACTTTCTCAAGGGCAACTAGGGGCAGGCAATAAATGCTGGCCCAGCCAGTCACATCCAGATTCAGGAAATAAATATTATTTTTAAATAAGATCACAGAGGAAGGTTGCTGGGATATCACAGAGATCAGTGCTCAGGCCCCATTTGTTCACAATACCCATTAAACATTTGGTTGCAGGAATCAAATACAATATATCCCAACCTGCTGATAGAACTAAAGGATGTTGGATTGTGAGTGTGTGAGGACGTTGTAAAAAAGCTTCAAGGTGACTAAGACAAGTGGAGAGAATGGGCAAATACATGGCAGATGGAGAGCAATGTGGGTAGAGGTGACGGTGTGCCCTTAGGTGGGAACAATGGAAGCCTATCGTTTGAAAAGGGATTGTTTGAAACATGTTGATCTACAAAGGGACATATGCTCCTGTTTGTTGTTTCCCTCTGCGCAGCCTCTGAGGTCCCTGCAGCGCAGTGAGGTCTGAACCCAGAACTCAATACTGGGAATGGCACTGACACACTGACCAGTATGCATATACACACTTAGTGGGGAGCTGTAACATTGCAAAGGATCTGGATCTCCCTGTACACCAGTCACTGAAAGCAATATTGCAGGAAATAAAGCAGTTAAGAAGATCAATGAAGTGCTGACCTTCATTTCAGGGGGATTTGAGTCCAGGAGTAAGCGTGTCTTACTGTAGTTATACAGGGCCTTGGTGACTCCCCATCTCAAACACTGTCCAGTATTGTGTGCAGGTGTGGTCTCTGTACCTCATAAAGGACAAACCTGACATTGAGGGAGTGCAGTGAAGGACGACCAGACCGATCTTTGTGATGACAGGTTTGTTGTGGAAGCAGAGCTTGGGGCAACTGGGCCTACATTCCATGGGGTTTAGGAAAATGGGTGGAGATCTCAGTGAGATATATAAAGCTCTGACAGGGTGAGACGGATTGGAAGCAGGGATGATAATTCCCCAGGCTCTGGTGTATAAAACAAGGGGTCACAGTATTAGGTACAGACAGGCCATTCTGCAATGAGATGACAATAAATGTCTGCACTCAGCGACTGGTGAACCTGGGGAATGCGCTGGAACCTGGAAGCCAAGACACTGAATATAAATAAGGATTTAGCGACAGTAAAGGAATGGTGGGAGAGCAGGAGAACGATGTGGAAATAAAGGGCAAGCCATCATTATATTGAATTGGTTAGCAAACTTGATGGACCAAAGGGACGACTGCACTTCCTATTTTATAGCTTCCCAAGGTTAATCACATTAACGGATATATTCATTGTGTGGGATAAGTGCATTGTGGAGATGTTTGAACATGAACAACAATGAGGAAGGCTCAATGTGCGGTATGGCCTACTCCATTCCTGATGTTTCTGTGCAGTCTGTGGGAAAGATCTGTAAATGTTTGAGAGGGAGAGGGTACAGTCAGAAGTGACAGTATTTCTGTTGAATAAAGGTAACTATGGAGCTATGAGGGAGGAGCTGGCCAAAATTCGGTGGTGCAATACTTTAGCAGGGATGACCGTGGAGGAACAATGACGGATATTTCTGTGTATAATGCAGAAGTTGCAGGATCAGTTCATTCCTAAAAGGAAGAAAGATCCCAGGAGGAGGCATGGGTGGCCATGGCTGATGAGGGATGTTAAGAAACATATAAAATTAAAAGAGAAAAAGTATAAAATAGCAAATATAAGTGGGAAAACTGAGGACTGGGAAGCTTTTAAAGAGCAACATAAGATTACTAAGAAGGAAATACGCAGAGGAAAAATGAGGTACGAATGTAAACTGGCCAATAATATAAAGGAGGATTGTAAATGCTTTTTTAGGTATTTGCAAGGCAAAAAAATGTTTAGGAGTAAAATTGGGCCCTTGAAGACAGAAAAAGGGGTATATATTGCGGGGAACAAAGAAATGGCAGAAGAATTAAATTGGTACTTCAGATCTGTGTTCACTGGGGAAGACACAAACAATCTCCCTGAGCTAACAGTGGCTGAAGAACCTGAACTTAAGGGAATTTATATTTGCCAAGAATTGTTGTTGGAGAGACTGTTATGTCTGAAGGTTGAAAAGTCTCTGGGGCCTGATGGTCTACATCCCAGGGTACTGAAGGAGGTGGCTCGAGAAATCGTGGATGCGTTGGTGATTATTTTCCAGAGTTCTATATATTCGGGGTCAGTTCCTGTAGATTGGAGGGTGTCTAATGTTATATCACTTTTTAAGAAAGATGGGAGAGAGAAAGCAGGAAATTTTCGACCAGTTA
The DNA here is from genome assembly GCF_047496795.1 of Chiloscyllium punctatum. Classification (NCBI taxonomy): domain Eukaryota; kingdom Metazoa; phylum Chordata; class Chondrichthyes; order Orectolobiformes; family Hemiscylliidae; genus Chiloscyllium; species Chiloscyllium punctatum. Next base: position 27,668,876 of record NC_092766.1, on the reverse strand, counting down.
GTCTGACCTCAGTGGTGGGAAAGATGCTGGAGTCTATTATAAAGGATGAAATTACGACACATCTGGATAGTAGTAACAGGATAGGTCAGAGTTAGCATGGATTTATGAAGGGGAAATCATGCTTGACTAATCTTCTGGACTTTTCTGAGGATGTAACTCTGAAGATGGATGAGGAAGATCCAGTAGATGCAGTGTACCTGGACGTTCAGAAAGCTTTTGATATAGTCCCACATAGGAGGTTAGTGAGCAAAATTAGGGTGCATGGTATTGGGGGCAAAGTACTAGCTTGGATTGAAAATTGGTTGGCTGATAGGAAACAAAGGGTAGTGATAAATGACTCCATTTCGGAATGGCAGGCAGTGACCAGTGGGGTACCGCAGGGATCTGTGCTGGGATTGCAGCTTTTTACAATATATGTTAATGATATAGAAGATGGTATCAGCAATAACATTAGCAAATTTGCTAATGATACAAAGCTGGTTGGCAGGGTGAAATGTGATGAGGATGTTAGGAGATTACAGGGTGACCTGGACAAGTTAGGTGAGTGGGCAGATTCATGGCAGATGCAGGATTAGTGGTGCTGGAAGAGCACAGCAGTTCAGGCAGCATCCAACGAGCAGCGAAATCGACGTTTCGGGCAAAAGCCCTTCATCAGGAATCCTGATGAAGTTCTTTTGCCCGAAACGTCGATTTCGTTGCTCGTTGGATGCTGCCTGAGCTGCTGTGCTCTTCCAGCACCACTAATCCAGTATTTGGTTTTCAGCATCTGCAGTCATTGTTTTTACCATGGCAGATGCAGTTTAATGTGGATAAGTGTATGGTTATCCACTTTGGTGGCAAGAACAGGAAGGCAGATTACTACCTCAATGGAATCAATTTACGTAAAGGGGCAGTACAGAGAGATCTGGGTGTTCTTGTACACCAGTCAATGAAGGTAAGCATGCAGGTACAGTGGGTAGTGAAGAAGGCTAATAGCATGCTGGCCTTCATAACAAGAGGAATTGAGTATAGAAGCAAAGAGCTTCTCCTGCAGCTGTACAGGGCCCTGGTGAGACCACACCTGGAGTACTGTGTGCACTTCTGGTCTCTAAATTTGAGGAAAGACATTCTGGCTATTGAGGGAGTGCAGCGTTGATTCACGAGGTCAATTCCTGGAATGGTGAGATTACCTTACACTGAAAGACTGGAGCGACTGGACTTGCAGACCCATGAGTTTAGAAGACTGAGAGGGGATCTGATTGAGACATATAAGATTATGAAAGGATTGGACACTCTTGCAGCAGGAAACATGTTTCCGCTAATGGGTGAGTGCCGAATCAGAGGACACAGCTTAAACATACGGGGTAGACCATTTAGGACAGAGATGAGGAGAAACTTTTTCACCCAGAGACTGGTGGCTGTGTGGAATGCTCTGTCCCAGTGGGCAGTAGAGGCCCAGTCTCTGGATTCATTTAAGAAAGAGTTGGATAGAGCTCTCAAAGATAGTGGAATCAAGGGTTATGGAGATAAGGCAGGAAGAGGATAATGATTCGAAATGATCAGCCATGATCATATTGAATGGTGGTGCAGGCTCGAAGGGCAGAATGGCCTACTCCTGGAACTATTATCCATTGTTTATTGTCTATTGTTGTCACAAGCTCTCAGATGTTAGGAAGGAAGTCTCTGCAGTGTCAACAGGACTGTGTTCCCGTTCCATTTTTCCAATACTGAGGCTGGGGCTGGGTGTTCTTTCAGGTTTATCCTTTAAGACCTCAGAGCAGTTTCATACAATAGAGTGTCTTGCTTGGCTGATTCAGAGGTCATTGAAAAGTTTTATCCCATATCTATCTGTCTGCAGTCACAGATAATCATAGATAATCATAGATAATAAACAGCAATGGACCCAGCCTCCAGTCTGACAAGCATCCTTCCACTAAACTGCCTCCCACCCGCCCTCCTCCTCTAACCTAATAATAAGATCCGTTGCAGTAAGGAGGTAAGTGCCGAATTTTGCTTGTTGTATTCTTTAGACCCAGTTTTTTTAAAATAAAGGTTAGCTTTAGAGGGATGGCAGTGAAGGCAGTGCAATGTTCCTCCTGCAACATGTATGAGGTGAGGGATGCCATGGACATCTCTGCTGATTACACTTGCAGGAAGTGCGCCCATCTCCAGCTCCTCCAAGACCGTGTTAGGGAACTGGAGCTGGGGTTGGATGAACTTCGGATCATTCGGGAGGCAGAGGGGGTCATATATCGGAGCTATAGGGAAGTAGTAACTCCAAAGATGGCAGATAGATGGGTGACAGTGAGGGGGACTGGGAGGAAGCAACCAGTGCAGGGACCCCCTGTGGTCGTTCCCCTCAAGAACAAGTATACCGTTTTGGATACTTGTGGGGGGGACGACTTACCAGGGGTAAGTAACGGGGCTCAGGCCTCTGGCACGGAGACTGTCCCCGCTAGTCAGAAGGGAAGGGTGGAGAAGAGCAGAGCAATATTAATTGGGGACTCGATAGTTCGGGGCACAGATAGGCGGTTTTGTGGGAACGAGAGAGACTCACGTTTGGTATGTTGCCTCCCAGGTGCAAGGGTACGTGATGTCTCTGATCGTGTTTTCCGGGTCCTTAAGGGGGAGGGGGAGCAGCCTGAAGTCGTGGTCCATATTGGCACCAATGACATAGGTAGGAGTGCTGAGGATGTTAGACAGGCTTTTAGGGAGCTCGGTTGGAAGCTCAGAGTTAGAACGAACAGAGTTGTTGTCTCTGGTTTGTTACCCGTGCCACGTGATAGAGAGTCGAGGAATAGGGAGAGAGAAGAGTTAAATGCGTGGCTACAGGGATGGTGCAGGAGGGAGGGATTTCGGTACTTGGATAACTGGGGTTCTTTCTGGGGAAGGTGGGACCTCTATAGACAGGATGGTCTGCACCTGAACCTGAGGGGCACCAGTATCCTTGGGGGGAGGTTTGCTAGTGCTCTTCTGGGGGGTTTAAACTAACTCTGCAGGGGCATGGGAACCCAGACTGTAGCTTTAGGGTGCAGGACCTGGAGTGTAGGGAGGGTAGGAATATGGCATCAATCTTAAAGGATGGTGCCTGTAAACAGAAGAGTGGCTTGAAGTATGTATACTTTAATGCCAGAAGTATACGAAATAAGGTAGGTGAACTCGCAGCGTGGGTTGGTACCTGGGACTTCGATGTTGTGGCTATTACGGAGACGTGGCTAGATCAGGGACAGGATTGGCTGTTGCAGGTTCCAGGGTTTAAATGTTTTAGTAGGGTCAGAGGTGGGGGTAAAAGAGGGGGGGGTGTGGCTTTGCTTGTCAAAGATAGTATTACAGCGGTGGAAAGGAAGATGGATGAAGATTTGCCATCTGAGGTAGTTTGGGTTGAGGTTAGGAATAGGAGAGGTAAGGTCACCCTGTTAGGAGTCTTTTACAGGCCTCCTAATAGTCCTAGAATCGTTGAAGAAAGGATTGCGAAGATGATTCAGGAGAAGAGTGACAGTAATAGGGTGATTGTTATGGGAGACTTTAACTTTCCTGATATTGATTGGGAAAGCTATAGCTCAAGTTCGTTAGATGGGTCAGTGTTTGTGCAATGTGTGCAGGAGAGTTTCCTGACACAATATGTAGATAAGCCAACAAGAGGTGAGGCCATACTGGATTTGGTTCTGGGTAACGAACCAGGCCAGGTATTAGAACTAGAGGTAGGTGAGCACTTTGGGGACAGTGACCACAATTCGGTGATTTTTACTCTAGTGATGGAGAGGGATAAGTGTGTACTACAGGGCAAGAGTTATAGCTGGGGGCAGGGAAATTATGATGCGTTGAGGCATGACTTAGGATGTGTGGATTGGAAAAGTAGATTCCAAGGCAAGAGCGTAATTGATATGTGGAACTTGTTCAAGGAGCAACTATTGAGTGTCCTTGATAAGTACGTACCTATCAGGCAGGGAGGAAAGGGTCGTGTGAGGGAGCCGTGGTTTAATAAGGAGTTGGAATCCCTTGTTAAATGGAAGAGGGCGGCCTTTGTAAAGATGAGGCGTGAAGGTTCAATAGGGGCGATTGAGAGTTATAAGGTAGCCCGGAAGGACCTGAAGAGAGAGCTAAGAGCAGCAAGGAGGGGACATGAAAGGTCCTTAGTTGGTAGGATTAGGGAAAACCCTAAGGCTTTCTATAGGTATGTTAGGAATAAAAGAATGACTACGGAAGGAATAGGTCCAATCAAGGATAGTAATGGGAAGTTGCGTGTGGAGGCTGAAGAGATTGGGGAGGCGCTGAATGAATACTTTTCGTCAGTATTCACTCAGGAACAGGACATAGTTGTCGATATGAATACTGAGGCACGAATAAGTAGAATGGATGGCTTTGAGATATGTAGAGAAGAGGTGTTGGAAATTCTGGCAAGGGTGAAAATAGATAAGTCCCCTGGGCCTGATTGCATTTATCCTAGGATTCTCTGGGAAGCAAGGGAGGAGATTGCAGAGCCATTGGCCTTGATTTTTGTGTCCTCTTTGTCTACAGGAGTAGTGCCAGAGGACTGGAGGCTAGCAAACGTGGTTCCCTTGTTCAAGAAGGGGAGTAGGGATAATCCTAGTAACTATAGGCCAGTGAGTCTCACTTCTGTTGTGGGCAAAGTCTTAGAGAGAATTGTAAGGGATAGGATTTATGCACATCTGGATAAGAATGATGAGATCAAGGATAGTCAGCATGGTTTTGTGAAGGGCAGGTCGTGCCTCACAAACCTTATTGAATTCTTTGAGAAGGTGACGAAGGAGGTAGATGAGGGGAAAGCGGTAGATGTGGTATATATGGATTTTAGTAAGGCGTTTGATAAGGTCCCCCATGGTAGGCTACTGCAGAAAATACAGAGATATGGCATTGAGGGTGAGTTGGAGGTTTGGATTAGGAATTGGCTCTCTGGAAGAAGACAGAGGGTAGTAGTTGATGGCAAAGGTTCATCTTGGAGTGCCGTCACTAGTGGTGTTCCGCAATGATCTGTTTTGGGACCATTGCTGTTTGTCATTTTTATAAATGACCTGGAGGAAGGGTTAGAAGGTTGGGTGAGCAAGTTTGCGGATGATACGAAAGTCGGAGGAGTTGTAGACAGTGAGGAAGGATATGGCAGGTTACAGCGGGATATAGAGAAGCTGCAGAGCTGGGCAGAAAGGTGGCAAATGGAGTTCAATGTAGCTAAGTGTGAAGTGATTCACTTTGGTAAGAGTAATAAAAAGATGGATTACTGGGCTAATGGTAGACTACTTGGTAGTGTGGAAGAGCAGAGGGATCTTGGTGTCCATGTACACAGATCTCTGAAAGTTGCTACCCAGGTAAATAGTGCAGTGAAGAAGGCATATGGCGTACTGGCTTTTATTGGTAGAGGAATTGAGTTCCGGAGTCCTGAGGTCATGCTGCAGTTGTATACGACTCTGGTGCGGCCGCATCTGGAATATTGTGTGCAGTTTTGGTCGCCATACTATAGGAAGGATGTGGAGGCACTGGAACGGGTGCAGAGGAAGTTTACCAGGATGTTGCCTGGTATGGTAGGAAGATCCTGTGAGGAAAGGCTGAGGCACTTGGGGTTGTTTTCTTTGGAGAAAAGAAGGTTTAGGGGTGATTTGATAGAGGTGTACAAGATGATTAGGGGGTTATATAGGGTTGACAGTGAGAACCTTTTTCCACGTATGGAGTCAGCTATTACAAGGGGGCATAGCTTTAAATTAAGGGGGGGTAGATATAGGACTGATGTTAGGGGTAGGTTCTTCACTCAGCGAGTCGTAAGATCATGGAATGCCCTGCCAGTAGCAGTAGTGGACTCTCCCTCTTTATGGGTATTTAAGCGGGCATTGGATAGGTATATGGAGGATAGTGGGTTAGTGTAGGTTAGGTGGGCTTTGATCGGCGCAACATCGAGGGCCGAAGGGCCTGTACTGCGCTGTATTGTTCTATGTTCTATGTTCTAAACACTCTGCTTCCTACCAACAACCCAACTGTGTATCCAATTGGCCAGTTCCCCCAGGATTCCACGCGATGTAACCTTCCTGAGCAGCCTACCATATGGAATTTTATCAAAGGCCTTACTGAAATCCATAGAGACTACGTCTACCGCTCTGTCCTCGTCAACCTCCTGGTCACTTCATCAAAGAACTCTAACAAATTTGGGAAGCATGATCTCCCACTCACAAGTCTATGCTGACCGGTCTGATTCAAACCCTGTGTAAGTAATGGGTGCAGAAAATGGTATGCTACCCTTCAAGGTCATAAGTAAAGCCATCTCCCTGCTGTTGTAGAGCCTTGCTGAGAGAGTATTTGGGGCACTCTGTACAGATTTGATCTCCTTTGTAAGGAATGATCTCCTTGCCACAGACATGGGTGATGGTAACATGAGGATAGAGTAAAGAAGCTGAGTGTTTAATCTGTAGAGCTGTGAGAGACGAGGAAATGGTGACGCTGAAACAGGAGGAGTGGCAGCGATCACCTATTTCCAAAACAGACATTGACAGGGAGAAAAATTCCATACTTTACCCAGGATTGATTGGTTTGATTTATTGTCACGTGTACCTCAGTAAAGGGTAACACTTTGTTTATGAACAGTGGAGACAGGTCATAGTAAGCATGGCCAGACAGATCATAGGGTGGAAATAGACTTGGAAAGAGTAAGGCACACAGGTTACACTGAACAGGACGTGCACTAGACAAGATCAACATGAACAAGATCAGCATTATTTGAACTTAGAGAGTCCATTCATCAGTCTAACGTGACTTTCCGAATAGTTTATATGCCTAAATTAACTCTCCCCATGTTATTGTGCAGTCGGTGAGTGAACCCTGTACTGAACGTCAAGTTGCTCACAATCCCCAACAGCAGCCACAATACCTTCCGTCTGAAACAGGTAGCCATTCCCACCAGCTTCCGTCCTGCACAAAGAACACCAGGCTGGCTTCTCGAGGATGAAAGATACCTTCTTGAGACTTCACACAAGACATATGGCTTCCCTCCTCACCACTAGAAAACCACGTTAAAGTCCCACGTGTGTATCATGAGCAACGGAGCCAGGAGGAACAACGTGGAGCAGTCTGTCTGTGCAGCCTCTGCTCCAATAGTTCATTGTGTTAGAGCATCAATCTGGAGACACGTAAGACTCCTGATGCTGGAGATCAGAGTTTTCCGCATCTGCAGTTATTGTTTTTACCTAGTTGATTTTAACCCTATTGCGAATCCTCTTGCAAGGATGCCTGCCTTGAAGAAGTTTTCTCTCCTCGAAGGGCTTTTGCCCGAAACGTCAATTTTACTGCTCCTCGGACGCTGCCTGAACTGCTGTGCTCTTCCAGCACCACTAATCCAGGATCAGAGTAGAGCGTTGATTTTGGAAAAACACAGCAGGTCAGGCAGCATCTGAGAAGCAGGAGAATTGACGTTTCGAGAATAAGACATTCATCAGGAATCAGCATCAATTACCACATTCTGCCCCCGTGTAAGTGCATTGAGGTGGGAATGGTCTCCTACTGTTCCTGTATAAGTGACAAGGGGCTAATTGACTTCTTCCTCGTCCGGATAGACAGGGCCAAGGGCCTGACTGGTTACCCCTGGTTCCTGTTCGATAGCTCGATGTATTGACAAGTGTGATGATGCTGTAGCTTTACGAGGTTTTTGGTCCTGGTTTATTTTAAGAGAGAGATTGAATGATCGTTACCACGCTGGTTAGTTAAGACCACTTGAATAACAGCGAGGCATGCCTTGTGTTTATTTTAATGCAGACTGAATGGGTGTGGCCAGCTCTCACAGATTAGGATCTCTGTGGTTTGGTTTCTCAGTAACATCAAAAACTACAGGGGTCTCAACAGAGTTGGAAGCTTCAGGGAATGTCTCCTGGTTGCTACTCTCACTGAATTTTCTCTTGATGCTGTCACATTGCATCTGGAACAGACCCTGTACATTTCCTTTAAAATAAGAAAACATTAGAATCTCGGCTACTGCCTTCAAATATTTTCGAGGGGCTCTGGTGTGGTCCATCACACTAGACTCCTTCTCTTCCTGAGTAATAGGCTGTAGGCACTGAGTGGGCTGTCTCCTGTTCATCTCGAATAGTGTCAATGGGCTGAATGGCTTCCTCATATTCCTGTGAAACCAGCGTGAGGTGCCGAATGAACTCTTGTTTTACTGTGGCAATAGGCAATGCTCTTACATGGATGTTACAGACACGTTAACAGCACAACTCTCAATGTAGTCAGGGTCTTGCTGCACATGGACACAGACCAGTTCAGGAGCTGAACCAGTTCTGAACATTGTGGAATCTTCAGTGACCATCCCCATTTCTGATCTTATGTTGCGGAGACGTTGATGAAGCAGCTGAAGGTGATTGTGAAGAGGAAGCTACCCAGAGGATGTCCCACAGAGGTGACCCAGGACTGAGATGGTGAACATCTTCCTTTGTGCCATGTTTGACCCCAAACACTGGAGAGTTTACTCTGATTCCCATTAAGTTCAGTTTTTTTAAGCTCCGAGACGTCAACAGAAGGCAACCACTGCCTTGATATCAGGGCCAGGCCATTTTACCTGAACCCTTGTCTCAACCTCTTTTGTTCATAGCAATAAACCATGATGTCGGAGCAGCAAGTGTTTTCTTCAAACAGGTGGGATTGAATGTCTGGATTTCTGTTCTGAAGAGTGTTCGGGGAGCGAGATGACTGAAACTATTTGAAGAGGAGGTAGATGGATATTGATCTGTCAGAGAGGTGAGGGCAATGATGAATTGGGTATGAAAGAGAATTTGAGACCAAGAGCAGGCCAGTCATGATCGTAGTGAAGGACAAGGCAGGCCTGGGGAGTGAACGACCTGCCCCTGTTTCTGATGTTCTCACATTCTGTTATTGGAAAGTTAGTGGGTGTTATTTTCATGAATGTTATGTTATTGCATATTGCAGTCAGGGAGACCAGATGATTTTGTGAGCCATCTCTGGGTGCGGTATGGGGGCTGTATTCACATTGAATCTGGGTCTACAACATGACCAACAAATGAAGCACATGTTGCAGATAGGGGAAGCTCTGTAAAGAGAGATGAGGGGCCTCTTTCATACCCAGCCTGGGCTTTCCAATTACATTTCCCAAATCACCTGAAAGCGTGTGGGATAGTTTTGAAGGGCTGAATAGTCTCCTCTGTTTCTGTGTACCAGTTTATAGCAGTAAGTAGCCTCCCACTGCTTCTGTCTAACAAGTTTGATGGGCTGAATGGAATACAGAAAAATGGGACTGAGGAGCAGGAGTGGGTCATTAGATACTTTGAGCCTTCTCCACCAGGCACTAAGATTGTGGCTGATCAGGTTGGGGTCTCAGCCCCACTTCCCTGTCTATATCCCATTATGCATGACTCACTTCTCTGTCAAACATTTACCGAATGCACCTTTCAATCAATGTGAACAAAGAGGCACGATAAACTTCCAGTGAAGAGAATTCCCACTTGAAAGGTCCTTTCAGAATTATTCGTCATCCTTTTTATAGAATCAGAGAGTCATTCAGAACGGAAACAGACCCGTTAGTCCAACCTGTTCACTCCGATCAGATATCAAATCTGATCCAGGCCCATTTGCCAGCATTTGGCCAATATCTCTCCTCTTTCAGATACTTTTTAAATGTGCGATGTATCCGCCTTCAGCACTTTCTCTGACAGCACTTTCTGTACACACACCACTCTCTGTGTGTAACATTTACCTTCAGGTCCATTCTAAATCATTCACCCTCTCCCCTTCAACCTTTGTCCTCTTGTTCTGGACTCCCATATCCTGGAAAGCAGAACGTGGCTGTTCAGAATATCCATGCCCCTGATGGTTTTATAAACCTCTCTGATGTCACCCTTCAGCCTCTGACACTCCAGGGGGAAACACCTCAACCTAATCAACCACTCCCTAAAGCTCAAACCTCCAGTCCTGGAACATCTCTGACTAAATCATTTCTGCAGAAAACCGAGTTGTACACGGTATTCTTAAAGTGGTCTCACCAACATCCTGTACAGATGCAACATGCCACCACAACTCCTATACTCAATGCTCTGACTGATTAAGGCAAATGTGCCAAATGTGTTCTGTCCCACTCTGTCTACCTGCGACTCCACTTTCAAGGAACAATGTACCTGCAGCCCTATCCCTTTGTTTCACAACACTCCCCAGGACCTTACCATCAAGTGTATAATTCCTGCCCGGGTTTGCGTTCACAAAATGCAAAACCTCGTGTCTATCTAAATTAAAGTTCATCTGTCACTCATTGCCCCTTTGTCCCATCTAATTGTTTTCTCGTTGTGCTCTGAGATAATCTACTACACCACCTTTCTGATGTAATCTGTAACCTTACTAACTATAGCCCCAATATTCACATCGAAATCCTTTACATAAATGATGAAATGCAGTGAACTCGGTCCTGATTCTTGCAGCACACTGCTGCTCTCAAGCCTCCAGTCTGAAAAAATATCCCTCTTCCTTCAAGCCAATTGTGACTAGCTTCCACTGTATCCCATGTGATCAAACCTTACTCATTTGTCTACCAATCAGAATGAAATACTTGCTGTGAAGAGGGGCTGAGTAGGTTAGGTTTATTTTCACTGGAAAAAAGGAGATTGAGGGGGTCTTGATTGAGGTTTACAAAATCATGAAGGGTATAGACAGCGTGGAGAGAGACATGCTTTTTTCCCAGGCTGAAGGATCCAATAACGGAAGGTTGTGCTTTCAAAGTGAGACATGGAATGTTTGAGGGGGTTGCATGTGGTAAGTGCTTCACACAGAGGGTGCTGGGCGTTTGGAACGCGTTGCCAGCAGAGGTGGTAGAGGCAGGCATGGCAGATTCATTTAAGATGCATCTGGACAGATGCATGAGTAGGTGGGGAGCAGAGGAATACAGATGCTTAGGAATTGACCGACAGATTTAGACAGTACATTTGGATCGGCTCAGGCTTAGAGGGCGAAGGGCCTGTTCCTGGGCTGTAAATTTTCTTTGGTCTTTTTTCTTTAAATAAACACCTTGCTGAAGTCCATATTGACAATGTCTACCAAACTGGCTTCATCAATCTTCTTTGTTACCTCTTCAAAAAACTTAACCAAATTAATGAGACATGATTTCCCATGCAGAAAGCCATGTTGTCTACCCCGAACAGCCCTTGCCTTCCCAAATGTATGTAAATGCAATCCCTCAGAATCCCCTCCAACAACTTACCCACCACTGACATCAGGCTCACCGGTGTATAGTTCCCGGCTTTTTTGGCCACTGATTCCTTTTCTAGTCCCACTGCTCCACTGCTCACAACAAATGTTAAATGTGACCAGGTCGGTGATCTGGCCGACGATATCGGTCTCAGACTGGGTCAGGGTCAGTTTTAGCAACAAGTCAGGCTAGTTTCTTTAATCTGCTAAAACAACAAGTTTATGATCCAGAGCAATGTTACTCAAAGTATGATGGAAAGATGAATGGCAAAAGTGTTTGAGTATTGCAAATATATAATCAATGGCTTGGAAAGGATGGATGCTAAGAAATTGTTTCCGTTAGGCGAGGAGACTAGGACCCGTGGACACAGCCTTAGAATTAGAGGGGGTAAATTCAGAACAGAAATGCGGAAACATTTCTTCAGCCAGAGAGTGGTGGGGCCTGTGAAATTCATTGCCGCAGAGTGCAGTGGAGGCCAGGACGCTAAATGTCTTCAAGGCAGAGATTGATAAATTCTTGATGTCACAAGGAATTAAGGGCTACGGGGAGAATGCGGGTATGTGGAGTTGAAATGCCCATCAGCCATGATTAAATGGCAGAGAGGACTCAATGGGCCAAATAACCTTACTTCCATTCCTATGTCTTATGGTCTTATGGTCTAATACTTCCCTTTCTAAACACACATACACACACAAACACACAAACAAACGCACACACACATACGCACACACAAACACATACGCACAAACACATACACACAGATTAACAAATTTTCTGCAGTTTTAATTTGAAAGAACTTTGTCCAGATATTACTGGAACTCATGACAAAAATAAAAATTGAGATTGTCCAAAACGTTATTCTGCCTCTGAAGATATTGTACTTACACAGCTGCGAGCAATGGGATTTCATCCTGGGAGAGTTGGATTTGGCTGAATTCCCTTTGCTTTAGGCAGTGAGTAGATTCTAATGAATTCTGACCAGGGATCATCCAAAGGGTAGCACGGTGGTTAGCACTGCTGCCTCACAGCACCAGGGACTTGGGGTTCGATTCCAGCCTTGGGTGACTGTCTCTGTGGAGTTTGCACGTTCTCCACTTCCTTGTGTGAGCTTCTAATGGGTGATCCAGTTTCCTACCACAAGCTGTGTAGGTTCGGTGGATTGGTCATGCTAACTTGTCTGTAATGTTCAGGGAATTCTAGGTTAGGTGCATTAGTCAGGGGCAAATATAGGGGAATGGGTTGGGAAGGTTGGTATGGTTATGTTGGTCCAAAGGGCCTGTTTCAACACTGCAGGGATTCCATAAAAATAATAATGGTAACGATGACTGTAGAGGTAGTTTTAGCTCGCACACATTGCTGTGATGAGGAACAATGAAGGAGAGAGAGTGCAATAGGCAGTTCCTTCTCAGGCAGATTACATTTTCTCCCTCTCTGAGTTGAATCACACAATAATATCATCCTTTCCCAAACTGGACCATGTGAGGTCTCCTTGTACATTGTCCAAACTATGTCTCCATCACATTCCCTGTTTCATGTCGGTGCATCATTGCTGCTGTCATACAAAGAGCCATACCCTTAGCAGAAAATGGTCTCAGCCGATTTGAAATATGTTTACATGGCCCTGCGTCATTAAAAAATAAAATATTTAATGTATTCAGAATACCTGTGTTAAAATGCATGCATTTTTTAAAAATACAGAAATTGCTGGAATAGCTCAGCAGTTCTGTCAGTATCTAGATGCCTTTTACATGCTGTAGTTGCACCAGCCTCCACCACTATGGCAGCTCATTCCATACGCACACCACCCTCTGTGTGAAAAGGTGTCCTTTAGGCCCTTTTCGCCTCTCACTTTCAAACAATGCCCTCTAGTTTTGGATGCCCCAAAACTGGGGAAAATCCTGACTATTCACCCTATCCAGGACTGTTCTACTGTTCTGATTTTATAAACCTTTACTGTTGCGAAATGTGACTTTAATCAACAAGAATGGCTGTACTTTCAGTCATCCTGGGCCTAAATTCTGAAATGCAATACCTAACCTCTTCCTTCTCCATCAAGTCACAATTCAAAATCCATTTTCGTCAGTTTGTTCAGATGTATCCTGAGACACTTCTGTGGGCTTTACACCTAGACCTTTGTGCGCGGAGGTAGGGACACTGGCATCACTCGACAATACCCATAAAGCTGTAACATTATTCTCCTGTGTGTTTGTTCATCAGCCTGTTCTGACATGCTGGGACATACCTCTGCAACAGGCAGGACTTGAATCCAGGCCTTCTAGCCCAGAGCTAGGAACACTACCACACAAGTTCAGGGATTGGAATCAAATACAAATTCAGAGACAGGGACACTACCCGCCACACTACCATACCCAGATTTTGGGTCATATTTTAGTGCCCACTTTCAGCTCAGTGTGGATTTATTATAATCAGGTTACTATTACTGAACTACACAAAACACTTTGTATTGTTAAGCAAACGCAAGATATTTGTCTCAATTGTCGGATATTGCGTGTACATGCTGTGCCATCGAAATTAAGTATAAACATCTTTAATTGCTATTACCTGAAGTCTGCAATATTAAGGAAAGAAATCCTGCAGACATACTCTGCCCAATGAAGGGTCTAAAATAGATATTTATTACTGAACACAAGAGACGAAGAAAGAGCTTAATTTCTGGTCACAAAACACCGATCACTCTTACCCAACTCTCACGTGTGACTCCCCTTTTCCTAAAACAATGAAGTGACACCAGGCCGCTGATTACTGTCCAGCCTCTCCTCCCCACTGACTGTGTCTGCAATCTGTCCCACCTCCCCCTAACCACACAAGGCAAACCAAGCTCAGGGTCTTTGTGAAAATCAAGGCCGGACTGTGCAGGCCTCCTGGAGAGGGATGGGCATTTTAAAATTGAAGGGGGAGGGTGAGGTGACAGTAATATCACTCATGGGCTGAGGGGTGGCGGATGGAGTTTAGTTTGGATTAATGCGAGGTATTGGATTTGGTTAATCAAACAACAGTAGGACCTATACAATTAAAAGTAGAGTTTTTGGCAGTGCTGTAGTACAGAAACCTAGGCCGTCATGTTTAATTCTTTAAAATTTGCATCTCATATAGATAGTGTGGTTAAGAAGGTGTTTAACACACATGCCTTCATAGGACAGACCTTTGAGTATCAGAGTGGGGATGTCATGTTGTGGTTGTACAGGACATTGCTGAGACCTCTTCTGTAATGCTGTGTCTAGTCTGGTCACCCTGCCCGCTCATTCCATAGGCACACCATCCTCTGGGTGAAAACGCTGTCCCGTAGGTCACTTTTAAATGTTTCCCCTCTCACCTTAAGCCTATGTCCTGTAGTTTTGGAATCCCCGCACCGTTAGAAAAGACCTTGACTATTCACTTTGATATTACTGACGTTGATATTGTTAAGCTGGAGAGAATTGAGAAGAGATTAACCTGGATGTTGCTGGGAAAACAGGGAGTGAGCTCGAAGGAGAGGTTGGGTAGGATGGGAGTTTTTTCACTGAAGAATATGAGATTAAGCAGTAACTTTACAGAGGTTTATAAAATAATGAGAGTTACACAGAAGTTGAAGGGCTGGTGTCTTTTCTCTCGAGTTGAGGATTCAAAACTGAGGGATAGTTTAAGGTGCGAGGAAAAAGATTTAGAAAAGTTATGAGAGGTAATTATTGTAGACAGAATCTGGCTTGGGTGTGGAATGAACTTCCACAGGAAGTGGTGAAAGCAGGGACAGTTACAACGTTTAATGGACATTTAGATCAGTCTATGGATAAGACATCAGTTTGGATGCTGCTGTGAGCAGCTGCCCTCTCCCTGCCCCTCTCTGAATGAATCCCTGTTGGTTTTCACCCTCTGCCAATGCCTGTGCAGTGGCGTGTGGAGGCCAGCAGAGGGTGGTATTGCATCACTTTAAGCACCACAGAGACTGCCAGACCTGCCCCACACAGAGACACACAGATACACACACGGGAATGGTTAGGACACGGCGTGAAGCTCATCTGGTAACTTCAACTAAATATAAAGAAATGCTCAATTCGCCTCGTAAACTATTAAAATATGAGGGACAGATCTGCCAAATTCCACTGTTTAAATAAAAACATCATTTTTTTTTTCACTCTGAAAGTGAACATTTTACATCAACTGTTCACAATTCTGGGACCCTCTTTCCCTTAACTGTTTATTACCCGACTCCATCTCTGTAGCAATATACTGTTTCTGGGTCTGCCATCCTCTCATATCACAGGTGCTTGTAAGCTCTCAGTTCAGAACAGCATTCACCCTCTCTTAAAGTTACAGTACACGCTTTCAACTTGATCACATTATACCCTGATGAATATCGATAAGTGGCACCTATCCGATTTCTCTTGCTTTGTGGTTTGTCAATATTTCATTCGCTCCATCTGGTGTGTGTCAGGATTCTTGTTGCTCCATTGACAGTATGTCATTAATCGACTCTGTCCATAGGAATATATCAGCATTTGACTTGTTCACACTCGTGTATGTGGGGCAGGATTTCAGTTGTTTCATGGGGACTGTGACACAATAAAATCTCAATGTTTGAAGGTGGCACCGAACCTGGAAGAACTCTGAAGTCTATGGAGGACAGTGTGGAACTCTAACAGGACAATCACACGTTGGTGCAGTGTTCAGGTTTATGGCAGATGGGGATCAGTGCAGAGCTGTGTGAGGTGATACACTTTGGTAGGAAAGACAATGAAAGACAGTTTAAAACAGACTGTGCCATTATAACGAGGCTGCAGGATCAGAGAGAGCTGGGTGTATATGAGCACAGATTATTGAAGATATCAGGACAGGTGGGGAGAGCAGTAACTATCACAGATTAGTTTCAGTATCTGAGCTGTTTATAGGGGGAGGTGTAGGACGTAGTCTCGGTGCTCCCTTCCTGGGAGGTGGTGGTGACGATGTGTTGTGAGCCCACCCTCCTGCCCACCGAGACTGTGGGGTTTCCATTTGTACCAGCTCGAGACAAAAGGGAGACGGCATCAGGGCCACGGTTTCTAAGTTGTGCCGGGGGGAAACGGAGCTGCCAGTGGGTTTAAAGTGAGAATTGCCCTTCACTGAACATTGCTCCTTACTCGGTCGGTGGGACGTGGATGTTTCAGAATCTCCACACGAGGTGTCCTGGTCCTCTGCGACTCGTACCAGGGTCCTCCCCCACATGGTGGGGGGAGGGGGGGAGGGAACGGATATCGGGCCCTCCACCATCCAGCTTGGCCCTTTCTGTCCTATGCCAGACTGTTTCTCCTGGAATGGGAGAAAGGGAGGGAGGGAGTGAGGGTGGGAGTGGGTGGTCCTGCTGTTAGTGTTAGTGTAGATGGGGAGGGTTTCATGGTGATGGGTCCGGAGGGAGTCAGTCCACAGTGTTGTCTCCATGCAGTGTTATTAGTGTGGGGCTGAAGTGGAGGGATGGGGGGAGAGAGAGGGAGAGAGAGATACAGAGAGACAGAGACAGAGAGAGAAGGTGCTGGATGCAGCAGTAAGAGTGGTGGAGCATGAGCCTTGTTCGGGGGTCGGTCCTATAACAGATATACGGTGAGTGTGAGGGAGAAGAGAGAATACAGTGACCCTTATCCTGACAGAGTGGGGAAGGTTATTGATTCAGACCGCAGATACTGCACTGAGCAGTGTGGTGAGCTCAGACCATGCTCAGTGGGCCTGGTGGTGTCGCCCCCTTTGGGAAGAGAATGGTCCTCCTCTGTACTAGCCCATCCACGTGGACCTCCGTGCCCCTGTTGACAAACCGTGGTGTCATCGTCCCTTATCTGCCATGCTCGGGGTAAACTATGCAGGGTAGCTCCAAACTGAGAAAGCTCAACCGTGTGCCCATTGGCCTTTCAAAGATGACATCAGTGTCAGGGATCACGGAATATCCAGGAGCAGCTGGGTGATGGAGTGTACCTCCAGCCATGAAAGACTCCATTTCCAAAGCTGTAGAACAAATGCTCATCCAAAACTCTCCATCACCTGACCTCACACAAATATCACTTTTTCCCATCTTTCCTGGAAGGCGGGCTCATGTTACAGGATTACATCGAAGTGTCTACATTTCAGTCTTCTGAAACCTGGGACCACATCCATCCATGACACTGTCTCTCAGTCTCCCCATCTCTGTCTACTTCCCAAACCCCTCCCATGTGGTGATATTTAAACTGATACCCCCGCCATCTCTCTCTGGCAGTGATTTTCACACACACAGCACACCCTTGTCAGGGCACATTGCAGATATGGAGCTGCACATACTGTCACTTCCAGCGCGGGCTGCTAGTTTCCCCACACTGGGCAGTGATCTAACACAGTGTTACTGAGCATTGCACTGGGGTGGTGTACACAGCTCTACATTCTGGGAGGGTAACTGCTCCTGGTTTACCGATCAATGCAGTGGGGTGGGGTACACAGTCCTATTCACTTAGAGGGTAACTGCTCCAGGTTTGCAAATTAATTCACGGGTGATCACTGCACAGTTCGATGTGCTGGTCAATCATTCTGGTTGAGGTTTATAGATACTGCACTGCTGTGGTCTGCAAAGCTCCCCGTGCTGGACACATATCTAGTCCGGGTTTAATGATCAATGCACTGCTGTGGTCTGCACAGCTCCCCGTCCTGGACAGATTAGATTAGATTAGATTACTTACAGTGTGGAAACAGGCCACTGTGCCACCGTGCCCAGATACCTAGTCTGGGTTTATAGATCAATGCCCTGATCTGATCTGTGCAGTGTTCCACTCTGGACAGATTGCTGCGTTGTATTGACCAGTGTAATGGATGAATCTGCCAGATTGCTGGGTTGTACTGAGCAGGACACTGGCCTGGTCTACACAGAGTTCCACAGTGAACAGATATCTCCTCTGGGTGTATGGTGTCTGGGCTGGTTCTGTGAGGTGGATTGAGAAAGTGGTATATCTAACCATTTCAGCTGATCTGGCAATGCCTTTAGCTCCTATTCCTGTGATTGGACCCTCCGTCTCTCACCCCATTAATGTTACAGTGTGTCCAGGCACTGTACATCATGTTGGTGGGGTGGGTAGGAGGTAAAGGTGATGGACAGGTCAAGGACTTCCCCGGAATATTCTGTCCCTGACATTCTATAACTGACATTCCCCGGAACGTTCTGTCCCCGACATTCTATAACTGACATTCCACGGAACGTTCCGTCACTGACATTCTATAACTGACGTTCCCCGGAACGTTCCGCCCCCGACATTCTATAACTGACATTCCCCAGAATGTTCCGTCCCCGACATTCTATAGCTGACATTCCCCGGAACGTTCTGTCCCTGACATTGTTTGTGAACGGCCAGACGTCAGTGAATTGAACAAACGATAAGATCCCGAGGGAAGAGATCCCGTTCCAGGGAGAAGGAGACACTGTTCCGAAGGCCCCTCAGGCAGTTAAAGGTGTGAATACGTTTTCCCTGCGTTTATATTTCTCCACGACACAGGATCGACCACAATTTAGACCAAAATACAGAAATTCCCAAACTCCGTTTGTCTTCAGGAAACTGGGAGAGAATCCTTCAGGACAGCAACGTTTCCACCCTCCGTATGAGGAACTGGGAAGGAGTGACCTGTGTCTGCTCTCGAGTGATCGAGTGTGTGGGAATGTTCGAGAAACCATCTGTCCTTATGGATGTGTCTCTGTGTGTTTGGGGAGGGAGGGTTTCTTGTGGTTTATGTCACATTTTTTTCAGTAATTCCGACCTTCCCATTTGTTATTCCAGCTCCAATTATATTAATAAATCCCTGAATACAGGGACACATTTCAAAATCTCATGGGTCCCCGATCAAATGGGTCCCTTTGCCTCCAGGCTGATGGATAATGGGTTTGTTTTCCTTCCTCACAGTTAACCTAGTGACCATCTACGTCCTGCTTTATAAAGATTGTGGATTGTCTCCATGTGTCAGACGTTACCTGGGGGCCATGGCAGCGGCGGATCTCCTGGTCATTATCCTCGACCTGATCCTGAGACAGATTCCCATTGTTTATCAGGAACAGTTTTATTTCCTGTGGGACTCCGTCCCCGTGTGTAATATCCACGCTGTCCTGCTTTATGCAGCCACTGACTGCGCTGTCTGGTTCACCGTCACTTTCACCTTTGATCGGTTTGTGGCTATTTGTTGCCAGAAGCTGAAAAGTAAATATTGCAGTGAGAAAACGGCGGCTGTGGTTCTGGGAGCAGTGACTGTGCTGAGTTGTTTAAAGAACATTTTCTGGTATTTTATGTTCACGGCTCGGTATTTGCTGGGGAACTATCCCTGGTTTTGTGAGGTAACAGACGCTGTTCGATTCTCCATTGTCTGGGTCACAATCGAGTTCCTCCACCACATTCTAACCCCGTGTGTCCCATTTCTCCTGATTCTGCTGCTCAATGTTCTCACCGTCAGACACATTTTAGTGACCAGCAAAGCACGCAGGAGACTCCGCGCTCACACCAATGGGGACCCTCAGTCTGACACAGAAATGAGAAACCGAAAAAAATCCATCATTTTACTGTTTGTGATCTCGGCCAATTTCATCCTGTTATGGTCAATGTTAATGCTTTTTTCTATATGGTACCGGATGTGGGATATTGGGTATCGGTCCATGACTCTCAATCCCTTTGTGCAGGAATTGGGCTTCATGCTGCAGCTCCTCAGTTGCTGCACAAACACCGCGATTTATGCAGTGACCCAGACTAAGTTCAGGCAGCAGCTGAAGAATGTGCTGAAATATCCCTTCACCCAAATCCATCCATCAATCAAATTCCCTCATTAATCAATCCATCCGGGATTTTCTCATTTCAGTTCAGTGTTTCAGCGATGGAGTAGCCTGTCGCTATGGTAACAGTCTGAGGGGAGCGCTGGTTTGTCCATCCTTATCCCCCAGGGGGGTTACAGGGACACATTTCAATGTTTCTCACAACTCAGGGGCCAGTGAGAAAAGGCACCATCCCACTGATTGTGTCCATCACTTCCATTTGTAAACAATAAAAATGTTGATTAAAGCGTGCCGAGCAGCAGAGTGACCGATGTTGTGTGTCTTTGTGTTGGAGAAGCTGAGCTGGAGAGAGACAGACTCAGCCCCAAGTCCTGGTCCTCAGGGAAGGGGAGGGCACCGCGCCCTGAGCTCAGGAGCTGGGTTTAACTCCCTCAGTTCCCCCCACTCCAACCTGGCCTCTCCATTTCCTCTCCCCAATCTTCCTCCTCAATGCTCTCCCTCTCTCTCTTCCACCAACTCTCCTCTTCGTTCTCCCTCATCCCCCACTCTAACTCACACACCCCCAAAACTGGTTTCTCCACCTGCCTCCATTCTTCCCTCTGCCCCTCCCCCTCACTCTCTCTCTCTCTCTTGCCGCCTCTGTCTCCCTTCTGCAATTCCATCTCTACCACATTTCCCCCCCCCCTCCTCCCATATCCCATCCCCACCATCGCACACGCAGCCTCACCACCAACACCCCAGTCTCTGGGTCAGAGGAGAAGGGAAGTACCAGGGAGACAGTGTGTGGCAGATAGACAGGGAGGGAGGGAGAGAGATTCAGCCGAAGAGAAACGGAAGGAGGTGGAGAGAGAGAGAGTCACCGAGGAAGCGGGATCGAGAGTGGGAGAAGGTGGAGAGAGAGCGAGGGGCAGGGAGAGAGAGGGGCAAGAGAGAGATCGGGTGAGGAAAAGAAAGAGAGATACATGGGAGGAGATAATGAGAGTGAGGGTTGGGAGAGAGAGAGTGGGCGAGAGAGAGTGTGAGACTGCGGGACGGGTGAGGGAGGGGGCAAGAGAGAAAGGGAGGGAGAGAGAGAGGGGTGAGGGAGGGGGCAAGAGAGAAAGGGAGAGAGAGAGAGAGAGAGAGAGAGAGAGAGAGACGGGACTGGATGAGAGACAGAGCGAGGGCGAGAGAGAGAAATGGTGAGAGAGAGCAAGGGCAAGAAGGAGAGAGGAGTGTGAGGGGGTGGTCGAGAGAGAGAAGGGCAGGAGAGAGAGAGAGGGTGAGAGCGAGCGTGAGGAGGCAAGAGAGGACGAGACAGAGAGAGAGAGGGAGGGAGGGAGGAAATTGGTGAGAGAGAGGGAGAGAGTGGGCAAGAGAAAGAGAGAGGGGGTGAGAGAGCGAGAGATGGGCGAGAGAGAGCGACAGGGAGAGGGGTGACAGAGGAGAAGAGGTTGCGAGAGCAAGAGAGAGGGGATGAGAGAGCGGGAATGAGGGAGAGAGTTTGTGAGAGAAGGGGGGAGAGTGAGAGAGAGGCGACTAGCGAGTGACAGAGATGAGAGAGAGGGGGCGTGAAAGAGAGAGATAGAGAGAGACAGAGAGAGAGTGGGGTAGAGAGAAAGAGGAGGCGGGAGTGGGAGGGAGGGTCGAGAGAGACAGATAGAGAGGGAGAGCGAGAAAGAGAGAGAGAGATGAGAGAGGGCGACGGGGTTGAGAGAGTAAGAGAGGGTGCGAGAGCGAGAGTGAGATGGGATGAGAGCGTAAGGAAGGGAGAAATGTGTCGAGAGAGAGAGAGGGCAAGAGTGATAGAGGAGAGTGAGAGACGGCGACAGGGAGAGGATGACAGAGAGAGAAGCCATAATGAGAGAAAGAGTCACAGAGAGATGAAGAAAGGACTTGAGCAAGGGGGAGAGAGTGTGCACGAGAGAGACAGCGAGAGAAAGAGGGGGCGAGAGAGAGAGGGAGAGAGATGATCGTATGAGAGAGGATTAATAGAGAGAGAGAGAAGGGAGCGGGATAGAGAGAGAGGGCTACAGAGAAAGAGAGGGGGGAGTGAGAGAGAGGGGCCGCGAGAGAGGGAGAGGGAGCGAGAGATAGGGGAGAGCGAGATGGAGAAATGGGGCAAGTGAGAGGTAGAGAGAGAGAGAGGAGGCAAGAGACGGAGGGAAGGCCATAAGAGACAGAGAGAGAGAGAGACAGAGACAGAGAAAGAGTGATGAGGCAAGAGTGAATGAGGAAGACAGTGGTAAGAGAGAGAGAGAACAGACAGAGGGGCCAAAGAAAGAGAGGTGCGAGAGAGAGAGAGAGGCGGGGGGTGGTGGGGGGGGGGGGGGGTTATAGACAGAGGGATAAAGAGAGAGAGGGAGAGAGCGAGAGAGGGAGAATGAGAGAGAGAAAGAGAACGAAAGAGAACGAGAGAGAACAAGAGAGAGGGAGAAAGGTGCAAGAGAGATGGAAAGAGGGGGCAGATAGGAGAGAGAGAGTGAGAGAGCAAGAGAGAGGAGAGAGCGAGGGAGGGACACAGGGAGACAGGGAGAATGTGAGCGAAAGAGAGCAGGAGAGGGGCGAGAGAAGGGCGACAGAGAGAGAGAGCGAGGGGGAGAGAACGAGGGGGAGAGAGAGAGAGGGAGAGAGAGGGGAGACAGTGCGAGGGGGGAAAAGGAGAGGGATACAGAGAGAGAGAGCATGAGCAAGTGAGAAAGGGAGAGCGGGAAAGAGAGGCGGGGAGAGCAAGACAGAGGAGGGCAGAGCGAGAGATGGGGGCAAGCTAGAGACAGAGGGATGAGAGAGAGTGTTGCGAGAGAGATGAGGTGAGGGAGGGAGGACTGAGAGAGACAGGGAGAGAGAGAGAGAGCAACAGACAGACATAGAGAGAGATAGAGTAAGAGTGAGATAGAAGAGGTGAGAGAGGGAGGGAGGACTGAGAGAGAGGAAGAGAGAGACAGACAGACAGAAAGACAGAGCACGAGTGAGCGAGCGAGAGAGAGTGAGATGAGCGAGAGAGGGGAGCAAGAGAGAGGGAGAGAGAGAGCGTGAGAGAGGGTGAGAGCGCAAGAGAGAGAGAGGAAGAGTGAGAGAGAGAGGATGCGAGTGTGGGAGGGGGACAGAGAGAGGGATAGAGAGAGTGTGGGAGAGAGAGTGACAGCAAAAGAGAGGGGAGGCGAACGAGAAACAGAGGAGGCAAGAGAGGGAGGGAGAGCTGAGAGAGAGAGACAGACAGTGTGACAGAGAGAGTTAATGTGAGGGGGAGAGATGGGACGATGGTGGAAGGAGAGATGGAGACGATGGGGGGAGAGAGAGGAAACAATGGGGGAGAGAGAGGGGAAAGAGAGGGAGAGAGAGGAGACGATGGGAGAGAGACGGGTCGATGGGGGAGAGAGAGAGGACAAGAGAGGGAGCGAGAGGGGACGATGGGGGGTGAGAGAGGGGACAAGAGAGGGAGAGAGAGGGGGTAAGAGTGGGGACGAGAGGGGGGAGGTAGCGGACGAGAGGGGGGAGAGAGGGGGAAAGAGAGGGGACGAGAGAGGGGAGAGAGAGGGGATGAGATGGGGAGAGAGAGGGGACGAGAGAGGTGAGAGAGAGGGGAGAGAGATGTGACAAGTGGGGTGGAATGAGGGGACGAGATGGGGGAGAGAGGGGACGAGAGAGGGAGAGAGAGGGAATAAGAGAGGGAGAGAATGGGCGAGAGAGGGAGAGAGAGGGAACAAGAGAGGGAGAGAGAGGCGAAGACAGAGGGTGAGAGAGATTATGTGAGGGGGTGAGGGGAAGAGAGGAGGGGAGAGAGAGGGGACAAGAGGAGAGAGAGGGGACGATGGGGGAGAGGGTTTGAGCGGGGGAGAGAGGGGGAGAGAGAGGGTAAGAGAGGTGGGAGAAGAGGGGGAGAGAGAGGACGAGTGCGGAGAGAGAGAGGGAGAGAGAGGGGAGGAGACAGAGGGGAGGAGAGAGGGGGAGAGGGGACTAGAGGGGGGGGGGGGCGGGGGTGAGAGAGAAGGGATGATGGGGAGAGAGAGGAGACGATAGGGAATAGAGAGGGGACGATGGGGGTACAGAGAGGGGAGAGAGAGTGGGAGAGAGGGGGCAGAGAAGAGATGATGGGGGAGAGAGAGGGGAAGAGAGAGGTGAGAGGTAGGGGAGAGAGATGGAGAGAGAGGAGAATGGTGATGAGAGGGGGGAGTGAGGGGACGGGAGAGGGAGAAAGAGGAGACGATTGGGAGAGAAGTGGAGTGAGGGGGGAGAGAGAGTGTAATGTAGATGGGACAAGAGGGGGAGACAGAGAGGATGAGGGAGGTAGAGAGAGGGGACGAGATGGGGAGGGTGGAGGGGGCTGAGAGAAAAGGTACGAGAGGGTAAGAGAGGGGGACGAATGGGGGGGAGAGAGGGGTTGATGGAGGCACAAGGGGAGAGAGAGGGAGAGAGAGAGGGAGAGAGAGAGGGGGGACAATGGGGGGGAAGAGAGAGGGGACAAGAGAGAGAGAGAGAGAGAGAGGGGAGAGAGAGGTGACGGGGGAGAGAGAGGTGACGAGAGGGAGGAGAGAGGGGGCAAGAGAGGGGAGGTGGGGACGAGAGGGGGGAGAGAGAGAGGGAAAGAGTGTGGACGAGATGGGAGAGGTAGCGGACGAGAGTGGGGGAGAGAGGGGACGAGAGAGGGAGAGAGAGGGGGAAAGAGCGGAGACGAGAGAGTGGAGAGAGAGGGGAGAGAGAGGGGAGAGAGAGGGGACGAGAGAGGTGAGACAGAGGGGCGAGAGAGGTGACGAGAGGGGCAGAATGAGGGGATGAGAGCGGGGAGAAAGGGGACGAGAGAGGGACAGAGGGCATGATGGGGAGAGAGGGGAGTGAGGGGGGAGAGAGGGGCGAGAGAGAGGGCAAGAGAGGTGGGACAAGAGGGGGAGAGAGAGAGGACAAGTGTGGAGAGAGAAGGGACGAGAGAGGGAAAGAGAGGGGAAGGAGAGAGAGGGGAGGTAAGATGGAGAGAGAGGGGACGAGAGGGGAGGGGGGGATGGGGGTGAGAGAGAAGGGTCGATGGGGGGAGAGAGGGAATGAGAGGGGGAGAGCGATGGGGAGAGAGGGAGAGAGATGGAACGATGGGGAGAGAGAGGGGATGATGCGGGGAGAGAGAAGGGACGAGAGGTGGATAGAGGGGGGGCGATGGGGGTGACGGGGAGGGAGAGGGGACGAGAATGGAAGAGAGAGAGGGGGAGGAGAGGGGACGAAAGAGGGGAGAGCGATTGGATGAGAGGGGGAGAGAGGGGACGAGAGAGGGGAGAGAGAGGTGACATGAGGGGGAGAGAGAGTGGTCAAGAGAGAGGGGAAGAGAGACGGGGAGAGAGGTGATGAGAGGGGGGAGCGAGGGGACGAGAGGGGAGAGAGAGAGGGGACGAGAGAAGGAGAGATAAGGGACAATGGAGGGAGAGTGGAGGAGCGAGAGGCAGAGAGAGGGGGAGGGAGAGGGTAACAGAAGTGAGGCAAAGGGAGAGAGAGAGAGGACGAGAGTGGAGAGAGAGGGTTGAGAGAGAGGGAGGGAGGGTGGAGGGAGAGCTGGGAGTAGAGAGGTTTAGAGAGGGGACGAGAGGGGAGAGAGAGTGTACGGGTGTGAGAGAGAAGGGACGATAGGGGGAGAGAGGGGCGGAGGGGGGAGAGAGGGGATGATGGGGGAAGAGAGAGGGGACGAGGGGGGCTGAGAGCGTGGACGGTGGGGGTAACGAGGAGAGACAGGGAGAGAGAGATGATGAGAGGGGGAGAGAGGGGCCGAGAGAGGGGAGAGAGAGGTGACATGAGAGGGAGAGAGAGGAGACGAGAGAGATGGGGGGATGTTGTGTGGGAGAGAGGTGATGGGGGGGGAGCGAGGTGAAGCGAGGAGGGGAGAAAGTGGACCAGAGAAGGAGAGAGAGGGGACGATGGAGGGACAGTGGGGGAGTGAGAGGGGGAGAGTGGGGGGACAGAGAGGGTAAGAGAGGTGGGACAAGAGGGGGAGAGAGAGAGGACAAGGGTGGAGAGAGAGGGTCGAGGGAGGGAGTTGGATAGGGAGAGGGAGTGAGAGGTGAGAGAGAGGTGACGAGAGGGGAGAGAGCGGATGGGTGTGAGAGAGAAGGGATGATAGGGGGTGAGAGAGGGGACGAGAGTGGGAGAGAGAGGGGCGAATGGGAGAGAGACAAGGGATGATGGGGGAGAGAGGGGGTATGAGAGGGGAAGAGCGCGGGGACGATGGGGTGACGGGGAGAGAGAGGGAGAGATTGAGGACGAGAGAGGGGAGAGAGAGGGGATGAGTGTGGGAGAGAGGGGAGTGAGGGGTGAGAGAGAGGGGAATAGATGTGGGACAAGAGGGGGAGAGAGAGAGGACGAGTGTGGAGAGAGAGGGGACGAAGGGGGAGAGGGGGAAGTGAGGGGGAGAGAGGGGGAGAGAGAGGATAAGAGGTGGGACAAGGGGGAGGAGAGAGAGAGAGAGGACGAGTGTGGAGAGAGATGGGACGAGATAGGGAGAGAGGGGAGGGAGAGAGAGGGGAGGAGACAGGGAGAAAGACGGGACAAGGGGGGAGAGAGGGGTGATGGGTGTGTGAGAGAATGGACGATAGGGGATGAGAGAGGGGACGATGGGGAACAGAGACGGGCGATTGGGGGGAAAGAGAGGGCATGAGAGGGGGAGAGAGGTGATGAGAGAGGGAAAGAGAGTGGACGATGGGGTTCGAGAGAGGGGAGAGAGAGGGGGGAGAGACGGGGCAGAGAGGGATGATGGCGGTAGAGAGAGGGGACGAGAGAGGGAGAAAGGGGGAGAGAGGGGACGAGAGAGATGATAGGGAGGAGAGAGAGTTGGAGAGAGGGGAAGAGAGAGGGGAGAGAGGTGATGAGAGGGGGTAGTGAGGGGACGAGAGGGGGAGAGAGAGGGGACGATGGGGGGGCAGTGAGGGGGGAGAGAGGGGCGAGATAGAGGGCAAGAGAGGTGGGACAAGAGGAGGGGAGAGTGCGGACGAGGGTGGAGAGTGTAGGGACGAGAGAGGGAAAGAGAGGGGAGGGAGAGAGAGAGGAGGTGAGACGGAGAGATAGGGTTCAAGAGGGGAGGGGAGATGGGGGTGAGAGAGAAGGGTCGATGGGGTGAGAGAGAGGGGGAGAGAGAGAGATGGGATGATTGGGGAGATAGAGGGGTTGATGGGGTAGAGAGAGGGGACGAGAAGTGGATAGAGCGGGGACGATGGGGGTGACGGGGAGGGAGAGGGAGACAGAGGGGACGAGAGAGGGAGAGAGAGAGAGGAAGGGAGAGGGGACGAGAGAGGGGAGAGAGATTGGTTGAGAGGGGGAGGAGGGGACGAGAGAGGGGAGAGAGAGGTGACGTGAGGGGGAGAGATAATGGTCTAGACAGAGATGGGAAGAGAGAGAGGGGGAGAGAGGTGATGAGAGGGGGAAGCGAGGGGACGAGGGGGGGAGAGAGAGGGGACGATGGGGGAAGAGTGGAGGAGTGAGAGGCGGAGAGAGGGGGAGACAGAGGGTAACAGAAGTGCGAAAAGAGGGGGAGAGAGAGGACGAAAGTGGAGAGAGCGGGTTGAGACAGGGAGAGAGGTGATGTGAAAGAGAGCGGGAAAGAGGGAAGAGAGGGGGGAGCAGGTGATGAGAGGGGGAGCTAGCGGACGAGAGGGGGAGAGAGAGGGGACGAGAGAAGGAGAGAGAGGGCAGGAAGCGAGAGAGCGAGGGAAAGAGAGGGTCAGGGGTGAGAGAGAAGGGACGAAAGAGAGGGCACGATGGGAAGAGAGAGGGTACGAGAGAGGGGGAGAGAGGGGACGATGGGGGGAGACATAGGGAGAGAGAGGAGAAAAGGGGGAGAGAGAGGGCACAATGGGGGAGAGAGAAGGTACGAGAGAAGTGTAGGGAGGGGACGAGAGAGTGGGGGAGACGGGATGATGGGGGGAAGAGAGAGTGAGAGAGAGTGGACGATGGGGTGAGAGAGAGGGGACGACAGAGGGAGAGAGAGGGGAGAGAGAGGGTGAGAGGAGGGACGATGGGGACAAAAGAGAGAGAGGGAGGGGACGAGAGGGGAGAGAGAGGGGATACCGAAGGGACGATGGGAGGAAAGTGAGGGGACGAGAGAGGAATAGAGAGGGGAGAGAGAGGGAGGGGGGGGACGATGGGGGAGAGAGAGGGGACGAGAGAGGGGATGAGAGAAGGCGAGAGAGGGGACGATGGGGGGAGATAGAGGAGAGAGAGAGGGAGAGAGAGGGGACGATGTGGGGAGAGAGAGGGGATTTAGAGTGTAGAGAGAGGAGACGATGGGGGAGAGAGAGGGCAGAGAGAAGGGAAAAGAGGGGACGACGGCCGGTAGAAAGACGGAGAGAGACGGGTCGATGGAAGGAGAGAGAGGGGAGACAGAGGGGAGAGAGAGAGGGAGAGAGACTGGACGATGTGGAGAGAGAGAGGGAAGCGAGAGTGGAGAGAGAGGTGAGAGAGAGGGAGAGAGAGGGGATGATGGGGGAGAGAAAGGACGATGGGAGGAGAGAGAGGGGAGAGTGAAGGAGATAGAGGAGAGAGAGGGAGAGAGAGGGGACAGTGGGGGAGAGAGAGGGGAGGATGGGGTGAGAGAGAGGGTAGAGGGAGGGAGAGAGAGGGGACGATGGGGAGAGAATGAGGACAATGGTGGCGGAGAGACGGGACGAGACAGGGGAGAGAGGGGACGATAGGGTGACAGAGAGGGGACGATGGGGGAGAGAGGGGGAGAGAGAGGGTTAGAGAGCGGCAATGTGGGAGAGAGGGAACGGGGGAGAGAGGGGACGAGCAAGGGATTGAAAGGGGAGTGAGAGAGAGGGGACGATGGGGGGTGAGAGACGTGATGAAGGGGGGAGAGAGAGTGGATGAGAGAGGGAGAGTAAGGGGTCGAGAGGAGGAG